>NC_072414.2:18750000-19375000 GCF_028858775.2 Pan troglodytes
CATCACCTCAGTGATCAATGCAGTGATATGTCACTATGCCCCGTAGGCAGAGCTTAGTCAAGCGTTATGTCCCCTGGGTATCAGTGCAGAGATATGTCACAATGCCACTGTAGGCAGAGCATAGACAAGAGTTACATGACCTAGGTGATCAGTGCAGAGATACATCACAATGTACCTGTAGGCAGAGCCTTGACATGTGTTACATCAACTGGGTGATCATTGCAGGGATATGTCACAAAGCACCCTGTAGGCAGATATTAGAAAAGAGTTACATCACCTGGGTGATCAGTGCAGAGATATGTCACAATGCCACTGTAGGCAAAGCCTAGACAAGAGTTACCTGACCCAGGTGATCAGTGCAGAGATACACCGCAATGCCCCTGTAGGCAGAGCTTTGACAAGTGGTATATCACCTGGGTGACCATAGCAGGGATATGTCACAAAGCACCCTGTAGGCAGATCCTAGAGAAGAGTTATATCACCGGAGTGATCAGTGCAGAGATATGTCACAAGCCCCTGTAGGCAGAGACTAAACAAGAGTTTCATCACCTGGGTGATCAGTGCAGAAATATGACACAAAGCCCCTGTAGACCGATCCTAGACAAGAGTTACATCTCCGGGGTGATCAGTGCAAAGATATTTCACAAAGCCCCCTGTAGACAAATCCCATAAAATTGTTACAACACCTGGGTTATCAGTGAAGATATCTGTCACAATTCCCCTTTAGGCGCAGCTTAGACAAGCGTTACATCACATGAGTGATCAGTGCAGAGATATGTCACTATGCCCCCAAAGGCAGATCCAAGACAAGAGTCCATCACCTGGGTGATCAGTGCAGAAACATGCCACAATGCCGCCAGTAGGCAGATATAGACAAGAGTTACATCAACTGGGTGATCAGTGTAGAGATATGTCACAATGCCCCCATAGGCAGAGCCTAGACAAGAGTCCCATCACCTGGGTGATCAGTGCAGATATATGTCACAAAGCCCCTGTAGGCAGAGGCTAGACAAGAGTTACATCACTTTGTTGATCAGTTCAGAGATGTGTCATGCTGACTGTTTGCTCCCAGAGCTCTGCGGGCACCCGGAAACATGCAGGGAAGGGTGGAAGACCGTCATGGTGCCTTCGCTGTCCTTGCCAGTTTCCAAACCGGCCACACTGCAGACTCCCCATGTTGCCGCACACGGAAATCCATCGTCAGGCTATCACGCTGGAGAGGCATCTTCTCTCTGGTGTCTCGCTCTGGTCTTCTACGTGGAAATGAACGAGAGCCACACGACTGCGTGTGTGAGACTGTCGGGGCAATGGCGACACCCACAGGCACTGCCTCCTTCATGGAGAGAGGGCCTGGAACACTCATGACTCCCACGGAGGTTCAGTTCCACACTCCCCTCCACCCTCCCACTTCGGATTCTCCCTGCTGATGACGCGTGGCAGCCCAGAGAGCGGCTTCCAGTTCCGGCGGGATTTCTGGAGAGGTCCAGAAATGTCGCTGGGCTCACCGCCATTCATGAAGGGGTGGAGCCTGCCTGCCTGCGGGCCGTTATAAGAGCCGCTGGCTGGCTGTCCGGGCAGGCTTCCAGGCTGCACCTGCCGCACTGCACAGGCCGGCTGAGGTGCACGGGAGCCCGCCGGCCTCTCTCTGCCTGTGTCCGTCTGAGAATTTCCGGCCAGGGCTCCCCGTGATGGCCCTACCGACATCTTTGGACGGCACACTCACCGCGGAAGCCCGGGGACGGGGATGGTGAAGGAGACTCATTTGGTCCCCGAGCCAAAGCGAGGCCCTGCGAGCCTGCTTTGAGTGGAACCCGTACCTGGGCATAGCTGCCAGAGAACGGCAGGCCTAGGCCATTGCCATTGAGGAGCCCAGTGTCCAGATTTGGTTTCAGAATTAGAGGTCACGCCATCTAAGGCAGCACCAGTGGGAATCTCGGCTCTGGCCCGGGAGACGCGGCCCGCAAGAAGGCAGGCGAAAGCGTACCACCGTCAACGGATCCCAGACAGCCCTGCTCCTCTAAGCCTTTGAGAAGGATCGCTTTCCAGGCATCGCCGCCAGGGAAGAGCTGGCCAGAGAGACGGGCTCCCCAGAGTCCAGAATTCAGGTCTGGTTTCAGAATCGAAGGGCCAGGCACCCGGGACAGGCTGGCAGGGTGCCCGCGCAGGCTGGCGGCCGGTGCAACCCGGCCCCTGGCGGGTGTCACCCTGCTCCCTCGTGGGTCACCTTCGTGCACACCGGCGCATGAGGAAAGGCGCTTCCCCCACCCCACGTTCCCTGCGCGCCTGGGGCTCTCACACAGGGGACTTTTGTGAGCCAGTGAGCGAGGGCCATCACCGTGCTCCAGCCCGGCCAGGCCGCGCTGGCAGAGGGGATCTCCCAAACAACCCCGGCACGCAGGGATATTGCCTACACCACCCAGTCTCCTCCGGAAGGGGTGCTCTCCCACCCTCAGGCTGCTTGGCGGCTTCCGCACCCAGGCAAAAGCCAGGAGGACCAGGACCCACAGCGCAATGGCCTGCCGGGCCCTTGCGTGGTGGGACAGACAGGGCACGCTCAAGGGGTGCCACAGGGTGAAGGTGTGCTTGTGCCACCCATTTCCCAAGGGAGTCCATGGTGGGGCTGGGGCCGGGGTCCCAAGGTCGCTGGGGCGGCATGGGAACCCCAAGCTGGGGCAGCTCCACTTCACCAGCCCACGCCCCCGGAGGCCTCCGCGTGGCAGGGGCAGATGCAAGGCATCCCGGCGCCCTCCCAGGCGTTCCAGGAGCTGGGGCGCTCGTCTGCTCTCCCCTCAGGCCTGCTGCTGGATGAGCTCCTGGCGAGCCTGGAGTTTCTGCAGCAGGCACAACCTTTCCTTGAAACGGAGGACCCGGGGGAGTTGGAGGCCTTGGAAGAGGCCGCCTTGCTAGAAGCACCCCTCAGCGAGGAAGAATACCGGGCTCTGCTGCAGGAGATTTAGGACGCGAGGTTTGGACGGGGTCGGCTCGGGGCAGGGCGGTGGCCTCTCTTTCGCGGGGAAAACCTGGCTGGCTATGGAAGGGCATGTCTTCCCCCCACCCCCTCCACCGGGGTGACCGGCATGGGATTCCTGCCTTCCAGGTCTAGGCCCGGTGAGAGACTCCAAACAGCACAGAACTGCCATTCTTTCCTGGTCATCCCGGGGATCCCAGGTCCGGCCCAGGTACCAGCAGGTGGGCCGCCCACTGCGCACGCGCAGGTTTGCGGGCAGCCGCTTGGGCTGAGGGAGCAGCCCGGGCAGAGCTCTCATGCCTTTCCACCACCCCACTCCCGCCTGACTACCCCCTCCCCACCCCCAACCCCCACCCCCGGAAAATGTGTCCTCCCCTGGGCTGGGTGGAGTCCCCTGTCCCGTGAAACACCGGGCCCATGCAGCGTCCAGGCCTGACACCCCTCCAGCGGCTCGCCTCCTCTGCACCTCCATGCCACCGTCGCCAGCCCTTCCGTGCCCCTGCAGCCTCCCAGCTGCCTCCATGGAGATCCTGGCGGCGGAACGCAGACCTCCAGATCTCTTTGCCAGCATCCTAGGTAGACCTGCGCTCATTGCGCACCCCGGCTGACGTGCAAGGGAGCCAGCTGTCCTCTCTGTGCCCTTGTCTGTCTGTGAAATTCCAGCTGAGGCTCTCCCAACACCTTCCAACTCTCTTTGGTCAAAGCCTGTAGAATAGTTACATCTCCTGGATGATCAGTTCAGAAGTATGTCACAATGTCCCCTCCCTGCGGAGCCTAGAGAAGATTTGCATCATTTGGGTGATCAGTGGAGAGATATATCACAATGTCCCCAGGAAAAAAAGCCTGGAAATGATTTACATCACCTCGGTGATCAGTGCATAGGTATGTCAGAAATCCCCACTAGGCTGAACGGAGACAAGGGTTACATCACTTAGGTGATCAGTGTAGAGATATGTGAAAATTCCCGTGTAGACAGAGCCTAGACAAGTGTTACATCACCTAGTGATCAGTGCAGGGACAAGTCGTAAAGCGCCCTGTAGGCAGAGTGTAGAAAAGTGTTTCCTCCATGGGGTGATCAGTGCAGAGATATGTCACAAAGCCCCTGTAAGCAGAACATTGACAAGGGTTACATCACCTGTTTGATCAGTGGAAATGTATATCACAAAGCCCCCTGTAGGAAAAGCCCAGACAATTGTTACATCACCTGGGGGAGCAGAGGAGAGATCTGTCACAATGCCCCTGTAGGCAGAGCTTAGACAAGGGTTACATCACCTGGGTGATCAGTGCAGAGATATATCAAAACACTCCTATAGGCTGAACCTAGACAGGAGTTCCATCACCCGGGTGATCAGTGCAGACATATATGAGAATTCCCGTGTAGGCCGAGTCTCGACAAGTGTTACATCACCTAGGTTATCACTGCAGGGATAAGTCATAAAGCCTCCTGTAGGCAGAGTGTAGACAAGAGTTCCCTCCCCAGGGTGATCAGTGAACAGATGTGTCACAAAGCACCTGTAGGCAGAGCCTAGAAAAGAGTTTCATCACTTGGTTGATCAGTTCAGAGATGTGTCACAATGTCCATGTAGGCAGATCTAAGACAAGAGTCAATCACCTGGGTGATCAGTGCAGAGATATGTACCAATGTCCCCTGTAGGCAGTGCCTAGACAAGAGTTGCATCACCTCAGAGATCAGTGCATAGATATGTCACAAAGCCTTCTGAATGCAAAGCCCATACAAGCCTTACATCACGTAGGTGATCAGTGCAGTGATATGTCACAAAAATCCCTGCAGACACAGCCTATAAAAGAGTTACATCACCTGGGTGATCAGGGCAGATATTTGACACAATGCCCCCAAAGACACCGCCTAGACAAGTCTTCCATCACCTGGGTTATCAGTGCAGAGATATGTCACAAATCCCCCTCTAGGAAGAGTATAGAGAAGAGTCCAGAGACATTTCACAATGCCCCCTGTAGGCAGAGAGTGGACAAGAGTTACATAACCTAGGTGATCTGTGCAGAGCTATGTCAAAACGCCCATGTAGGCTGAGCCTAGATAAATGTTACATCATCTGGGCGATCAGTGCAGAGGTATGTCACAATACCCCCTATAGGTGGAGACTAGACAAGAGTTACATCATCTGGGGGGTCAGTGCAGAGATATGTCAAAAAGCCCCTGTAGGCAGAGCCTATACAACAGTTACATCTCCAAGGTGATCAGTGCAGAAATGTCACAAAGCCCCTGTAGGCCGAGCCTAGAAAAGAGTTACATCTTCTGGGTGATCAGTGCAAAGATATGTCACAAAGCCCCCTGTAGACAAATCCCAGAAAATTGTTACATCACCTGGGTGATCAGTGGAGATATCTGTCACAATTCCCCTTTAGGCGCAGCTTATACAAGCGTTACATCACATGAGTGATCACTGGAGAGATATGTCACTATGCCCCCATAGGCAGATCCAAGACAAGAGTCCATCACCTGGATGATCAGTGCAGAAATAAGCCACAATGCCGGCAGTAGGCAGATATAGATAAGGGTTACATCACCTGCGTGATCACTGCAGAGATATGTCACAATTCCCCTGTAGGCAGAGCCTAGAAAAGTGTTCCATCACCTGGATGATCAGTGCAGAGTTATATCCCAATGCCCCCTTTTGGCAGAGCCTAGACAAGTGTTACATCACCTGGATGATCAGTGCAGAGATGTGTTAGAAGCCCCCTGTAGCCATAGCCCAGACGAGAGTTACATCAGCTATGTGATCAGTGCAGTAACATGTCACAATGTCCCTACAGCCATATCCTTGACAAAAGTGACATCACCTGGGTGATCAGTGCGGAGATATGTCACAATACCTCAAGTAGGCAGAGCCTAGAGTATAGTTACATAACCTGGGTGATCAGGGCAGAGATATGCCACAATGCCCCCTGTAAGCAGATCCCAGACAAGAGTTGCATCGCCTCGGTGATCAGTGCAGTGATATGCTAAAATGCCCCTGTAGGCAGAGCCTAGACAAGAGTTACATCAACTGGGTGATCACTGCAGAGATATGTCACAATGCCCCCTGGAGGCAGAGCATAGAGAAGAGCTGCACCACCTGGGTGATCAGTGAAGAGATATGTCACAATGTCCGCTGTAGGCAGAGCATACAGAAGACTCGCATCACCTGGGTGATCAGTGCTGAGATATGTCACAATGTCCCCTGTAGGCAAAGCCTAGGCAAGAGTTACATCACATTTGTCATCAGTTCAGGGATATTTTAAAACGCCCCTGTAGGCAGAGACCAGACGAGAGTTACATCACCTAGTTGATCAGTGCAGAGATATTTCACAATACCCCTTGGAGGCAGATCCTAGACAAGAGTTGAATCACCTGGGTGATCAGTGCAGAGATATTTCACAATGCCCCCTTTGGGCAGAGGGTAGACAAGAGTTACATCACCTAGGTGATCAGTGCAGAGATTTGACAAAATTCCCTGTAGGCAGTTCTTATAAAAGTGTTACTTCACCTTAGTGATCAGTGCAGATATATGTCACAAAGCTCCTTTAGGCAGAACTTAGATGAGTTACATCAACTGGGTGATCAGTGCAAATGTATGTCACAAAGCCCCCTGTAGGCAAAGCCTAGACAATAGTTACATCACTTGTGTGATCAGTGGCGAGATCCCTCACAATTCGCCTGAAGGCAGAGCTTATACAACAGTTACATCACCTGGGTGATCAGTGCAGAGATATGTCACAATGCCCCCTTAGGCAGAGCGTAGACAAAAGCCCCATCACCAGGATGATCAGTGTAGTTACGTCACAAAGTCCCTTTAGGCAGATCCTAGACAAGTGTTACATCACTTGGATGATCAGTGCAGAGATATATCACATTGACACTGTAGGCAGAGCCTAGACAAGGGTTACATGACCTATATGATCAGTGGAGAGGTACGTCGCAATGTCCCTGTAGGCAGAGCCTTGACAACTGGTACATCACCTGGGTGATCATTGCAGGGATATTTCACAAAGCACCCTGTAGGTAGATCCTAGAAAAGAGTTACATCACCTGGGTGATCAGTGCAGTGATATGTCACAATGCCACTGTAGGCAGAGCCTAAACAAGTGTTATATCACCTGGGTGATAAGTGCAGTGATATGTCACAATGCCCTGTAGCCAGATCCTAGACTAAAGTTGCAGCACCTGGGAGATCATTGCAGAGATATGTCACAATATCCCCAGTATGCAGAGACCAGTCAAGAGTTGGATCACCTAGGAATCAGTGCAGAGATATGTCTCAATCCCCTTGTAGGCACAGCCTAGACAAGAGTTACACCACCTCGGTTGACAGTGCAGAGATATGTCAAAATGCCCCTGCAGGCAGAGCCTACACAAGTGTTACCTCACTTAGGTGATCAATGCAGAGATATGTCACAATACCCCCTGTAAGCAGAGCCTAGACAAGAGTTACATCTCCTGGGTGATCAGTGCAGAGGTATGTGACAATGCCCCTTTAAGCAGAGCCTGGACAATTGTTCCATCACCTGAGTGATCAGTGCAGATATCTGTCACAATGCCCCTTTAGGCAGAGCTTAGACCAGAGTTACATCACCTGGGTGATGAGGGTAGAGATATCTCAAAATGCCCCTATAGGCAAATCCAATAAAAGATAGTGTCACCTGGGTGATCAGTGCAAAAATATGTGGCAATGCCCCCAGTAGGCAGAGACTAGAGAAGAGTCCCACACCTGGGTGATCAGTGCAGAGATATTTCTCAGTGCCCTTTCAGGCAGAGTGTAAGCAAGAGTTACATCACCTAGATGATCAGTGCAGAGATATGTCACAAGACCCCCTATACGCAGAGCCTGGAGAAGTGTTACATCACCTCGGTGATCTATGCAGTGATATGTCACTATGCCTCGTAGGTAGAGCCTAGTCAAGCGTTACATCAGCTGGGTAATCAGTGCAGAGTTATGTCACAAAGCCCCCATACACAGAGCCTAGACAGGAGTCCCATCACCTAGATGATCAGTGCAGAAATATGTCACAATTCCCCCATAGGCAGATCCAACACGAGTTTCATCACCTGGGTGATCAGTGTAGAGATATGTCACAATGCCCCCATAGGCAGAGCCTAGACAAAAGTCCCATCACGTGGGTGATCAGTGTAGAGATATGTCACAAATTCCCTGTAGGCAGAGCCTAGACAAGGGTTACATCTCTTTGTTGATCAGTTCAGAGATGTGTCAGGCTGACTGTTTGCTCCCGGAGCTCTGCGGGCACCGGGAAACATGCAGGGAAGGGTGGAATACCGGCGTGGTCCCTTCGCTGTCCTTGTCAGTTTCCAAACCGGCCACACTGCAGACTCCCCATGTTGCCGCACACGGGAATCCATCGTCACGCCTGGGAGGCATCTTCTCTCTGGGGTCTCGCTCTGGTCTCCTACGTGGAAATGAATGAGAGCCACACGCCTGCACGTGTGAGACTGTCCTGGCAACGGCGACCCCCACAGGCACTGCCTCCTTCACTGAGAGATGGTCTGGAACTCTCAAGACTCCCACGGAGGTTCAGTTCCACACTCCCCTCCACTCTGCCAGGGCGGTTTCTCTGTGCTGAATACGCGTGGGAGCCCGGAGAGCAGCTTCCAGTTCCCGCAGGATTCCTGGAGAGGTCCGGTGAGCCAGCCCCCGAAACGCGACCCCCTCACCCCTTCCCCCGCGCCCCCTTCCTTTTCGTCTCTCCGGCCCCATCACCACCATCACCATGCCCTTCCACCCCACCCCTCCTCCACCCGTCCGCAGGCCTTGAAGCCCTGGCACCCTTCCAGGGTGGGGCTGGCTGTCCCAGGACTCACTGCCATTCATGAAGGGGTGGAGCCTGCCTCCCTGTGGGCCTTTATAAGAGCCTCTGGCTGGCTTTCCAGGCAGGCCTCCTGGCTGCACCTGACGCAGTGCAGATGCCGGCTGAGGTGCACGGGAGCCAGCTGGCCTCTCTCGGCCCATGTCCGTCCGTGAAATTCCAGCCGGGGCTCCCCGCGATGGCCCTCCCGAAACCTTCGGACGGCACCCTCCCTGCGGAAGTCCGGGGATGGGGACGGCGAAGGAGACTCTTTTGGACCCCGAGCCAAAGCATGGCCCTGGGAGCCTGCTTTGAGCGGAACCCATACCCGGACATCGCCACCAGAGAACGGCATTCCAGAGCCCAGGGTCCAGATTCCTTCTAGGCATAGTAGGGAAGATATCAGATGTGAGCAGTATACTAGTATTCCTAGAAGTGAGATGGTAAATTCTAGTATAATATTTATATAAATAAGAGGCATTTGGTAAATATGATTATCATAATTTAATGAGTCAAAATCATTCTTTTTATTTAAACTATGTACCAATTCGGCTCAGTCTAACCCCTTTTGTAATCATTCGTAGGCCTGGCTTAGGTCCAGGATAATGATTAATAAGAGGGACGATGTAACTATTAGTGGTAAATTGGTTGTTTGTAGGGCTCATGGCAAGGGCAATAGGAGAGCAATTTCTAGGTCAAATAATAGGAAGGTGATGGCTACTAGGAAGAATTTTATGGAGAAAGGAATGCCGGCAGGGGATATAGGGTCGAAACCACATTCGTAAGGGTTAGATTTTTCTATGTAGCCGTTGAGTTGTGGTAGTCAGAATGTAATAATTATTAGTAGTAGGGCTAGAAGGGTATTGACTATTAAAATCAGGACGAAGTTTATTACTCTTTCTTGAGTGTTGTCAAAACTAGTTAATTGGAAGTTAACGGTACTATTTATACTAAAAGAGTAAGACCCTCATCAGTAGATGGAGACGTATAGAAATAGTCAGACCACATCTACGAAGTGCCAGTACCAGGCAGCGGCTTCAAAGCCGAAGTGATGTTTAGATGTAAAGTGAAATATTAGTTGGCGGATGAAGCAGATAGTGAGGAAAGTTGACCCAATGATGACGTGGAGTCCGTGGAAGCCTGTGGCTACAAAAAATGTTGAGCTGTAGATGCCATCGGAAATGGTAAAAGGGGATTCGAAGTACTCTGAGGCTTGTAGGAGGGTGAAGTAGAGACCCAGTAAAATCGTAATAAGCAGTGCTTGAATTATTTGGTTTCGGTTATTTTCTATCAGGCTGTGGTGGGCTCAAGTAATTGATACTCCTGATGCGAGTCATACAGATGTGTTTAGGAGTGGGACTTCGAGAGGATTCAGTGGGGTGATGCACTGATGCCCTCCCAGTTGGGGGGTGGGGGCTAGGCTGGAGTGGTAGAAAGCTCAGAAAAATTCTGCGAAGAAAAAAATTTCTGAGGTAATAAATAGGATTATCCCATATCGGAGGACTTTTTGGACGGGTGGTGTGTGATGGCCTTGGTATGTGCTTTCTCGTGTTACATCACGTCATCATTGGTACATGGTTAGTGTGTTAGTTAGTAGGCCTAGTGTGAGTAGGGTTGTGGAGTAGAAGTGGAATCATATGGCTAGGCCGGAGGTTATTAGAAGGGCTAAGAGGGCCCCTGTTAGGGGTCATGGGCTGGGTTTTACTATATGATAGGCATGTGATTGGTGGGCCATTATGTGTTGTCGTGCAGGTAGAGGCTCACTAGAAGTGTAAAGACGTAGGCTTGAATTAAGGTGATGGCGATTTCCAGAATAGTCAGTAGAATTAGAACTATGAAGATGATGAGTGTAGAGGGTAGATTAATAGTTGATATTGCTAGTGTGGCGCTTCCAATTAGGTGCATGAGTAGGTGGCCTGCAGTAATGTTAGCGGTTAGACGTACGGCTAAGGCTATTGGCTGAATGAGTAGGCTGATAGTTTCGATAATGATTAGTATGGGGATAAGTGGTGTAGGTGTGCCTTGTGGTAGGAAGTGGGCTAGGGCATTTTTAGTCTTAGAGCGAAAGCCTATAGCTACTGCGCCTGCTCATAAGGGGATGGCCATGGCTAGGTTTATAGATAGTTGGGTGGTTGGTGTGAATGAGTGGGGTAGAAGCCCGAGAATATTGGTTGTGGCAATAAAAGTAATTAAGGATATTAGTATAAGAGATCAGGTTCATCCTTTAGTGTTGTGTATGGTTATTATTTGTTTTGAGGTCAGTTGAATTAGTCATTGTTGGGTGGTAGTCGGTTGTTGATGAGGTATTTAGAGGTGGGGACCAGTAAAGGGGGGAATAGAATGATCAGTACTGCGGCGGGCAGACCTAGGATTGTGGGGGCAATGAATGAAGCAAATAGATTTTCGTTCATTTTGGCTCTCAGGGTTTATTGTAGTTTTTTATTTTTATGGGTTTTGGTGAGGGAGGTAGATGGTAATTTGTATTTAATATTTTTAGCTGGGTGATGCGAAATAGTGCAAGGAGTATTGGGGTAATTATGGTGGGTCATACGGTGGTATTTAGTTGGGGCATTTCACTGTAAAGAGGTGTCGGTTCTCTTAATCTTTAACTTAAAAGGTTAATGCTAGGTTAGCTTTACAGTGAGCTCTGGAGAGGGGTAAAGAAGGTGCTATAGGGTGAATACGGGTCCTATTTCAAAGATTTTTAGAGGGATTAATTCTAGGACGATAGGTATAAAACTGTGGTTTGCTCCACAGATTTCTGAGCATTGGCCATAGTATACCCCTGGTCGTGTGGCGGTAAAAGTGGTTTGGTTTAGGCGTCTGGGAATTGCGTCTCTTTTTAGGCCTAATGTGGGAACAGCTCATGAGTGTAAGAAATCTTGTGATGTAATTATTATACGAACGGGGGCTTCAACTGGGAGGACCACCCGATTGTCAAAGTCAAGGAGTCATAGGTCACCTGGTTCCAGGAATAATGGGGGGAGTATGTAGGAGTTGAAGATTAGTCCGCCATAGTCGGTGTATTCGTAGGTTCAATATCATTGATGGCCGATTGACTTGATAGTAAAGGAGGGGTCGTTGACCTCGTCTGTTATGTAAAGGATACGTAGGGATGGGAGAGCGATAAGGACTAGGATGATGGCGGGCAGGAAAGTTCAGACGGTTTCTATTTCCTGGGCGTCTGAAATACTAGTATTAGTTAGTTTTGTTGTGAGTGTTAGGAAAAGGGCATACAGGACTAGGAAGCAGATGAGAAAAATGATTATGAGGGCATGATCATGAAAGATGATAAGTTCTTCTATGATAGGGGAAGTAGCGTCTTGTAGACCTACTTGTGCTGCATGTGCCATTAAGATATACGGGGTTTAACCTGTAATTTAACTTTGACAAAGTTATGAAATGTTTTTTCTAATATCTTTTTGAAAAAGTCATGGAGGCCATGGGGTTGGCTTGAAACCAGCTTTAGGGGGTTCGATTCCTTCCTTTTTTGTCTAGATTTTATGTATACGGGATCTTCGAATGTATGTAGGGTGGCATACCTCTACCTGGGTGATCATTGCAGAGATATCTCACAATACCCCCTGTAAGCAGAGCCTAGACAAGTTTTACATCACCTCAGCGATCAGTGCAGAGATATGTCCCAATGTCCCTCTAGGCAGAGCTTAGACAAGAGTCAATTCTACTGGGTCATCAGTGCAGCGATAAGTCACAATGCCCCCGTAGGCAGACCCTAGACAAGAATTACATAACCGGGTGATCTGTGCAGAGTGATGTCACAACGCCCTCTTTAGGCAGAGACTAGAAAAGCGTTACATCACCTGGGTGATCAGTGAAGAGATATGTCACAATGTCCCCTGTAGGCAGAGCATAGAGAAGAGTTGCATCACCTGGGTGATCAGTGCAGAGATACGTCTCAATACCACTTGTAGGTGGATCCTAGACAAGAGTTACATCACCTCGGTGATTAGTGCAGAGATATCTCACAATACGCCCTGTAAGTTCAGTCTAGACAAGAGTTACATCACCTGGGTGATTAGTGCACAGATATGTCATAAATCCCAGTGTAGGCAAAGCATAGAAAAGTTTTACGTCACCTCAGCGATCAGTGCAGAGATATGTCCCAAAGTCCCTCTAGGCAGAGCTTAGACAAGAGTCACATCTCCTGGATGATCAGTGCAGAGATAATTCACAATGCCCCCGTAGGCAGAGCCTAGACAAGAGTTACATAACCCGGGTGATCAGTGCAGAGTGATGTCACAATGCCCTCTGTAGGCAGAGACTAGAAAAGAGTTACATCACCTTGGTGATCAGTGCAGAGATATGTCACAATGCCCCCAGTAGGCAGAGCCTAGAGAAGAGTTGCATCACCTGGGTGATCAGTGCTGAGATATGTCACAATGTCTCCTGTAGGCAAAGCATAGGGAAGAGTTGCATCACCTGGGTGATCAGTGCAGACATATGACACAATGTCCCCTGTAGGGAAAGCCTTGGCAAGAGTTACATCATCTTTGTCATCAGTTCAGGGATATGTGAAAACGCACCTGTAGGCAGAGCTTAGACAAGAGTTACATCACCTAGTTGATTAGTGCAGAGATATTTCACAATACCCCCTTTAGGCAGATCCTAGGCAAGAGTTGAATCACCTGGGTGATCGGTGCAGAGATATTTCACAATGCCCCCTTTGTGCAGAGGGTAGACATGATTTACATCACCTAGGTGATCAGTGCAGAGATTTGTCAAAATACCCTTTAGGCAGTGCTTATAAAACTGTTACATCACCTAAGTGATCAGTGCAGAGATATGTCACAAAGTTCCTGTAGGCAGAACTTAGATGAGTTACATCCCCTAGGTGATCATTGCAATGGTATGTCACAAAGTCCCCTGTTGGCAAAGCCTAGACAATAGTTACAACACTTGGGGGATCAGTGGCGAGATCTCTCACAATTCCCCCGAAGGCAGAGCTTATACAACAGTTACATCATCTGGGTGATCATGGCAGAGATATGTCACAATGCACCCATAGGCAGATACAAGACAAGATCACCTGGGTGATCAGTGCAGAAATATGTCACAATACACCTGTAAGCAGAGCCTAGACAAGTGTTACATCACCTGGGTGATCAGTGCAGAGATATGTGACAAGGCCCCTTTAAGCAGAGCCTAGACATTATTTACATCACCTGAGTAATCAGTGCAGAGATTTGTCACAATGCCCCTTTAGGCAGAGTTTAGACCAGAGTTTCATCAACTGGGTGATCAGTGCAGAGATATGTCACAATGCCCCCACAGGCAAATCAAAGACAAGAGTCTATCACCTGGGTGATCAGTGCAGAAATATTTGACAATGCCCCCATTAGACAGAGCCTAGAGAAGAGTCCCATCACCTAGGTGATCAGTGCAGAGATATTTCACAATATCTCTGCCCTGCAGGCAGACCGTAATCAAGAGTTACATCACCTAGATGATCAGTGCAGAGATATGTCACAAGGCCCCCTATAGGCAGAGACTGGACAAGAGTTACATCACCTCGGTGATCAATGCAGTGATATGTCAATACGCCCCGTAGGCAGAGCCTAGTCAAGCATTACATCACCTGGGTGATCAGTGCAGAGATATGTCACAAAGCCCCCATACACAGAGCCTAGACAAAAGTCCCATCACCTGGGTGATCAGTGCAGAGATATGTCACTAGGCCCCTGTAGGCAGAGTCTAGACAAGATTTATATCACTTTGTTGATCAGCTCAGAGATGTGTCATGCTGACTGTTTGCTCCCGGAGCTCTGCGGGCACCCGGAAATATGCAGGGAAGGGAGGAAGACCGCCATGGTGCCTTTGCTCTCCTTGCCAGTTTTCAAACCGGCCACACTGCAGACTCCCCCTGTGGCCGCACATGGGAATTCATCGTCAGGCCATCACACCGGGCAGGCATCTTCTCTCTGGGGTCTCACTCTGGTCTCCTACGTGGAAATGAACGAGAGCCACACGCCTGCTTGTGTGAGACTGTCCTGGCAATGGCGACACCCACAGGCACTGCCTCCTTCACGGAGAGAGGGCCTGGAACACTCAAGACTTCCACGGAGGTTCAGTTCCAAACTCCCCTCCACCCTCCCAGGCCAGTTTCTCACTGCTGAAGACGCGTGGGAGCCCAGAGAACAGCCTCCAGTTCCCGCGGGATTCCTGGATAGGTCGGGAGAGCCAGCCCCTGAAACGCGCCCCCCTCACCCCTTCCCCCTCGCCCCCTTCCTCTTCGTGTCTCTGGCGCCACCACCACCATCACCACGCCCTCCCACCAACCCCACCACCCACTGGCCGCAGGCATGGACGCCCTGGGACCCTTCCGGGTGTGGCGCGCTGTCTCAGGGCTCACCGCCATTCATGAAGTGGTGGAGCCTGCCTGCCTGAGGGCCTTCATAAGAGCCGCTGGCTGGCTGTCCTGGCAGGCCTCCTGGTTGCACCTGCCACAGTGCACAGGCCGGCTGAGGTGCATGGGAGCCTGCCAGTCTCTCTCTGCCCGTGACCGTCCGTGAAATCGGACCCCATCACCTGATCCCAGACGGCCCTTCTCCTCCGAGCCTTTGAGAAGGATCGCTTTCCAGGCATCACCGCCAGGGAAGAGCTGGCCAGAGACGGGCCTCCCGGAGTCCAGGGTTCAGATCTGGTTTCAGAATCGAAGGGCCAGGCACCCGGGACAGGCTGGCAGGGCGCCCAAGCAGGCAGGCGGCCTGTGCAACGCGGCCCCCGGCGGGTGTCACCCTGCTCCCTTGTGGGTAGCCTTCGCCCACAACAGCACGTGGGGAACGGGGCTTCGTGCGCCCCAAGTGCCCTGCGCGACTGGGGCTCTCCCACAGGGGGCTTTTGTGAGCCAGGGAGCGAAGGCCGTCCCCATGCTCCAGCCCAGCCAGGCCATGCCGGCAGAGGGGATCTCCCAAACTGCCGCGGCAGGCGGGGATTTTGCCTACGCTGCCCCGGCTCCTCCGGAAGGGGCGCTCTCCCAGCCTCAGGCTCCTCAGTGGCCTCCACACACGGACAAAAGCCAGGAGGACTGGGACGCGCAGCGCGACAACCTGCCAGGCCCTTGCACGGTGGGACAGCCTGAGCCTGCTCAAGCGGGGCCACAGGGCCAAGGTGTGCTTGCCCCACCTGCGTCCCAGGGGAGTCCATGTTTGGGCTGGGGCCGGGGTCCCCAGGTCGCCGGGGCGGCGTGGGAACCCCAAGCCGGGGCAGATCCACCTCGCCAGCCCTTGCCCCCGGAGGCCTCCACGAAGAAGGGGCAGATGCAAGGCATCCCGGCACCCTCCCAGGCGCTCCAGCAGCCGGGGCGCTCGTCTGCACTCCCCTCCGGCCTGCTGCTGGATGAGCTCCTGGAGAGCCCGGAGTTTCAGCAGCAGGTGCAACCTTTCCTAGAAACGGAGGCCCCGGGGGAGCTGGAGGCATTGGAAGAGGCCGCCTCGCCGGAAGCACCCCTCAGCGAGGAAGAATACTGTTCTCTGCTGGAGGAACTTTAGGAGGCGGGGTTGGGACGGGGTAGGGTCGGGGCAATGCGGTGGCCTCTCTTTCGCGGGGAACACCTGGCTGGCTATGGAGGGGCATGTCTTCCCTCCGCCACCTCCACAGGTCTCACCGGCCTGGGATTCCTGCCTTCTAGGGCTAGGCCTGGTGAGAGACTCCACACAGCGGAAAACTGCCATTCTTTCCTGGGCATCCCGGGGATCACAGAGCCAGCCCAGGTACCAGGAGGTTGGCCGCCTACTGCGCACGCGCGGGTTTGCCGGCAGCCACCTGGGCTGTCGAAGCAGCCCGGGCAGAGCTCTCTTGCCTTTCCACCACCCCACCACAGCCTGACAACCCCTCCCCACCCCCACAACCTGTTCGCCACGCGCCGATGTGGGCGAAGGTGACCCACGAGTGAGCAGGGTGACACCCGCCGGGGGCCACGTTGCACAGGCCACGTGACTGCCCGGGCACCATGCCAGCCTGACCCCGGTGCCTGGCCTTTCGATTCTGTAACCAGATCTGAATCCTGGACTCCAGGAGGCCCGTCTCTCTGGCCAGCTCTTCCTTGGCGGCGATGCCTGGAATGCGATCCTTCTCAAAGGCTCGGAGGAGCAGTGCGATCTGGGATCCGGTGACGGCGGTCCGCTCTCGCCTGCTTTCTTGTGGGCCGCGTCTCCCGGGCCAGGGCCAAGATTTACGCCGGTGCTGCCTCAGCTGGTGTGACCTCTCATTCTGAAACCAAATCTAGACACTGGGCTCCAGAATGCCGATGGCCTGGGCCAGCCGTTCTCTGGTGGCGATGCCCGGGTACGGGTTCCGCTCAAAGCAGGCTCTCAGAGCCTCTCTTAGGCTCGGGTTCCAAACGAGTCTCCTTCGCCGTCACCGTCCCCGGGCTTCCGCGAAGAGGGTGCGGTCCGAAGGTGTTGGGAGGGCCATCGCAGGGAGCCCCGGCCGGAATTTCACAGACGGAAAGGGGCAGAGAGAGGCCGGCATTCTCCCGTACACCTCAGCCAGCCTGTTCACTGCAGCAGGTGCAGCCAGGAGGCCTGCCCAGACAGGCAGCCAGCGGCTCTTATAAAGGCCCGCAGGCAGGCAGACTCCACCCCTTCATGAATGGCGGTGAGTCCTGGGACATCCCACCCCATACAGGAAGGTTCCCAGGGCGTCGAGGCCTGCGGCCAGGGGGTGGTGGGGTGGGGGGGGGCGTGGTGAAGGTGGTGGTGGGGCGGGAGTGACGAAGAGGAAGGGGGCGAGGGGGAAGGGGTGAGGGGGGCTAGTTTCGGGGGCTGGCTCTCTGGACATCTCCAGGAATCCCTCGGGAACTGGAAGCCACTTTCTGGGCTCCTACGCGTCTTCAGCAGTGAGAAACCGGTCTGGGAGGGTGGAGGGGAGTGTGAAACTGAACCTCTGTGGAAGTCTTGAGTGTTCCAGGCCCTCTCTCCGTGAAGGAGGCAGTGCCTGTGGGTGTCGCCATTGCCGGGACAGTCTCACACACACAGACGTGTGGCTTTCATTCATTTCCACGTAGGAGACCAGAGCAAGACCCCATAGAGAAGATGCCTCCCCGGCGTGATGGCCTGCCGATGGATTCCCGTGTGCGGCAACATGGGGAGTCTGCAGTGTGGCCGGTTTGGAAACTGGTAAGGAGAGTAAAGGCACCATGCCGGTCTTCCACCCTTCCCTGCACGTTTCCGGGTGCCCGCAGAGCTCCGGGAGCAAACAGTCAGCATGACACATCTCTGAACTGATCAACAAAGTGATGTAATCCTTGTCTAGGCTCTGCCTACAGGGGCTTTGTGACATATCTCTGCACTGATCACCCAGGTGATGGGACTTTTGTCTAGCCTCTGCCTATGGGGGCACTGTGACATATCTCTACACTGATCACCCAGGTGATGTAACACTTGTGGTGGATCTGCCTATGGGGGCATTGTGACATATTTCTGCACTGATCACCCAGGAGATGGGACTACTGTCTAGGCTCTGTGTATGGGGGATTTGTGACATATCTCTGCACGGATCACCCACATGATGTAACGCTTGACTATGTTCTGCCTGCGGGACATAGTGACATGTCACTGCATTGATCACTGAGGTGATGTAACTCTTTTCTAGGCTCTGCCTATAGGGGGCCTTGTGACACATCTCTGCACTGATCATGTAGGTGATGTAACTATTGCTTACGCTCTGTCTGCAGGGGCATTGTGAAATATTTCTGTACTGATCACCCAGGTGATGGGACTCTTCTCTAGGCTGTGCCTCCTGGGGGCATTGTCACATATTTCTGCACTGATCACCCAGGTGACGGACTCTTGTCTTGGATTTGCCTATGGGGGCATTGTAACATATCTCTGCACTGATCACCCAGGTGATGTAACAATTATCTAGGCTCTGCCTACTGTGGCGTTTTGACATAGCTCTGCACAGATCACCTAGGTTATGTAACTCTTGCCCATTCTCTGCCTACAAGGGACATTGTAAAATATCCCTGCACTGATCACCCAGGTGATGGGACTCTTCTCTATACACTGCCTAGAGGGGCATTTGTGACATATCTCTGCACTGATCACCCAGGTTATGGAAGTCTTGTCTAGGCTCTGTCTATGCGGGCATTGTGTCAAATATCTGCACTGATAACCCAGGTGATGTAACTCTTTTCTAGGCTCTGTCTACAGGGATTTTTGTGATATATAACTGCACTGATCACCTAGGTGATGTAAGCCATGTATGCGCTTTGCCTACAGAAGGCTTTGTGACATATCTATTCACTGAACTCTGAGGTGATGCAACTCTTCTCTAGGCACTGCCTACAGGGGACAATGGTACATATCTCTGCAGTGATCACCCAGGTGATGGACTCTAGTCTTAGATCTGCCTACGTGGACATTGTGACACATCTCTGAACTGATCAACCAAGTGATGAAACTCTTGTATAGGCTCTGATTACAGGGGCTTTGTGACACATCTCTGCACTGATCACGCTGGTCATGTAAGTCTGGTCTAAGCTCTGCCTAAAGGGGCATTGTGACAGATCTCTGCACTGATCACTCAGGTGATGTAACTATTGTCTAGGCTCTGCTTAAAGGGTCCTTGTCACAAATCTCTGCACTGATCACCCAGGTGATGTAACTCTTGCCTACGCTCTGCTTACAGGGGGTATTGTGACATATCTCTTCATTGATCTCCTAAGTGAGGTAACTCTTGTGTAGGCTCTGCCTACAGGGGCATTTTGACATATCTCTGCACTGTTAAGCGAGGTGATGTAACTCTTGTCTAGGCTGTGCCCACAGGGGGATTGAGACATATCTCTGCGCTGATCCCGAAGTGATCCAACTCTTGCCTGGTCTCTGCCTACTGGGGACATTTTGATATATCTCCGCAATGATCTCCCAGGTGCTGTAACTTTAGTCTAGGCTCTGGCTACATGGCATTGTGACATATCACTGCACTGATAACCCAGGTGATATAAACGTTGTCTAGGCTCTGCCTACAGGGAGCTTATGACATATCCCTGCAATGATCACCCAGGTGATGTACCACTTCTCAAGGCTCTGCCTACAGGGACATTGCGCTGTATCTCTGCACTGATCACCTAGGTCATGTAACTCTTGTCTAGGCTCTGCCTACAGTGTCTTTGTGACATATCTCTGCACTGATCATCCAAGTGATGCAACTCTTGTCTAGGATCTGCCTAAAGGGACTTAGTGACATAATTATGCACTGATCATCCAGGTGATGGGGCTTTTGTCTAGGCTCTGCTTAAGGGGGCATTGTGACATATTTCTGCACTGATCATCCAGGTGACGGACTCTTGTCTTGGATCTGTCTATGGGGGCATTGTGACATATCTCTGCAATGATCACCCAGGTGATGTAACTGTTGTTTAAGCTCTGCCTACAGGGGAATTGTGAGAGATCTCGCCACTGATCACCCAGGTGATGTAACAAATATCCAGGCTTTGCCTACAGGGGGCTTTGTGATATAAATTTGCACTGACCAGGCAGGTGATGTAACTCATCTAAGTTCTGCCTACAGGAGCTTTGTGACATATCTCTGCACTGTTCACTTGGGTGATGTAACAATTTTATAAGCACTGCCTAAAGGGAATTTTGACAAATCTCTACAGTGATCACCCAGGTGATGTAACTCTTTTCTAGGATCTGCCTACCGGTTGCTTTGTGACATATCCCTGCAATGTTCACCCATGTGATGTAACACATGTCAATGCTAGGCCTACAGGGACATTGCGATGTATCTCTGCACTGATCACCTGAGCCGTGTAACTCTTGTCTAGGCTCTGCCTGCAGTGGCATTGTGACATATCTCTGCACTGATCATCCAAATGATGTAACTCTTGTCTAGGATCTGCCTAAAGGGACTTTGTGACATAACTCTTCACTCATCATCCAGGTGAAGGGGCTTTTGTCTAGGCTCTGCCTAAGGTGGCATTGTGAAATATTTCTGCAATGATCACCCAGGTGACGGACTCTTGTCTTGGATCTCCCTATGGGGGCATTGTAACACATTTCTGCACTGATCACCCAGGTGATGTTACTGTTGTATAAGCTGGGCCTACAGGGGAACTGTGAGAGATCTCGCCACTGATCACCCAAGAGAAGTAACTATTGTTTAGGCTTTGCCTACAGGGGGCTTTGTGACATACATTTGCCCTGATCACCCAGGTGATGTAACTCATCTGAGTTCTGCCTACAGGAGCTTTGTGACATATCTCCGCACTGATCACTTAGGTGATGTAACACTTTTATAAGCACTGCCTACAGGGAATTTTGACAAATTTCAGCACTGATCACCTAGGTGATGTAACCCTTGTCTACCCTCTGCCCAAAGTGGGCATTGTGAAATGTCTCTTCACTGATCACCGAGATGACTCTACTATTGTCTAGGATCTGCCTACAGAGGGTATAGTGTAATATCTCTGCAATCATCAACTAGGGAATGTAACTCTTGTCTAGGCTCTGCCTACAGGGCGTTTTCACATATCCCTGAACTGATGACAAATGTGATGTAACTCTTGCCTAGGCTTTGCCTACAGAGGACATTGTGACATACCTCTGCACTGATCACCGAGGTGATGTAACTCTTCTCTATGCTCTGCCTACAGGGGATATTGTGACATATCTCTGCACTGATCACCCAGGTGATGCAACTCTTCTCTATACTCTGCCTACAGGGGGAATTGTGACATATCTCTGCACTGATCACCCAGGTGATGTAACTCCTTTCTAGTCTCTGCCTACAGAGGGTGTTGTGATATTGCTCTGCACGGGTCACCCGGGTTATGTAACTCTTGAATAGGTTCTGCCTATGGGGGCATTGTGACTTAGCACTGCACTGATCACGCAGGAGATGTGCCTCTTGTCTAACCTCTGCCTAGGGGGACATTGGGACATATCGCTGCACTGATTCCTGAGGTGATGTAAAAGTTGTCTAGGTTTTGCCTACAGTGGGATTTATGACATATCTCTGCGCTGATCACCCAGGTGATGTAACTCATTTCTAGGCTCTGCTTACAGGGGGTATTGTGAGATATATCTGCACTGATCACCCAGGTGATGTAACTCTTGTCTAGGCTCTGCCTACAGGGGCATTTTAACATATCGCTGCACTGATCACCGAGATGATGTAACTCTTGTATAGGCTTCGCCAACAGGGGGCATTGAGACATATCTCTGCACTTATCACCGAGGTGATGCAACTCTTGTCTGGGATCTGCTTACAGGGGGCATTGTGACATATCTCTGCCCTGATCACTCAGGTGATATAACTCTTGTGTAGGCTCTGCCTACTGGAGACATTGTGACATATCTCCGCATTGATCACCAAGGTGATTCAACTCTTTTCTAGTCTCTGCCTACATAGGGCGTTGTGACATCACTCTGCACGGATCACCCAGGTGATGTAATGCTTGACTAGGCTCTGCCTAGGGGGCATAGTGACATATCACTGCATTGATCACCGAGGTGATGTAACTCTTGTCCAGGCTCTGCCTATTGTGGGGCTTGTGACATATCTCTGCACTGATCATCTAGGTGATGTAAAGCTTGCTTATGCTCTGCCTGCAGAGGCATTGTGAAATATCTCTGCACTTATCACAGAGGTGATCGGACTATTCTCTAGGCTCTGCCTACTGGGGGCATTGTCACATATTTCTGCACTGATCACCCAGGTGACGGACTCTTGTCTTGGATTTGCCTATGGGGGCATTGTGACATATCTCTGCACTGATCACTCAGGTGATGTAACTCTGGTATCAGCTCTGCCTAAATGGGCATTGTGACAGATCTCTGCACTGATCTCTCAGGTGACGTAACTATTGTCTAGTCTCTGCTTAAAGGGGCCTTGTCACATATCTCTACACTGATCACCCAGGTGACGTAACTCTTTTCTAGGCTCTCCTTACAGGGGATATTGTGACACATCTCTGCACTGATAACCTAAGTGATGTAACAATTGTGTATGCTCTGCCTACAGGGGCATTTTGACATGTCTCTGCACTTTTACCCGAGGTGATGTAACTCTTGTCAAGGCTGTGCCCACAGGGGGATTGAGACGTATCTCTGCATTGATACCGAGGTGATCCAACTCTTGCCTGGTCTCTGCCCACTGGGGAAATTGTGACATATCTCTGCACTGATCTCCCAGGTGCTGTTACGTTAGTCTAGGTTCTGGCTACACGGCATTGTGACATATCATTGCACTGATCACCCAGGTGATATAACTCTTGTCTAGGATCTGCCTACAGGGGCTTGTGACATATCTCTGCACTGATCACCCAGGTGATATAAATCTTCTCTAGGATCTGCCTACAGGGTGCTTTGTGACATATCCATGCAATGATCACCCAGGTGATATACCACTTGTCAAGGCTCTGCCTACAGGGACATTGCGCTGTATCTCTGCACTGATCACCTAGGTCATGTAACTCTTGTCTAGGCTCTGCCTACAGTGTCTTTGTGACATATCTCTGCACTGATCATCCAAGTGATGCGACTCTTGTCTAGGATCTGCCTAAAGGGACTTAGTGACATAATTATGCACTGATCATCCAGGTGATGGGGCTTTTGTCTAGGCTCTGCTTAAGGGGGCATTGTGACATATTTCTGCACTGATCATCCAGGTGACGGACTCTTGTCTTGGATCTGTCTATGGGGGCATTGTGACATATCTCTGCAATGATCACCCAGGTGATGTAACTGTTCTATAAGCTCTGCCTACAGGGGAATTGTGAGAGATCTCACCACTGATCACCCAAGTGATGTAAATATTGTCTAGGCTTTGCCTACAGGGGGCTTTGTGACATACCTTTGCACTGATCACCCAGGTGATGTAACTCATGTAAGTTCTGCCTACAGCAACTTTGTGACATATCTCTGCACTGATCACTTAGGTGATATAAGAATTTTATAAGCACTGCCTACAGGGAATATTGACAAATTTCTGCACTGATCACCTAGGTGATGTGAATCTTGTCTACCCTCTGCCCAAAGGGGGCATTGTGAAATATCTCTGCCCTGATCACCCAGGTTATTCAATTCTTGTCTAGGATCTGCCTACAGGAGGTATTGTGAAATATCTCTGCACTGATCACCTAGGTGATGGAATTCTTGTCTAGGCTCTCCCCACAGAGGTGTTTTCACATATCCCTGAACTGATGACAAAGGTGATGTAACCCATGCCTAGGCATTGCCTACAGGGGACATTGTGAAATATCTCTGCACTGATCAACTAGGTCATGTAACTCTTTTCTAGGCTCTGCCTTCAGGGGCTTTGTGACATATTTCTGTACTGATCACCCAGGTGATGTAACTCTTGTCTAGGCCGCAAGTACAGGGGGTATTATGACGTATCTCTGCACTGATCACACAGGTGATATAACTCTTGTCTTGGCTCAACCCACAGGGGGTATTGTGACGTATCTCTGCACTGATAACCCAGGTGATGTAACGTTTATCTAGGCTCTGCCTAAAGGGGCGTTTTGACATAGCTCTGCGCAGATCACCTAGGTTATGTAACTCTTGTCCACTCTCTGCCTACAGGCGCATTGTGAAATATCTCTGCACTGATCACCCAGGTGATGGGACTCTTCTCCATACTCGGCCGAGAGGGGGGTTTGTGACATATCTCTGCACGGATCACCCAGGTGATGGAAGTCTTGTCAAGGCTCTGTCTATGGGGGTATTGTGTCAAATATCTGCACTGATCACCCAGGTGATGTAACTCTTTTCTAGGCTCTGTCTACAGGGATTTTTGTGACATATCACTGCACTACTTACCTAGGTGATGTAAGCCTTGTATGGGCTTTGCCTACAGAAGGCTTTGTGACATATCTATGCACTGATCTCTGAGGTGCTGCAACTGTTGTCTAGGCACTGCCTACAGGGGACATTGGTACGTATCTCTGCACTGATCACCCAGGTGATGGACTCTCGTCTTACATCTGCCTACATGGATATTGTGACATATCTCTGCACTGATCATCCAGGTGATGTAACTGTTGTATAAGCTCTGCCAACAGGGGAATTGTGAGAGATCTCGCCACTGATCACCCAAGTGATGTAACTATTGTCTAGGCTTTTCCTACAGGGGGCTTTGTGACATACCTTTGCACTGATCACCCAGGTGATGTAACTCATGTAAGTTCTGCCTACAGCAACTTTGTGACATATCTCTGCACTGATCGCTTAGGTGATATAAGAATTTTATAAGCACTGCCAACAGGGAATATTGACAAATTTCTGCACTGATCACCTAGGTGATGTGAATCTTGTCTACCCTCTGCCCAAAGGGGGCATTGTGAAATATCTCTGCCCTGATCACCCAGGTTATTCAATTCTTGTCTAGGATCTGCCTACAGGAGGTATTGTGAAATATCTCTGCACTGATCACCTAGGTGATGGAATTCTTGTCTAGGCTCTCCCCACAGAGGTGTTTTCACATATCCCTGAACTGATGACAAAGGTGATGTAACCCATGCCTAGGCATTGCCTACAGGGGACATTGTGAAATATCTCTGCACTGATCAACTAGGTCATGTAACTCTTTTCTAGGGTCTGCCTACAGGGGCTTTGTGACATATTTCTGTACTGATCACCCAGGTGATGTAACTCTTGTCTAGGCCGCAAGTACAGGGGGTATTATGACGTATCTGTGCACTGATCACACAGGTGATGTAACTCTTGTCTTGGCTCAACCCACAGGGGGTATTGTGACGTATCTCTGCACTGATAACCCAGGTGATGTAACGTTTATCTAGGCTCTGCCTAAAGGGGCGTTTTGACATAGCTCTGCACAGATCACCTAGGTTATGTAACTCTTGTCCACTCTCTGCCTACAGGCGCATTGTGAAATATCTCTGCACTGATCACCCAGGTGATGGGACTCTTCTCCATACTCGGCCGAGAGGGGGGTTTGTGACATATCTCTGCACTGATCACCCAGGTGATGGAAGTCTTGTCAAGGCTCTGTCTACGGGGGCATTGTGTCAAATATCTGCACTGATCACCCAGGTGATGTAACTCTTTTCTAGGCTCTGTCTACAGGGATTTTTGTGACATATCACTGCACTAATTACCTAGGTGATGTAAGCCTTGTATGGGCTTTGCCTACAGAAGGCTTTGTGACATATCTATGCACTGATCTCTGAGGTGCTGCAACTGTTGTCTAGGCACTGCCTACAGGGGACATTGGTACGTATCTCTGCACTGATCACCCAGGTGATGGACTCTTGTCTTACATCTGCCTACATGGATATTGTGACATATCTCTGCACTGATCATCCAGGTGATGTAACTGTTGTATAAGCTCTGCCGACAGGGGAATTGTGAGAGATCTCGCCACTGATCACCCAAGTGATGTAACTATTGTCTAGGCTTTGCCTACAGGGGGCTTTGTGACATACCTTTGCACAGATCACACAGGTGATATAACTCATCTAAATTCTGCCTACAGGAGCTTTGTGACATACCTCTGCACTGATCACTTAGGTGATGTAACACTTTTATAAGCACTGCCTACAGGGAATTTTGATAAATGTCAGCACTGATCACCTGGGTGATGTAACTCTTGTCTACCCTCTGCCCAAAGGGGGCATTGTGAAATATCTATGCACTGATCACCAAGGTGATTCAACTCTTCTCTAGGATCTGCGTCCAGGGGGTATTGTGAAATATCGCTGCACTGATCAACTGGGTGATGTAACTCTTGTCTAGGCTCTCCCTACTTGTGCGTTTTCACATATCCCTGTACTGGTGACAAAGGTGATGTAACTCTTGCCTAGGCTTTGCCTAGAGGGGACATTGTGACATATCTCTGCACTGATCACCCAGGTGATGCAACTCTTCTCTATGCTCTGCCTACAGGGGACATTGTGACATATCTCAGCACTGATCACCTAAGGGATGTAACACTTGTGTAGACTCTGCCTACAGGGGCATTTTGACATATCTCTGCACTGTTATCAGAGGTGATGTAACTCTTGTCTAGGCTGTGCCCACAGGAGGATTGAGACATATCTCTGCACTGATCCCGAGGTGATCCAACTCATGCCTGGTCTCTGCCTACACTGGCATTTTGACGTATCTCTGCACTGATCACCCAGGCGATGTAACATTTTTCTAGGATCTGCCTACAGGGTGCTTTGTGACACATCTCTGCAATGATCACCCAGTTGATGTACCGCTTGTCAAGGCTCTGCCTACAGGGACATTGTGATGTATCTCTGCACTGATCTCCTAGGTCATGTAACTCTTGTCTGGGCTCTGCCTACACTGGCACTGTTACATAACTCAGCACTGATCATCTAATTGATGTAACACCTGTCTAGGATCTGCCTAAGGGGACTTTCTTACATTACTCTGCAATGATCATCCACGTGATGGGGCTTTTGTCTAGGCTCTGCTTAAGGGGGCATTGTTACATATTTCTGCACTGATCACCCAGGTGATGGACTCTTGTCTTGCGTCAGCCTGTGGGGGCATTCTGACATATCTCTGCACTGATAACCCAGGTGATGTAAATGTTGTATAAGCTCTGCCTACAGGGGAATTGTGAGAGATCTCTCCACTGATCACCCAAGTGATGTAACTATTCTCTAGGCTTTGCCTACAGGGGGCTTTGTGACATAACTTTGCACTGATCACGCAGGTGATGTAACTAATCTAAGTTCTGCGTACAGGAGCTTTGTGACATATGTCTGCACTGGTCACTTTGGTGATGTGACACTTTTATAAGCACTGCCTATAGGGAATTTGGGAAATGTCTGCACTGATCACCCAGGGGATGTAACTCTTTTCTAAGATCTGCCTACGGGGTTCTTTGTGACATATCCCAGCAATGATCACCCAGGTGATGTACCACTTGTCAAGGCTCTGCCTACAGGGACATTGCAATGTATCTCTGTACTGATCACCTAGGTCACGTAACTCTTGTCTAGGCCCTGCCTACAGTGGCATTGTGACATATCTCTGCACTGATCACCCAGGTGATGTAACTCTTTTCTAGTCTCTGCCTACAGAGGACATTGTGACATCACTCTTCACGGATCACCCGTATTATGTAACTTGTCTAGGCTCTGCCCATGGAGGCATTGTGACTTATCTCTGCACTGATCTCACAGGTGCTGTAACTTTATTCTAGGCTCTGGCTACACGGCATTTTGACATATCACTGCACTACTGACCCAGGTGATATAACTCTTGTCTAGGCTCTGCCTACAGGGGGCTTTTGACATATCTCTGCACTGATCACCCAGGTAATATAACTCTTCTCTAGGATCTGCCTACAGGGTGCTTTGTGACATATCCCTGCAATTATCACCCAGGTGATATAAGACTTTTCAAGGCTCTGCCTACAGGGGCATTGCGATGTATCTCTGCAGTGATCACCTAGGTCAATAACTCTTGTCTAGGCTCTGCCTACAGTGGCATTGTGACATATCTCTGCACTGATCATCCAAGTGATGTAACTCTTGTCTAGGATCTGCCTAAAGGGACTTTGTGACATAACTCTGCACTGATCATCTAGGTGATGGGGCTTTTGACTAGGCTCTGCCTAAGGGGGCATTGTGACATATTTCTGCACTGACCACCCAGGTGACGGACCCTTGTCTAGGATCTGCCCATGGTGGCAATGTGACATATCTCTGCACTGATCACCCAGGTGATGTAACTGTTGTATAAACTCTGCCTACAGGGGAATTGTGAGAGATCTCGCCACTGATCACCCAAGTGATGTAACTATTGTCTAGGCTTTGCCTACAGGGGGCTTTCTGACATACCTTTGCACTGATCACCCAGGTGATGTAACTCATCCAAGTTCTGCCTACAGGAGTTTTGTGACATATCTCTGCACTGATCACTTAGGTGATACAACACTTTTATCAGCACTGCCTACAGGGAATTTTGACAAATCTCCGCCCTGATCACCTAGGTGATGAAACTCTTGCCTACCCTCTGCCCAAAGGGGGCCTTGTGAAATAAATCTACACAGATCACCCAGGTGATTCAACTCTTGTCTAGGATCTGCCTACAGGGGGTATTTTGAAATATCTCTGCACTGATCAACTAGGTGTTGTAACTCTTGTCTAGGCTCTGCCAACAGGGGCGTTTTCACATACCCCTGAACTGATGACAAAGGTGATGTAACTCTTGCCTAGGCTTTCCTACATGGCACATTGTGACATATCTCTGCACTGATCACCCAGGTGATGTAACGCTTTTCTAGTCTCTGCCTACAGAGGGCGTTGTGAAATCACTCTGCAGGGATCACCCTTGTTATGTAACTCTTGTCTAGGCTCTGCCTACGGGAGCATCGTGTCTTATCTCTGCACTGATCACCCAGGAGACGTGACTCTTGTCTAAGATCTGCCTAGAGGGACATTGGGACACATCTCTGCACTGATCGCTTAGGTGATGTAAAACTTGTCTAGGCTTTGCCTACAGTGGGATTTATGACATATCTCTGCACTGATCACCCGGGTGATGTAACTCTTGTCTAGGCTCTGCTTACAGGGGGCATTGTGAGATATCTCTGTACTGATCACCCAGGTGATGTAACTCTCACCTAGGCTCTGCCTACAGGGGCATTTTAACATAACACTGCACTGATCACCGAGATGATGCAAGTCTTGTATAGGCTTCACCAGCAGGGGGAATTGAAAGATATCTCTGCACTGATCACCGAGATGATGTAACTCTTTTATAGGCTTCACCGGCAGGGGGCATTGAAAGATATCTCTGCACTGATCACCCAGGTGATGCAACTCTTGTCTGGGATCTGCTTACAGGGGGCATTGTGACATATCTCTGCCCTGATCACCCAGGTGATGCAACTCTTGTCTAGGCTCTGCCTACTGGAGACATTGTGACATATCTCCGCACTGATCACACAGGTGATGTCACTTTTGTCAAGGATATGGCTACAGGGACATTGTGACATGTCACTGCACTGATCACACAGCTGATGTAACTCTTGTCTAGGCTCTGGGTACAGGGAGCCTGTGAAACATCACTGCACTGATCACCCAGGTGATGTAAAACTTGTCTAGGCTCTGCCAACAGGGGCATTGTGACATATCTCTGCAGTGATCACGCAGGTGATGTAACTGTTGTCTATATCTGCCTACTGGCATCATTGTGGCATATTTCTGCACTGATCACCCAGGTGATGGACGCTTGTTTGGATCTGCCTATGGGGGCACAGTGACATATCTCTGCACTGATCACTCATGTGATGTAACGCTTGTCTAAGCTGCGCCTAAAGGGGAATTGTGACAGATATCTCCACTGATCCCCCAGGTGATGTAACAATTTTCTGGGATTTGTGTACAGGGGGCTTTGTGACATATCTTTGCACTGATCACCCAGGAGATGTAACTGTTGTCTAGGCTCGGTCTACAGGGGCTTTGTGACATATTTCTGCACTGATCGCCCAGGTGATGTAACACTTGTTTACGCTCTGCTTTCAGGGGCTTTGTGACATATCTCTACACTGATCACCTAGGTGATGTAACTCTTGTCTAGGCTCCACCTACAGGGGGTATTGTGACGGATCTCTGTGCTGATCACCCAGGTTATGTAACTCTTGTCTAGGCTCCACCTACAGGGGGTATTGTGACGTATGTCTGCCCTGATCACCCAGGTGATGTAACATTTATCTAGCCTCTGCCTACCGGGTCGTTTTGACATAGTTCTGCACAGATCACCTAGGTTATGTAACTCTTGTCCACTGTATGCCTACATGGGGCATTGTGAAATATCTCTGCTCTGATCACCCAGGTGATGGGACTCTTCTCTGTACTCTGCCTAGAGGGGGATTTGTGACATATCTCTGCACTGATCACCCAGGTGATGAAAGTCTTGTCTAGGCTCTGTCAATGGGGGCATTGTTTCAGATATCTGCACTGATCAACCAGGTGATGTAACTCTTGTCTAGGCTCTGTCTACAGGGATTTTTGTGACATATCACCGCACTGATCAGCTAGGTGATGTAATCCTTGTATGGGCTTTGCCTACAGAAGGCTTTGTGACATATCCATGCACTGATCTCTGAGGTGATGCAACCCTTGTCTAGGCACTGCCTACAGGGGACATTGGTACATCTCTCTGCACTGATCACCCAGGTGATGGACTCTTGTCTTAGATCTGCCTACATGGTCATTGTGACACATCTCTGAACTGATCAACCAAGTGATGAAACTATTGTCTACGCTCTGCCTACAGGAGGCTTTATGATTTTTACCTGCACTGATTACCTAGGTGATGTAACACTTGTCTAGACTCTGCCTACATGGGAATTCTCACATATCTCTGCACTGATCACCCGGGTGATGAAAAGCCTTTCTAGGTTCAGCCTACAGGATTGTTTTGACATATCTCTGCACTGATCACCCAGGTGATGTAATCCTTGTCTAAGCTCTGCCTACAGGGGCATTGTGACAGATCTCTCCACTGCTCACCCAGGTGATGTAACAATTGTCTGGGCTTTGCCTACAAGGGGCTTTGGGATACACATTTCCACTGATCAAACCGGTGATGTAACCCTTGTCAAGGTTCTGCTTACAGGGGCTTTGTGACATATCTCTGCACTGATCACCCCGGGAGGAAACACTTGTCTACACTCTGCCTACAGGAGTCTTTACGACTTATCCCTGCACTGATCACTAGGTAATGGAACACTTGAGTAGGCTCTGTCTACACGGTAATTTTCACATATCTCTACACTGATCACCTAAGTGATGTAACCCTTGTCTAGATTCAGCCTAGTGAGTGTTTCTGACATACCTATGCACTGATCACCGAGGTGATATAAATCATTTCCAGGCTTTTTGTACAGGGGACATTGTGATATATCTCTGCACTGATCACCCAAATGATGCAAATCTTCTCTAGGCTCCGCAGGGAGGGAGCATTGTGACATAATTCTGAACTGATCATCCAGGAGATGTAACTATTCTACAGGCTTTGACTAAAAAGCGTCGGAAGCTGTTGGGTGAGCCTCAGCCGGAATTTCACAGAAGGACAAGGGCACAGAGAGGCCAGCGGTCTCCCTTCCACGTCAGCCAGAGTGTGCAATGAGCGCTGTTCTAGCCAGGAGGCCGGCAAAGAGTGCTAGAGCTCTGCATTCCGCCACCAGGTGCTCCATGGTGGCAGCTGGGAGGCTGCAGGGGCACCGGTGGGCGGGCGATGGTGGCACGGATGTGCAGAGGAGGCCAGCCACCAGAGGGGTATCAGGTCTGGACGCTGCGCGGGCCGATTGTTTTGCGGGATGGGTGTCTCCACCCAGCCCAGGGGAGGATGCATTTTCCGGGGCTGGGGGGTGGGGGTGGGGTGGGGCTGGTCGGGCGGGGGTGGGGTGGTGGAAAGGCATAAGAGCTCTGCCGGGGCTGCTACCACAGCCCAGGTGGCTGCCCGCAAACTCGCTCTTGCGCAGTAGGTGGCCCACCTGCTGGTAATTGGGCCGGCTCAGGGATCCTCGGGATGCACAGGAAATAATGGCAGTTCTCCGCTGTGTGGGGTCTCCCACTGGGCCTATTCCTAGAAGGCAGGAATCCCACGCAGGTCGGCCCGGTGGAGGGGTCGGGGGGAAGACACGCCCCTGCATAGCGAGCCAGGTGTTCCCTGCGAAACAGAGGCCAACGCCCTGCCCCGACCCGACCCCTTCCCAACCTCGCGACCTAAATCTCCTCCAGCAGAGCCCAGTATTCTTGCTCACTGAGGGGTGCTTCCAGTGAGGTGGCCTCTTCCAAGGCCTCCAGCTCCCCCGGGGCTTCCACTTCTAGGAAAGGTTGCGCCTGCTGCAGAAACACCGGGCTCGCCAGGAGCTCATCCAGCAGCAGGCCAGAGGGGAGTGCAGAAGGCCGCCCCAGCTCCTGGAGCGCCTGGGAGGGCGCCGGCGTTCCTTGCATGTGCCCCTGCCACGAGGAGAACACTGGGAGCGCGGGCTGGCGAGGTGGAGCTGCCCCGGCTTGGGGTACCCATGCCGCCCCGGCGACCTGGGGACCCCTGCCCCAGCACCACCACGGACTCCCCTGGGATGCAGGTGGTGCAAGCACACCTTGGCCCTGTGGCCCCGCTTGAACGGGCCTAGGCTGTCCCACCACGCAAGGGCCCGGCAGGCCGTCGCACTGCGGGTCCCGGTCGTCCCGGCTTTTGCACGGTTGCGGAGACCACGGAGGAGCCTGAAGATGGGAGAGCGCCCCTTCCGGTGGATCCAGGGCAGCGTATGCAAAATCCCCGTGTGCCGGGGCAGGTTGAGAGATCCCCTCTGCCGGCGCGGCCTGGCTGTCCTGGAGTACAGGGACGGCCCTCACTCCCTGGCTCACAAAAGCCACCTGTGGGAGAGCCCCAGCTTCACAGGGCACATGCGGTGCATGAAGCCCCTTTCCCCACGTGCCGGTGTGGGCAAAGGCGACCCACGAGGGAGCAGGGTGACAACTGCCATGGGCCGCGTTGCACAGGCCGTCTGCCTGCGTTTTCGCTCTGCCAGCCTCTCCCGGGTGCCTGACCCTTCAATTCTGAAACCAGATCTGAATCCTGGACTCCGGGAGGCCCGTCTCTCTGGCCAGCTCTTCCCTGGCAGTGATGCCTGGAAAGCAATTCTACTCAAAGCCTCGGAGGAGCAGGGCAGTCGGGGATCCGGTGACGGCGGTCCGCTTTTGCCTGCCTTCTTGCGGGCAGCGTCTCCCGGGCCAGGGCCAAGATTCCCACCGGTGCTGCCTCAGCTGGCGTGACCTCTCATTCTGAAACCAAATATGGACCATGGGCTCTGGAATGCCGATGGCCTGGGCCAGCCGTTCTCTGGTGGCAATACCCGGCTACATGTTACGCTCAAAGCAGGCTCGCAGGGCCTCGCTTTGTCTCGGGGTCCAAACGAGTCTCCTTCGCCGTCCCTGTCCCCGGGCTTCCGCGGGGAGGGTGCCATCCGAAGATTTCAGGAGGGCCATCGCGGGGAGCCCCGGCCACGATTTCACAGACGGACACGGGCAGAGAGAGGCCGGCAGGCTCCCGCGCACCTCAGCCGGACTGTGCACTGCGGCAGGTGCAGCCAGGAGGCCTGCCCGGACAGCCAGCCATCCGCTATTATGAAGGCCCACAGGCAGGCAGGCTCCACCCCTTCATGAATGGCGGTGAGCCCTGGGACAGCCCGCCACTCCCAGGAAGGGTCCCAGGGCGTCGAGGCCTGCGGCCGGTGGGTGGTGGGGTGGGGGGGAAGGTCGTGGTGATTGTGGTGGTGCGGCCTGACAGACAAAGAGGAAGGGGGTGAGGGGGAAGGGGTGAGAGGGGCGCGTTTCGAGGGCTGGCTCTCCGGACCTCTGCAGGAATCCCGCGGGAACTGGAAGCAGCTCTCTGGGCTCCCACGCGTCTTCAGCAGGGAGAAACCAGCCTGGGAGGATGGAGGGGAGTGTGGAACCGAACCTCCGTGGGAGTCTTGAGTGCTCCAGGCCCTCTCTCCGTGAAGGAGGCAGTGCCTGTGGGTGTCGCCATTGCCGGGGCAGTCTCACACATGCAGGCGTGTGGCTCTTGTTCATTTCAAAGTAGGAGACCAGAGTGAGACCCCAGAGAGAAGATGCCTTATCGGCGTGATGGCCTGACGATGGATTCCCATGTGTGGCAACATGGGGAGTGTGCAGTGTGGCCGGTTAGGAAACTGGCAAGGGGAGCGAAGGCATCATGCCAGTCTTCCATCCTTCCCTGCATGTTTTCGGGTGTCCGCAGAGCTCCGGGAGCAAACAGTCATCATGACACTTCTCTCAACTGATCAACAAAGTGATGTAACTTTTGTCTAGGCTCTGCCTACAGGGGCTTATCTCTGCACTGATCACCCAGGTGATGGGATTCTTGTCTAGGCTCTGCCCATGGGGACATTGTGACATATCTCTACACTGATCACCCAGGTGATGTAACTCTTGTGTTGGATCTGCCTATGGGGGCATTGTGACATATTTCTGCACTGATCACCCAGGTGATGGGACTCTTATCTAAGCTCTGTGTATGGGGGCTTTGTGACATATCTCTGCACTGATCACCCAGGTGATGTAACGCTTGACTAGGCTCTGCCTACGGGACATAATGAAATGTCACTGCATTGAACACAGAGGTGAGGTAACTCTTGTCCAGGCTCTGCCTATAGGGGGACTTGTGAGATATCTCTGCACTGATCATCTAGGTGATGTAACTCTTGCTTACACTCTGCCTGCAGGGTCATTGTGAAATATCTCTGCACTGATCACCCAGGTGATGGGAGTCTTCTCTAGGCTCTGCCTACTGGAGGCATTGTCACATATTTCTGCCTGATCACCCAGGTGACGGACTCTTGTCTTGGATTTGCCTATGGGGGCATTGTGACATATCTCTGCACTGATCACCCAGGTGATGTAACTCTGCTCTAAGCTCTGCCTAAGGGGTCATTGTGACAGATCTCTGCACTGATCACTCAGGTGATGTAAATATTGTCTAGGCTCTGCTTGAAGGGGCCTTGTCACATATCTCTGCACTGATCACCCAGGTGATGTAACTCCTGTCTAGGCTCTGCTTACAGGGAGTAATGTGACATATCTCTGCAATGATCACCTAAGTGATGTAACACTTGTGTAGGCTCTGCCTACAGGGGCTTTTTGAGATATCTCTGCTCTGTTAACGGAAGTGAGGTAACCCTTGTCTAGGCTGTGACCACAAGGGGATTGAGACATATCTCTGCACTGATCCCGAGGTGATCCAACTCTTGCTTGGTCTCTGCCTACTGGGGACATTGTGACATATCTCTGCACTGATCTCCCAGGTGCTCTAACTTTGGTCTAGGCTCTGGCTACACGGCATTGTGACATATCACCGCACTGATCACCCAGGTGATGCAACTCTTGCCTAGGCTTTGCCTACAGGGGACACTGTGACATATCTCTGAACTGATCACCCAGGTGACGCAACTCTTCCATATGCTCTGCCTACAGGGGACATTGTGATATATCTCTGTACTGATCACCCATGTTATGCAACTCTTCTCTATGCTCTGCCTACAGGGGCATTGTGACATATCTCTGCACTGATCACCCTGGTGATGTAACTCTTTTCTAGTCTCTGCATACAGAGGGCATTGTGACATCACTCTGCATGGGTCACCCGGCTTATGTAACTCTTCTCTAGGCTCTTCCTATGGGGGCGCTGTGACTTGTCTCTACATTGATCACCCAGGTGATGTGACTGTTGTCTAAGCTCTGCCTAGAGGGACATTGGGACATATCTCTGCACTGAACGCTGAGGTGATGTAAAACTTGTCTAGGCTTTGCCTACAGTGGTATTAATGACATATCTCTGCCCTGATCACCCAGGTGATAGGACTCTTCTCTATACTCTGCCTAGAGGGGGATTTGTGACATATCTCTGTACTCATCACCCAGGTGATTGAAGTCTTGTCTGGGCTCTGTCTATGGGGGCATTGTGTCGAATATCTTCACTGATCACCCAGGTGATGTAACTCTTTTCTAGGCTCTGTCTACAGGGATTTTTGTGACATATCACTGCACTGATCACCGAGGTGATGTAAGCCTTTTATGGGCTTTGCCTACAGAAGGCTTTGTGAGATATCTATGCACTGATCTCTGAGGTGATGCAACTCTTGTCTAGGTACTGCCTGCAGGGGACTTTGGTACATATCTCTTCATTGATCACCCAGGTGATGGACTCTCGTCTTAGATCTGCCAACATGGACATTGTGACACATCTCTGAACTGATCAACCAAGTGATGAAACTCTTGCCTAGGGTCTGCCTACAGGGGCTTTTTGACACATCTCTGCACTGTTCACCCTGAGGAGGGAACTCTTGTCTATGCTCTGCCTACAGGAGGCTTTATGACTTATACCTGCAGTGATAACCTAGGTGATGTGAAACTTGCCTAGGCTCTGCCTACACGGAATTCTCACACATTTCTGCACTGATCACCCAGGTGATATAACTCCTGTCTAGGTTCAGCCTAGAGGAGCGTTTTGACATATCTCTGCCCTGATCACCCAGGTGATGTAACCCTTCTCTAAGCTCTGCCTACAGGGGCATTGTGATAGATCTCTCCACTGCTAACCCAGGTGATGTAACAATTGTCTGGTCTTTGCCAACAGGGTGCTTTGTGATATACATTTCCACTGATCAAACAGGTGATGTAACCCTTGTCAAGGTTCTGCTTACCGTGGCTTTGAGACATATCTCTGCACTGATCACCCCAGGGAGGAAACACCTGTGTACACTCTGCCTAGAGGAGGCTTTAATACTTATACCTGCACTGATCACTAGGTGATGTAACACTTGTCTAGGCTCCGTCTACACGGGAATTTTCACATATCTCTACACTGATCACCTAAATGATGTAACCCTTGTCTAGGTTCAGCATACTGGGGATTTCTGACATAACTATGCACTGATCACCGAGGTGATGTAAATCATTTCCAGGCTTTTTGTACAGAGGACATTGTGATATATCTCTGCACTGATCACCCAAATGATGCAAATCTTGTCTAGGCTCCGCAGGGAGGGGGCATCTTGACATAATTCTGAACTGATCATCCAGGAGATGTAACTATTCTCCAGGCTTTGACTAAAGAGCGTCAGAAGGTGTTGGGAGAGCCTCAGCCAGAATTTCATGGACGGACAAGGGCACAGAGAGGCCAGCGGGCTCCCTTGCACGTCAGCTGGTTTGCACAAAGAGCGCAGGTCTAGCCAGGGGGCCGGCAAAGAGAGCTAGACTTCTGCGTTCTGCCTCCAGGTGCTCCTTGGTGTCAGCTGGGAGGTTGCAGGGGTATGGGCGGGCCAGCGATGGTGGCGTGGAGGTGCAGAGGAGGCGAGCCATTGGAGGGGTGCCAGGCCTGGACGCTGCACGTGCCCGGTGTTTCGCGGGAAGGGGGCCTCCACCCAGCCCAAAGGAAGACGCATTTTCCGGGGATGTGGGGTGGGGTTCGGGAGTGGGTGGTCAGGCGAGGGTGGCGTGGTGGAAAGTCATGAGAGCTGTGCCCGGGCTTCTCCATAGCCCAGGTGGCTGCCCGCAAAGCCGCGTGTGTACAGTAGGTGGCCCACATGCTGGAAGCAGGGCCGACTCTGAAATCCCCGGGATGCCCAGGAAAGAATGGCAGTTCTACGCTCTGTGGAGTCTCTCACCAGGCCTAGACCTAGAAGGCAGGAATCCCAGGACGGTCAGCCCGGTGGAGGGGGCCGGGGAAGACACGCCCCTCCATAGCCAGCCAGGTGTGCCCCGCGAAAGAGAGGCTACCGCCGTGCCCCAACTCCACCCCGTCCCAACCCCGCGTCCTAAACTCCTGCAGCAGAGCCCGGTATTCTTCCTCGCTGAGGGGTGCTTCCAGAGAGGCGGCCATTTCCAAGGCCTCCAGCTCCCCCGGGGCCTCCGTTTCAAGGAAATGTTGCACCTATTGCAGAAAATCCGGTCTCGCCAGGAGCTCATCCAGCAGCAGGCCAGAGTGGAGTGCAGACGAGCGCCCTGGCTCGTGGAGCGCCTGGGTGGGCGCCGGGGTGCCTTGTATCTGCCTCTGCCGCGTGGAGGCCTTCGGGGGCGCGAGCTGGCGAGGTCGAGCTGCCCCAGCTTGGGGTTGCCACGCCGCCCTGGTGCCCTGGGACCCCCGGCCCTAGCCCCACCACGGACTCCCCTGGGACTCAGGTGGCGCAAGCACACCTTGGCCCTATGGCCTCGCTTGAGCGGGCCCAGGCTGTCCCACCGCGCAAGGGCCCAGCAGGTCATCGTGCTGCGGTTCCCGGTCCTCCCGGCTTTTGCCCGGGTGCGGAGGCCACCAAGGAGCCTGAGGGTGGGAGAGCGCCCCTTCAGGAGGAGCCGGGGTGGCATAGGCAAAATCCCCGCGTACCGGGGCAGGTTGGGAGACCCCCTGTGCAGGCACGGCCTGGCTGGGCTGCACCATGGGGACGGCCCTCACTCCCTGGCTCAGGAAAGCCCCCTGTGTGAGAGCCCCAGGTGCGCAGGGCATGCTGGGTGTGGGAAGCCCCGTTCCCCACGCGCCGGTGTGGGCGAAGGCGACCCAAGATGGAGCAGGGTGACACCCGCTGTGACCACGTTGCACCGGCCGCCTGTGTGCGCGGGCACCCTGCCAGCCTATCCCAGGTGCCTGACCCTTCGACTCTGAAACCAGATCTGAATCCTGGACTCCGGGAGGCCCATCTCCCTGGCCAGCACTTCCCTGGCGGAGATGCCTGGAAAGCGATCCTTCTCAAAGGCTCGGAGGAGCAGGGCGGTATGGGATCCGGTGATGGCGGTCCACTTTTGCCTGCCTTCTTGCGGGCCGCGTCTCCTGGGCGAGGGCCGAGATTCCCGCCGGTGCTGCCTCAGCTGGCGTGACCTCCCATTCTGAAACCAAATCTGGACCCTGGGCTCCGGAATGCCGATGGCCTGGGCCAGCTGTTCTCTGGTGGCAATGCCCGGGTATGGGTTCTGCTCAAAGCAGACTCGCAGGGCCTCACTTTTGCTCGGGGTCCAAACGAGTCTCCTTCGCCATCCCCAACCCTGGGCTTCTGCGGCAAGGGTGCCATCCGAAGGCGTCAGGAGGACCATCGCGGGGAGCCCCGGCCGGAATTTCACGGACGGACACGGGCAGAGAGACGACGGCGGGCTCCTGTGCACCTCAGCCGGCCTGTGTACTGTGGCAGGTGCAGCCAGGAGGCCTGCCTGGACAGCCAGCCAGCGGCACCTATAAAGGCCCACAGGCAGGCAGGCTCCATCCCTTTATGAATAGCTGTGAGCCCTGGGACAGCACACCCCAACTTGGAAGGGTCCCAGGGCGTCAAGGCCTGTGGCCGGGGTTTTGTGGGGTGCGGGGAGGGCGTGGTGATGGTGATGGTGGGGACGGAGAGATGAAGAGGAAGGAGGCGAGGGGGAAGGGGTGAGGGGGGCGCTTATCGGGGGCTGGCACTCTGGACCTCTCCAGGAATCCCGCGGGAACTGGAAGCCGCTCACTGGGCTCCCAGGCGTCTTCAGCAGGGAGAAACTGGCCTGGGAGGGTGGAGGGGTGTGTGGAACTGAATCTCCGTGGGAGTCTTGAGTGTTCCAGGCCCTCTCTCCGTGAAGGAGGCAGTGCCTGTTGGTGTCAGCGTTGCTGGGACAGTCTCACACACGCAGAGGTGTGGCTCTCGTTCACTTCCACGTAGGAGACCACAGCGAGACCCCAGACAGAAGATGCCTCCCCGGCGTGATGGCCTGACGATGGATTCCCGTGTCCGGCAACATGGGGAGTCTGCAGTGTGGACGGTTTGGAAACTAGCAAGGAGAGCGGAGGCACCATGACGGTCTTCCACCCTTCCCTGCAGGTTTCCGGGTGCCCGCAGAGCTCCGGGAGCAAACCGTCAGCATGACACATCTCTGAACTCATCAAAAAAGTGATGTAACTCTTGTCTCGGCTCTGCCCACAGGGGCTTTGTGACATATCTCTGCACTGATCACCCTGGTGATGGGAGTTTTGTCTAGGCTCTGCCTATGGGGGCACTGTGACATATCTCTACACTGATCACCCAGGTGATGTAACTCTTGTGTTGTATCTGCCTATGGGGGCATGGTGACATAATTCTGCACTGATAACACAGGTGATGGGACCCTTTTCTAGGCTCTGTGTATAGGGGCTTTGTGACATATCTCTGCACTGATCACCCACGTGATGTAACGTTGACTAGGCTCTGCCTACGGGGCATAGTGACATATGACTGCATTGATCACCCTGGTGATGTAACTCTTGCCCAGGATCTGCCTATAGGGGGTCTTGTGACATATCTCTGCACTGATCACGTAGGTGATGTGAATCTTGCTTACGCTCTGCCTGCAGGGGCGTTGTGAAATATCTCTGCACTGATCACCCAGGTCATGGGACTCTTCTCTAGGCTCTGCCTCCTGGGAGCATTGTCACATATTTCTGCACTAATCACCCAGGTGACGGACTCTTGTCTTGGATTTGCCTATGGGGCATTGTGAAATATCTCTGCACTGATCACCCAGGTGATGTAACTCTTGTCTAGGCTCCACCTACAGGGGGTATTGTGAGGTAACTCTGCACTGATCACCCAGATGATGTAACATTTATCTAGGCTCTGCCTACATGGGCGTTTTGACATACCTCTGCCCAGATCACCTATGTTATGTAACTCTTGTCTACTCTCTGACTACGGGGGGCATTGTGAAATATCTCTGCACTGATCACCCAGGTGATGGGATTCTTCTCTATACTCTGCCTAGAGGGGGATTTGTGACATACCTCTGCACTGATAACCCAGGTGATGGAAGTCTTCTCTAGGCTCTGTCTATGGAGGAATTGTGTCAAATATCTGCGCTGATCACCCAGGTGATGTAACTCTTGTCTAGGCTCTGCCTGCAGGGGCATTTAACATATCACTTCACTGATAACCGAGATGATGTAACTCTTGTATAGGCTTCGCTGACAGGGGGCATTGAGACATATCTCTGCAGTGATCACCGAGGTGATGCAACTCTTTTCTGGGATCTGCTTACAGGGGGCATTGTGACATATCTCTACCCTGATCACCCAGGGGATGTAACTCTTGTCTAGGCTCTGCCTACTGGAGATATTGTGACATATCTCCGCACTGATCACCCAGGTGATGTCACTTTTGTCAAGGATATGGCTACAGGGACATTGTGACATGTGACTGCACTGATCACACAGCTGATGTAACACTTGTCTAGACTCTGGCTACAGGGGAATTGTGAAACATCTCTGCACTGATCACCCAGGTGATGTAACCCTTGTCTAGGCTTTGCCAAAAGGGGGCATCGTGACATAACTCTGCAGTGATCACCCATGTGATGGGACTCTTGTCTAGGCTCTGCCTACAGGGGCATTGTGACATATCTATGCAGTGATCACGCAGGTGGTGTAACTCTTGTCTATATCTGCCTACTGGCGGCATTGTGACATATTACTGCACTTATCACCCAGGTGATGGACTCTTGTCTTGGATCTGCCTATGGGGGCATAGTGACATATCTCCGCACTGATCACTCATGGGATGTAATGCTTGTCTAAGCTGCGCCTAAATGGGAATTGTGACAGATATTTCCAGTGATCACCCAGGTGATGTAACAATTTTCTGGGATTTGTCTACAGGGGGCTTTGTGACATAACTTTACACTGATAACCCAGGAGATGTAACTCTTGTCTAGGCTCTGCCTACAGAGGCTTTGTGACATATTACTGCACTGATCACCCAGGAGATGGAACTCCTGTCTAGGCTCTGCTTCCATGGGGTATTGTGACATATCGCTGAACTGATCACCTAAGTGATGTAACACTTGTGTAGGCTCTGCCTACAGGGACATTTTGACATATCTCTGCACTGTTAACCGAGGTGATATAACACTTGTCTAGGCTGTGCCCATAGAGGGATTGAGATATATATCTGCACTGATCCCGAGGTGATCCAACACTTGCCTGGTCTCTGCCTACTGGGGACATTGTGACATATCTCTGCACTGATCTCCGAGGTGCTGTAACTCTTGTCTAGGCTCTGGCTATACGGAATTGTGACATATCACTGCACTTATGACACAGGGGATATAAATCTTGTCTAGGCTCTGCCTACAGGTGTCTTGTGACATATCTCTGCACTGATCACGCAGGTGATGTAACTTTCCTCTAAGATCTGCCTACAGGGTGCTTTGTGACATATCCCTGCAAGGTTCACCCAGGTGATGTACCACTTGTCAAGGCTCTGCCTACAGGGACATTGCGATATATCTCTGCCCTGATCACCTAGGTCATGTAACTCTTTTCTAGGCTCTGTCTACAGTGGCATTGTGAAATATCTCTGCACTGATCATCCAAGTGATGTAACTCTTGTCCAGGATCTGCCAAAAGGGACTTTGTGACATAACTCTGCACTGATCATCCAGGTGATGTGACTTTTGTCTAGGCTCTGCCTAAGGGGGCATTGTGACATATTTCTGCACTGATCACCCAGGTGACGGACTCTTGTATTCGATCTGCGTATGGGGGAATCGTGACATATCCCTGCACTGATCACCCAGGTGATGTAACTGTTGTATAAGCTCTGCTGACAGGGGAATTGTGAGAGATCTCTCCACTGATCACCCAAGTGATGTAACTATTGTCTAGGCTTTGCCTACATGGGGCTTTGTGACATACATTTGCACTGATCACCCAGGTGACTTAACTCATCTAAGTTCTGCCTACAGGAGCTTTGTGACATATCTCTGCACTGATCACTTAGGTGATGTAACACTTTTATAAGCACTGCCTACAGGGAGTTTTGACAAATCTATGCACTGATCACCTAGGTGATGTAACTATTGTCTACCCTTTGCCCAAAGTGGGCATTGTGAAATATCTGTGCACTGATCACCCAGGTGATTCAACTCTTGCCTAGGATCTGCCTACAGGAGGTATTGTGAAATATCTCTGCACTAATCAACTAGGTGATGTAACTCTTGTCTAGGCTCTGCCTACACGGTCATTTTCACATATCCCTGAACTGATGACAATGGTGATGTAACTCTTGCCTTGGCTTTCCCTCCAGGGGACATTGTGACATATCTCTGCACTGATCACCCAGGTGATGCAACACTTCTCTATGCTCTGTAGACAGGGGACATTGTGACATATCTCGGCACTGATCACCCAGGTGATGCAACTCTTCTCTATGCTCTGCCTACTGGGGGCATTTTGATATATGTCTGCACTGATCACCCAGGTGATGTGACTCTTTTCTACTCTCTGCCTACAGACGACGTTGTGACATCACTCTGCACGGATCACCCGGGTTATGTAACTCTTGTCTAGGCTCTACCTATGGGGGCATTGTGACTTATCTCTGCACTGATCACCCAGGAGATGTGACTCTTGTCTAAGCTCTGCCTAGACGGACATTGGGAAATGTCTCTGCACTGATCGCTGAGGTGATGTAAAACTTGTCTATGCTTTGTCTAGAGTGGGATTTATGACATAACTCTGCACTGATCACCCAGGTAATGTAACTCTTTTCTAGGCTCAGCTGACACGAGGTATTGTGAGATACCTCTGCACTGATCACCCAGGTGATGTAACTGTTGTCTAGGCTCTGCCTATAGGGGAATTTTAACATATCACTGCACTGATCACCGAGATGATGTAACTCTTTTATAGGCTTCGCCGACAGAGGGCATTGAGACATATCTCTGCACTGATCACCGAGGTGATGCAACTCGTGTCTGGGATCTGCTTACAGGGGGCATTGTGACATGTCTCTGCCCTGATCACCCAGTTGATGTAACTCTTCTCTACGCTCTGCCTCCTGGAGACATTGTGACATATCTCCGCACTTATCACCTAGGTGGTGTCACTTTTCTCAAGGATATATACACAGGGACATTGTGACATGTCACTGCACTGATCACACAGCTGATGTAACTCTTGACTAGGCTCTGGCTGCAGGGTCTTGTGACACATCTCTCCGCTGATCACCCAGGTGATGTAAACATTTTCTAGGCTCTGCCAAAAGGGGGCATTGTGACATAACTCTGCACTGATCACCAAGGTGATGGGACTCTTGTCTAGGTTCTGCCTACAGGGCATTGTGACATATCTCTGCAGTGATCACGCAGGTGATGTAACTCTTTTCTATATCTGCCTACTGGCGGCATTGTGGCATATTTCTGCACTGATCACCCACGTGATGGACTCTTGCCTTGGATCTGTCTATGGGGGCATAGTGACATATCTCTGCACTGATCACTCGTGTGATGTAACTCTTGTCTAAGCTGCGCCTAAAGGGGAATTGTGACAGTTATCCTCACTGACCACCCAGGTGATGTAACAATTTTCTGGGATTTGTCTACAGGGGGCTTTGTGACATATCTTTGCACTGATCACCCAGGAGATGTAACTCTTATCTAGGCTCGGCCTACAGGGGTTTTGTGTCATATTTCTGCACTGATCACCCTGGGGTGGGAACTCTTGTCTACCCTCTGCCTACTGGAGTCTTTATGACTTATACCTTCACTGATAACCTAGGTGATGTAACACTTGTGTAGGCTCTGCCTACACGGGAATTGTCACCTATCTCTGCACTGATCATCCAGGTGTTGTAACTCCTGTCTAGGTTCAGCCTACAGGAGCGTTTTGACATATTTCTGCACTGATCACCCAGGTGATGTAACACATATCTAAGCTCTGCCTACAGGGTCATTGTGACAGATCTCTCCACTGCTCACCCAGGTGATGTAACAATTGTCTGGGTTTTGCCTACAGGGGGTTTGTGATATACATTTCCACTGATCAAACCGGTGATGTAACCCTTGTCAAGGTTCTGCTTACAGGGGCTTTGTGACATACCTCTGCACTGATCACCCCGGGGAGGAAAAACTTTTCTACACTCTGCCTACAGGAGGCTTTACGACTTATCCTTGCACTGATCACTAGGTGATGTAACTCTTGTCTAGGCTCTGTCTACAAGGGAATTTTCACATATCTCTACACTGATCACCTAAGTGATGTAACCCTTTTCTGGTTTCAGGTTACTGGGGATTTCTGACATATCTATGCACTGATCACAGAGGCGATGTAAATCATTTCCAGGCTTTTTATACAGGGGACATTGTGATATATCTCTGCACTGATCACCCAAATGATGCAAATCTTCTATAGGCTCTGCAGGGAGGGGGCATTGTGACATAATTCTGAACTGATCATCCAGGAGATGTAACTATTCTCCATGCTTTGACTAAGGAGCGTCGGAAGGTTTTGGGAAAGCCTCAGCCGGAATTTCACGGATGGACAAGAGCACAGAGAGGCCAGCGGGCTCCCTTGCACTTCAGCCAGGGTGCACAATGAGCGCAGGTCTAGCCAGGAGGCCGGCAAAGAGAGCTAGAGGTCCGCGTTCCCCTGCCAGGCGCTCCATGGTGGCAGCTGGGAGGCTGCAGGGGCACGGGCGAGCCGGCGACGGTGGCGCGGAGGTGCAGAGGAGGCGAGCGGCCGAAGGTGTTTCAGGCCTGGACTCTGCGTGGGCCCGGTGTTTCGCGGGACAGGGGTCTCCACACAGCCCAGGGGAGGACGCATTTTCCGGGGTGGGGAGTGAGGGTGGGGAAGGTGTGCTCAGGCGTGGGTGGGGTGCAGAAACGGCAGGAGAGCTCTGCCCGTGCTGCTCCTACAGCCCAGGCGGCTGCCCTCAAACCTGCACGTGCACAGTAGGCAACCCACCTGCTGGTACCTGGGCCGTCTCTGGGATCCCAGGGATGCCCAGGAAAGAATGGCAATTCTCCGCTGTGTGGAGTCTCTCACCGGGCCTAGAACTAGAAGGCATGAATCCCAGGCAGGTCAGCCCGATGGAGGGGGCAGGGGGAAGACACTCCCCTCCATAGCCAGCCAAGTGTTCCCCACGAAATAGAGGCCACCGCCCTGCCCCGACCCGATCCCATCCCAAGCCCTCGTCCTAAAGCTCCTCCAGCAGAGCCCGGTATTCTTCCTCGCTGAGGGGTGCTTCCAGCGAGATGGCCTCTTCCAAGGCCTCCAGCTCCCCCAGGGCCTCCGATTCTAGGAAAGTTGCACCCACTGCTGAAACTCCGGGCTCGCCAGGAGCTCATCCAGCAGCAGTGCATCCTGCAGTGATCCTGCAGCGCATCCTGCAGTGATCACGCAGGTGATGTAACTCTTGTCTATATCTGCCTAATGGCGGCATTGTGGCATATTTCTGCACTGATCACCCAGGTGATGGACTCTTTTCTTGGATCTGCCTATGGGGGCATAGTGACATATCCCTGCACTGATGATCACCCGGGTTATGTAACTCTTGTCTAGGCCTGCCTATGTGGGCACTGTGACTCATCTCTGCACTGATCACCCAGGAGATGTGACTCTTTTCTAAGCTCTGCCAGCAGGGACATTGGGACATATCCCTGCCCTGATGGCTGAGGTGATGTAAAACTTGTCTAGGCTTTGCCTACAGTGGGATTTATGACACATCTCTGCACTGATCACCCACGTGATGTAACTCTTGTCTAGGCTCTGCTTACAGGGGGTATTGTGAGATATCTCTGCACTGATTACCCACGTGATGTAACTCTTCTCTAGGCTCGGGCTACAGGGGCTTTGTGAAATATTTCTGCACTGATCACCCAGGTGATGTAACACTTGTCTAGGCTCCTCCTACAGGGGCTTTGTGACATATCTCTGCACTGATAACCCAAGTGATGTAACATTCATCTAGGCTCTGCCTACAGGGGCGTTTTGACATACCTCTACACAGATAACCTAGGTTATGTAACTCTTTTCCACTCTCTGCCTACAGGGGGCATTGTGAAATATCTCTGCACTGATCACCCAGGAGATGGAAGTCTTGTCTAGGCTCTGTCTATGGGAGCATTGTGTCAAATATCTGCCGTGATCACCCAGGTGATGTAACTCTATTCTAGGTTTTGTATACAGGGATTTTTGTGACATATCACTGCACTGATCACCTAGGTGACCTAAGTCTTGTATGGGCTTTGCCTACAGAAGGCTTTGTGACATATCTATGCACTGATGTCTGTGGTGATGCAACTCTTGTCTAGGCACTGCCTGCAGGGGACATTGGTACATATCTCTGTACTGATCACCCATGTTATGGACTCTTGTCTTAGATCTGCCTACATGGACATTGTGACACACCTCTGAACTGATCAACCAAGTGATGAAACTCTTGTCTAGGCTCTGCCTACAGGGGCTTTGTGACACATCTATTCACTGATCACCCTGGGGAGGGAACTGTTGTCTACGCTCTGCCTACAGGAGGCTTTATGACTTATACCTGCACTGATAACCAAGGTGATATAACACTTGTCTAGGCTCTGCCTACACTGGAATTCTCACATATCTCTGCACTTATCACCTGGGTGACGAAACTCCTGTCTAGGTTCAGCCTACAGGAGCGTTTTGACATATCTCTGCACTGATCACCCAGGTGATGTAACCTTTGTCTAAGCTCTGCCTACAGGGACATTGTGACAGATTTCTCCACTGCTCACCCAGGTGATGTAACAATTGTCTGGGCTTTGCCTACAGGGGGCTTTGTGATATACATTTCCACTGATCAAACAGGTGATGTAAACCTTGTCAAAGTTCTGCTTACAGGGGCTTTGTGTCATATCTCTGCACTGATCACCCCAGGGAGGAAACACTTTTCTGCACTCTGCCTACGGGAGGTTTTACGACTAATCCCTGCACTGATCACTAGGTGATGTAACACTTGTCTAGGCTCTGTCTACAAGGGAATTTTCACATATCTCTACACTGATCACCTAAGTGATGTAACCCTTGTCTAGGGTCAGCCTACTGGGGAGTTCTGACACAGCTATGCACTGATCACCGAGGTGATGTAAATCATTTCCAGGCTTTTTGTACAGGGGACATTGTGATATATCTCTGCACTGATCACCCAGGAGATGTGCCTCTTGTCTAAGCTCTGCCTAGAGGGATATTGGGACATGTCTCTGCACTGATCGCTAAGGTGATGTAAAACTTGTCCAGGCTTTGCCTACAGTGGGATTTATGGCATATCTCTGCACTGATCACAAAGGTGATGTAACTCTTGTCTAGGCTCTGCCTAATGGAGACATTGTGACATATCTCCGCACTGATCACCCAGGTGATGTCACTTTTCTCAAGGATATGGCGACAGGGAAATTGTGACATGTCGCTGCACTGAACACACAGCTGATGTAACTCTTGTCTAGGCTCTGGCTTCAGGGGGCTTGTGACACATCTGTGCACTGATCACCCAGGTGATGTAACCCTTGTCTAGGCTCTGCCAACACGGGGCATTGTGACATAACTTTGCACTGATCACCCAGGTGATGTGACTCTTGTCTAGGCTCTGCCTACAGTGGCATTGTGACATATCTCTGCACTGATCACCCAGGTGATGTAACTCTTTTCTAGGATCTGCCTACAGGGTTCTTTGTGACATATCCCTGCAATGATCACCCAGGTGATGTACCACTTGTCAAGGCTCTGCCTAGAGGGACATTGCGATGTACCTCTCCACTGATCACCTATGTCATGTAACACTTTTCAAGGCTCTGCCAATGGTGGCATTGTGACATATCTCTGCACTGATCATCCAACTGATGTAACATTTGTCTAGGATCTGCCTAAAGGGTCTTTGTGACATAACTCTGCACTGATCATCCAGGTGATGGGGCTTTTGTCTAGGCTCTGCCTATGGGGGCATTGTGACATATTTCTGCACTGATCACCCAGGTGACGGACTCTTGTCTTGGATCTGCCTATGGGGGTATTGTGACGTATCTCTGCACTGATCAACCAGGTGATGTAACTGTTGTATAAGCTCTGCCTACAGGGGAATTGTGAGAGATCTCGCCACTGATCACCCAAGTGATTTAACTATTTTCTAGGCTTTGCCTACAGGGTGCTTTGTGATATAACTTTACACTGATGACCCAGATGATGGAACTCATCTAAGTTCTGCCTACAGGAGCTTTGTGACATATCTCTGCAATGATCACTTAGGTGATGTAACCCTTTTATAAGCACTGCCTACAAGGAATTTTGACAAATCTCTGCACTGATCACTTAGGTGATGTAACCCTTGTCTAACCTCTGCCCAAAGGGGGCATTGTGAAATATCTCTGCACTTATCACCCAGGTGATTCAACTCTTGTCTAGGATCTGCCTACAGGGAGTATTGTGAAATATCTCTGCACGGATCAACTAGGTGATGTAACTCTTGTCTAGGTTCTGCCTACAGGAGCGTTTTCACATAGCCCTGAACTGACGACAAAGGTGATGTAACTCTTGCCTGGGCTTTGCCTACAGAGTACATTGTGACATATCTCTGCACTGATCAAACAGGTGATGCAACTCTTCTCTATGCTCTGCCTACAAGGGGCATTGTGACATATCTCTGCAGTGATCACCCAGGTGATGGAACTCTTCTCTATACTCTGTCTACAGGGGCATTGTGACATATCTCTGCACTGATCACCCAGGTGATGTAGCTATTTTCTTGTCTCTGCCTACAGAGGGCATTGTGACATCACTCTGCACGGATCACCCCGGTCATGTAACTCTTGTCTAGGCTCTGCCAATGGGGTCATTGTGACTTATCTCTGCACTGGTCAGCCAGGAGATGTGACTCTTGGCTAAGCTCTGCCTAGAGGGACATTGGGACATATCTCTGCACTGATCACTGAGTTGATGTTAAAATTGTACTGGCTTTGCCTTCATTGGGATTTATGACATATCTCTGCACTGACCACCGAGGTGATGTAACGCTTGACTAGGCTCTGCCTACGGGGCATAGTGACATATCACTGTATTGATCACTGAGGTGATGTAACTCTTGTCCAGGCTCTCCCTATACGGGGCCTTGTGACATTTCTCGGCACTGATGATCTAGGTGATGTAACTCTTGATTATGCTCTGCCTGCAGGGGCATTGTGAAATATCTCTGCACTGATCACCCAGGTGAAGGGATTCTTCTCTAGGCTCTGCCTACTTGGAGCATTGTCACATATTTCTGCACTGATCACCCAGGTGATGGACTCTTGTCTTGGATTTGCCTATGGGGTCATTGTGACATATCTCTGCACTGATCACCCAGGTGATGTAACCCTGGTCTAAGCTCTGTCTAAAGGGGCATTGTGACAGATCTCTGCATTGATCACTCAGGTGAGGTAACTATTGTCTAGGCTGTGCTTAAAGGGGCCTTGTCACATATGTCTGCACTGATCACCAAGGAGATGTAACTATTTTCTAGGCTCTGCTTAAAGGGGTCTTGTCACATATCTCTGCACTGATCACCCAGGTGATGTAACTCTTCTCTAGGCTCTGCTCACAGGGGGAATTGTGACATATTTCTGCAATGATCACCCAGGTGATGGGAGTCTTGTCTAGGCTCTGTGTATGGGGGCTTTGTGACATACCTCTGCAATGATCACCCTGGTGATGTAACGCTTGACTAGGCTTAGCCTAATGGGCATAGTGACATATCACTGCATTGATCACCGAGGTGATGTAACTCTTGTACGGGCTCCGCCTATAGGATTCCTTGAGACAGATCTCTGCACTGATAATCTAGGTGATGTAGCTCTTGCTTACACTCTGCCTGTATGGTAGAGATATTTTGAAATATCTCTGCACTGATCACCCAGGTGATGGGAGTCTTCTCTAGGCTCTGCCTACTGGGGGCATTGTCACATATTTCTGCACTGATCACCCAGGTGATGTAACGCTTGACTAGGCTCTGCCTACGGGGTACAGTGACATATCACTGCATTGATCACCAAGGTGATGTAACTCTTGTCCAGGCTCTGCGTATAGGGGGCATTGTGACATATCTCTGCACTGATCATCTAGGTGATGTAACTCTTGCTTACGCTCTGCCAGGAGGGGTTTGTGAAATATCTCTGCACTGATCACCCAGGTGAGGGAACCCTTCTCTAGGCTCTCCTTACTGTGGGCATTGTCACACATGTCTGCACTGATCACCCAGGTGACGGACTATTGTCTTGGATTTGCCTATGGGGGCATTGTGACATATATCTGCACTGATCACCCAGGTGATGTAACTCTGTTCTAAGCTCTGCCTAAAGGGGCATTGTGACAGATATCTGCACAGATAACCCAGGTGATGTAACTCTTGTCTAGGCTCAAATTTCAGGGGGTATTGTGACATATCTCTGCACTGATCACCTAAGTGATGTAACACTTGTGTAGGATCTGCCTACAGGGGCATTTTTGACATAACAGGGGCACTGTTAACCGAGGTGATGTATCTCTTGTCTAGGCTGTGCCCACAGGGGGATTGAGACATATCTCTGCACTGATCCCGAGTTGATGCAACTCTTGCCTGGTCTCTGCCTACTGGGGACATTGTGACATATCTCTGCACTGATCTCCCAGGTGCTGTAACTTTAGTCTCGGATCTGGCTACACGGCATTGTGACATATCACTGCACTGACCAACAAGGAGATATAACTCTTGTCTACATTCTGCCTACAGGGGCTTGTGATATATCTCTTCACTGATCACCCAGGTGATATAAATCTTCTCTAGGATCTGCCTACAGGGTGCTTTGTGACATGTCCATGCAATGATCACCCAGGTGATGTACCACTTGTCAAGGCTCTGCCTTCAGGGACATTGCACTGTATCTCTGCACTGATCACCTAAGTCACGTAATTCTTGTCTAGGCTCTGCCTACATTGGCATTGTGACATAACACTGCAATGATCATCCAAGTGATGCAACACTTGTCTAGGATCTGCCTAAAGGGACTTTGTGACTTAACTCTGCACTGATCATCCAGGTGATGGGCCTTTTGTTTACTCTCTGCATAAGGGGGCATTTTGACATATTTCTGCACAGATCACCCAGTTGACGGACTCTTGTCTTGGATCTGCCTATGGGGGCATTGTGACATATTTCTGCACTGATCAGCAAGGTGATGTAACTGTTGTTTAAGCTCTGGCTACAGGGGAATTGTGAGAGATCTCGCCACTGATCACCCTAGTGATGTAACTATTGTCTAGGCTTTGCCTACAGGGGGCTTTGTGACATACCTTTGCACTGATCACCCAGGTGATGTAACTCATCTAAATTCTGCCTACAGGAGCTGTGTGACATATCTCTGCACTGATCATTTAGGTGATATAACAATTTTATAAGCACCGCCTACAGGGAATTTTGACAAATCTCTGCACTGATCACCTAGGTGATGTAACTCTTTTCTAGGATCTGCCTACAGGGTGCTTTGTGACATATCCCTGCAATGATCACGCAGGTGATGTACCACTTGTCAAGGCTCTGCCTACAGGGACATTGCGATGTATCTCTGCACTGATCACCTCGGTCATGTAACTCTTGTCTAGGCTCTGCTTACAGTGGCATTTTGACATAACACTGCACTGATCACGCAGGTGATTCAACTCTTGTCTAGGAATTGCCTACAGGGCTTATTGTGAAATATCTCTGCACTGATCAACTAGATGATGTAACTCTTGTCTACCCTCTGCCCAAAGGGGGCATTGTGAAATATCTCTGCACTGATCACGCAGGTGATTCAACTCTTGTCTAGGAACTGCCTACAGGGGTTATTGTGAAATATCTCTGCACTGATCAACTAGATGATGTAACTCTTGTCTACCCTCTGCCCAAAGGGGGCATTGTGAAATATCTCTGCACTGATCACCCAGGTGATTCAACTCTTGTCTAGGAACGGCCTACAGGGGTTATTGTGAAATATCTCTGCACTGATCAACTAGGTGATGTAATTCTTGTCTAGGCTCTGCCTACGGGGTCGTTTCCACATATCCCTGAACTGATGACAAAGGTGATGTAACTCTTGCCTAGGCTTTGCCTATAGGGGACATTGTGACATATCTCTGCACTGATCTCCCAGGTGATGCAACTCTTCTCTATGCTCTGCCTATAGGCGACTTTGTGACATATCTCTGCACTGATCACCCAGGTTATGCAACTCTTCTCTATGCTCTGCCTACTGGGGGCATTGTGACTTATATCTGTACTGATCAACCAGGTGATGTAACTCTTTTCTACTCTGCCTACACAGGGCGTTGTGACATCACTCTGCACAGATGACCTGGGTTAGGTAACTCTTGTCTAGGCTCTGCCTATGGGGTCATTGTGACTTATCTCTGCACTGATCACCCAGGAGATGTGACCTTGTCTAAGCTCTGCCTAGAGGGACATTAGGACATATCCCTGCACTGATCGCTGAGGTGATGTAAAACTTGTCTAGGCTTTGCCTACACTGGGATTTATGACATATCTCTGCACTGATCACCCAGGTTATGTAACTCTTCCCTTGGCTCTGCTTACAGGGGGTATTGTGAGATATATCTGCACTGATCACCCAGGTGATGTAACTCTTGTCTAGGCTCTTCTTACAGGGTAATTTTAATATATCACTGCACCGATCACCGAGATGATGTAACTCTTGTATAGGCTTCGCAGACAGGGGACATTGAGGCATATCTCTGCACTGATCACCGAGGTGATGCAACTCTTGTCTGGGATCTGCTTACAGGGGACATTGAGACTTATCTCTGCCCTGATCACCCAGGTGATGTAACTCTTGTCTAGGCTGTGCCTACTGGAGACATTGTGACATATCTCTGCACTGATCACCCAGGTGATGTCACTATTGTCAAGGATATGGCTACAGGGACATTGTGACATGTCACTGCACTGATCACACAGCTGATGTAACTCTTGTCTAGGCTCCGGCTACAGGGGCTTGTGACACATCTCTGCACTGATCACCCAGGTGATGGAACACTTGTCTAGGCTCTACGTACAGGGGAATTGTGAGATTTCTCTGCAGTGATCACTAAGGTGATGAAACTCTTGTCTATATCTGCCTGCTGGCAGCATTGTGGCATATTTCTGCACTGATCACCCATGAGATGGACTCTTTTCTTGGATCTGCCTATGGGGGCATAGTGACATGTCTCTGCACTGATCACTCATGTGATGTAATGCTTGACTAAGCTGCGCCTAAAGGGAATTGTGACAGATATGTCCACTGACCACCCAGGTTATGTAACAATTTTCTGGGATTTGTCTACAGGGAGCTTTGTGATATATCTTTGCACTGATCACCCAGGAGATGTAACTCTTGTCTAGGCTCGGCCTACAGGGGTTTTGTGACATATTTCTGCACTGATCACCCAGGAGATGTAACTCTTTTTTAGGCTCTGCCTACAGGGTCTTTGTGACATATTTCTGTACTAATCACCTAGGTTATGTAACTCTTTTCTAGGCTCCGCTGCAGGGGGTATTGTGACGTATCTCTGCACTGATAACCCAAGTGATGTAACTCTTGTCTAGGCTCCACCTACAGAGTGTATTTTGACGTATCTCTGCACTGATCACCCAGGTGATTTAACATTTATCTAGGCTCTGCCTACAGGGGCGTTTTGACATAGTTCTTCACAGATCCCCTAGGTCATGTAACTCTTTTCCACTCTCTGCCTACAGGGGGCATTGTGAAATATCTGTGCACTGATCACCCAGGTGATGGGACTCTTCTCTATACTCTGTCTAGAGAGGTATTTGCGACATATCTCTGCACTGATCACCCAGGTGATGGAAGTTTTGTCAAGGTTCTGTCTATGGGGACATTGTGTCAAATATCTGCACTGATCACCCAGGTGATGGAACTCTTTTAGGGGCTCTGTCTACAGGCCGGAGAGACGAAGAGGAAGGGGGTGAGGGGGAAGGGGTGAGGCGGGCGCGTTTCGGGGGCTGGCTCTCCGGACCTCTCCAGGAATCCCGCGGGAACTGGAAGCCGCTCTCTAGGCTCCCACGCCTCTTCAGCACAGAGAAACCGGCCTGGGAGGGTGGAGGGAAATGTGGAACTGAACGTCCGTGGGAGTTTGGAGTGTTCCAGGCCCTCTCTCCGTGAAGGAGGCAGTGCCTGTGGGTGTCGCCCTTGCCGGTAGAGTCTCATACACGCAGGTGTGTGGCTCTCGTTCATTTCCACGTAGGAGACCAGAGCGAGACCCTAGAGAGAAAATGCCTCCATGGCGTGATGGCCTGACGATGGATTCCCCTGTGCGGCCACATGGGGAGTCTGCAGTGTGGCCGGTTTGGAAACTGGCAAGGAGAGCGAAGGCACCATGCTGGTCTTCCACCCTTCCCTGCATGTTTCTGGGTGCCCGCAGAGCTCCGGGAGCAAACCGTCAGCATGACACATCTCTGAACTGATCAACAAAGTGATGTAACTCTTGTCTAGGCTCTGCCTACAGGGGCTTTGTGACATATCTCTGCACTGATCACCCAGGTGAGGGAACTCTTTTCTAGGCTCTGCTTAGAGGGGGTATTGTGAGATATTTCTGCACTGATCACCCAGGTGATGTAACCCTTGTCTAGGCTCTGCCTACAGGGGCATTTTAACATATCACTGCACTGATCACCGACATGATATAACTCTTGTATAGGCTTCGCTGACACTGGGCATTGAGACATATCTCTGCACTGATCACCGTGGTGATGCAACACTTCTCTGGGATCTGCTTACAGGGGGCATTGTGATATATCTCTGGCCTGATCACACAGGTGATGTAACTCTTGTCTAGGGTCTGCCTACTGGAGACATTGTGACGTACCTCCGCACTGATCAACCAGGTTATGTCACTATTGTCAAGGATATGGCTACAGGGACATTGTGACATGTCACTGCACTGATCACACAGCTGATGTAACTCTTGTCTAGGCTTTGGCTACAGGGGGCTTGTGACACATCTCTGCACTGATCACCCAGGTCATGTAACCCATGTCTAGGCTCTGCTAAAAGGGTGCATTGTGACATAAATCTGCACTGATCACACAGGTGATGGGACTCTTGTCTAGGCTCTGCCTACAGGGGCATTGTGGCATACCTCTGCAGTGATCACGCAGATGATGTAACGCTTGTCTATATCTGCCAACTGGCGGCATTGTGGCATATTCCTGCACTGATCACCCAGGTGATGGACTCTTGTCTTGGATCTGCCTATGGGGGCATAGTGACACAACTCTGCACTGATCACTCATGGGATGTAACGCTTGTCTAAGCTGCGTCTAAAGGAGAATTGTGACAGATATCTCCACTGATCACCCAGGTGATGTAACAATTTTCTGGGATTTGTCTACAGGGGGCTTTGTGACATATCTTTGCACTGATCACCCAGGAGATGAAACTCTTGTCTAGGCTCTGCCTACAGGGGCTTTGTGACATATTTCTGCACTGATCACCCAGGTGATATCACTCTTGTCTAGGCTCCACCTACAGGGGGTTTCGTGACGTATCTCTGCACTGATCACCCAGGTGATGTAACTCTTATCTAGGCTCCACATACAGGGTTTATTGTGCCTTATCTATGCACTGATCACCCAAGTGATGTAACATTTATCTAGGCTCTGCCTACAGGGGCGTTTTGACATACCTCTGCACAGATCACCTATGTTATGTAACTCTTTTCCACTCTCTGTCTACAGGGGGCATTGGGAAATTCCTCCGCACAGATCACCCAGGTGATGTCACTTTTGTCCTCATATGGCTACAGGGACATTGTGACATGTCACTGCACTGATTGCACAGCTGATGTAACTCTTGTCTAGGCTCTGCCAAAAGGGGGCATTGTGACATAACTCTGCACTGATCACCCAGGTGATGGAACTCTTGTCTAGGCTCTGCCTTCAGGGGCATTGTGACATATCTCTGCAGTGATCACGCAGGTGATGTAACTGTTGTCTATATCTGCCTACTGTTGGCATTGTGGCATATTTCTGCACTGATCACCCAGGTGATGGACTCTTGTCTTCGATCAGCCTATGGGGGCATAGTGACATATTTCTGCACTGAGCACTCTTGTGATGTAACGCTTGTCTAAGCTGCGTCTAAAGGGGAATTGTGACAGATGTCTCCACTGATCACCCAGGTGATGTAACAATTTTCTGGGATTTCTCTACAGGGGGCTTTGTGACATATCTTTGCACTGATAAAACAGGAGATGTAACTCTTTTCTAGGCTCGGAATACAGGGGCTTTGTGACATATTACTTCACTGATCTCCCAGGTGATGTAACTCTTGTTTAGGCTCTGCCTACATGGGCTTTGTGACATATTACTGTACTGATCACCGAGGTGATGTAACTCTTGTCTAGTTTCCACCTACAGGGGGTATTGTGACGTATTTCTGCACTGATCACCCAGGTGATATAACTCTTGTCTAGGCTCCATCTACTGGGTGTATTGTGACGTATCTCTGCACTGATCACCCAGGTGATGTCACTTTTGTCAAGGATATGGCTACAGGGACATCGTGACATATCACTGCACTGATCACGCAGCTGACGTAACTCTTGTCTAGGCTGTGGTTACAGGGGACTTGTGACACGTCTCTGCACTGATCACACAGGTGATGTAACCTCTCTCTGGGCTCTGCCAAAAGGGGGTATTGTAACATAACTCTGCACTGATCACCCAGGTGATGGGACTCTTGACTAGGCTCTGCCTAAAGGGGCATTGTGACATATCTCTGCAGTGATCACGCAGGTGATGTAAGTCTTGTCTATATCTGCCTACTGGTGACACTGTGGCATATTTCTGCACTGATCACCCAGGTGATGGATTCTTGTCTTGGATCTGCCTTTGGGGACATAGTGACATATCTCTGCACTGATCACTCATGTGATTTAAAGCTTGTGTAAGCTGCGCCTAAAGGGGAATTGTGACAGATATCTCCACTGATCACCCAGGTGATGTAACAATTTTCTGGGATTTGTCTACAGGGGGCTTTGTGACATATCTTGGCACTGATCACCCAGGAGATGTAACTCTTGTGTAGGCTCGGCCTACAGAGTCTTTGTGACATATTTCTGTACTGATGAACCAGGTGATGTAACTCTTGTCTAGGCTCCACCTACATGGGGTATTGTGACGTATCTCTGCACTGATCACCCAGTTGATGTAACTCTTCTGTAGGGTCCACCTACAGGGTGTATTGTGACGTATCTCTGCACTGATAACCCAGGTGATGAAACATTTATCTAGGCTCTGCCTACAGGGGCGTTTTGACATATCTCTGCACAGATCACCTAGGTTATGTAACTCTTGTCAACTCTCTGCCAACAGGGGGCATTGTGAAATATCTCTGCACTGATCACCCAAGTGATGGGACTCCTCTCTATAGTCTGCCTAGAGGGAGATTTGTGACATATCTCTGCACTGATCACCCAGGTGATGGAAGTATTGTCTAGGCTATGTCTATGGGGGCATTGTGTCAAATATCTGCACTGATCACCCAGTTGATGTAACTCTTTTCTAGGTTCTGTCTACAGGTATTTTTGTGACATATTACTGCACTGATCACCTAGGTGATGTAAGCCTTGTATGGGCTTTGCCTACAGAAGGCTTTGTGACTTATATATGCACTGATCTCTGAGGTCATGCAACTCTTGTCTAGGCACTGCCTACAGGGGACATTGGTACATATCTCTGCACTGATCGCCCAGGTGATGGGACTCTTATCTATGCTCTGCCAATAGAGGCATTGTGACATATCTCTGCACTGATCACCCAGGTGATGTAACTATTTCTAGGATCTGCGTACAGGGTGCTTTGTGACATATCCCTGCAATGATCACCGAGGTGATATACCACTTGTCAATTCTCTGCCTACAGTTACTTTGTGATGTATCTCTGCACTGATCATCTTGGTCATGTAACACTTTTCTAGGCTCTGTCTACAGGGGCATTGTGACATATCTCTGCAGTGATCACATAGGTGATGTAACACTTGTCTATATCTGCCTACTGGTGGCATTGTGCCATATTTCTGCACTGATCACCCGGGTGATGGACTCTTGTCTTGGATCTGCCTATGGGGGCATAGTGACATATCTCTGCACTGATCACTCATGTGATGTAACGCTTGTCTAAGCTGCGCCTAAAGGGGAATTTTGACACATATCTCCACTGATCACCCAGGTGATGTAACAATTTTCTGGGATTTGTCTACAGGGGGTTTTGTGACATATCTTTGCACTGATCACCCAGGAGATGTAACTCTTGTCTAGGCTCTGCCTACAGGGGCTTTGTGACATATTTCTGCACTGATCACCCAGGAGAAGTAACTCTTGTTTTGGCTGTCCCTACAGGGGTTATTGTGACATATCTCTGCACTGATCACCCAGGTGATGTAACTCTTTTCTAGGCTCCACCTACAGGGTGTATTGTGACGTATCTCTGAACTGATCACCCAGGTGATGTAACATTTATCTAGGCTCTGCCTACTGGGGCGTTTTGACATACCTCTGCACAGATCACCTTGGTTATGTAACTCTTGTACACTCTCTGCCTACATGGGGCCTTGTGAAATATCTCTGCACTGATCACCCAGGTGATGGGACTCTTCTCTATACTCTGCCTAGGGGGCGATTTGTGACATATCTGTGCACTGATCACCCAGGTGATGGAAGCCTCGTCTAGGCTCTGTCTATGGGGGCATTGTGTTAAATATCTGCACTGATCACCCAGGTGATGTAACTGTTGTATAAGCTCTGCCTATAGGGGAATTGTGAGAGATCTCGCCACTGATCATACAGTTGATGTAACTATTGTCTAGGCTTTGCCTAAAGGGGGCTTTGTGACATACCTTTGCACTGATCACCCAGGTGATGTAACTCATCTAAGTTCTGCCTACAGGAGTTTTGTCACATATCTCTGCACAGATCTCTTAGGTGATGTAACACTTTTATAAGCACTGCCTACAGGGAATTTTGACAAATCTCTGCACTGATCACCTAGGTGATATAACTCTTTTCTAGGGCCTGCCTACAGGGTCCTTTGTGACATATCCCTGCAATGATCAACCAGGTGATGTACCTCTTGTCAAGGCTCTGCCTACAGGGATATTGAGATGTATCTCTGCACTGATCACCTTGGTCATGTAACTCTTGTCTAGGCTCTGCCTACAGTGGCATTGTGACATATCTCTGCACTGATCATCCAAGTGATGTAACTCTTGCCTAGGATCTGCCTAAAGGGACGTTGTGACATAACTCTGCACCGTTCATCCAGGTGATGGGGCTTTTGTCTGGGCTTTGCCTAAGGGGGCATTGTGACATATTTCTGCACTGATCACCCAGGTGACGGACTCTTGTCTTGGATCTGCCTACGGGGGCATTGAGACATATCTCTGCACTGATCACCCAGGTGATGCAACTGTTGTATAAGCTCTGCCTACAGGGGAATTGTGAGAGATCTCTCCACAGATCATCCAAGTGATGTAACTATTGTCTAGGCTTTGCCTACAGGGGGCTTTGTGACATACGTTTGCAGTGACCACCCAGGTGACATAACTCTTCTAAGTTCTGCCTACAGGAGCTTTGTGACATATCTCTGCAATGATCACTTAGGTGATGTAACACTTTTATAAGCACTGCCTACAGGGAATTTTGACAAAACTCTGCACTGATCACCTAGGTGATGTAAGTCTTCTCTACCCTCTGCCCAAAGGGGGCATTGTGAAATATCTCTGCACTGATCACCCAGGTGATTCAACTCTTGTCTAGGATCTGCCTACAGGGGATATTGTGAAATATCTCTGCACTGATCAACTAGGTGATGTAATTCTTGTCTAGGCTCTGCCAACAGGGGCGTTTTCACATATCCCTAAACTGATGACAAAGGTGATATAACTCTTGCCTAGGCTTTGCCTACAGGAGACATTGTGACATATCTCTGCACTGATCACCCAGGTGATGCAACTCTTCTCTATGCTCACCCTACAGGGGACATTGTGACATATCTCTGCACTGATCACCCAGGTGATGCAACTCTTCTCTATGCTCTGCCTACAGGGGGCATTGTGATATATCTCTGCACTGATCACCCAGGTGATGTAACTCTCTTCTAGTCTCTTTCTACAGAGGGCGTTGTGACATCACTCTGCACGGATCACCCAGGTTATGTAACTCCTGTCTAGGCTCTGCCTATAGGGGCATTGTGACTTATCTCTTCACTGATGACCCAGGAGATGTGACTCTTGTCTAAGCTTTGCCTAGAGGGACATATGGACATATCTCTGCACTGATCGCTGAGGAGACGCAAAACTTGTCTACGCTTTGCCTACAGTGGGTTTATGACATATCTCTGCGATGGTCACCCAGGTGATGTAACTCTTATCTAGGCTCTGCTTACAGGGGGTATTGTGAGATATCTCTGCACTGATAACTCAGGTTATGTAACTCCTTTCTAGGCTCTGCCTGTAGGGGCATTTTCACATATCACTGCGCTGATCACCGAGATGATGTAACTCTTTTATAGGCTTTGCCGACAGGGGGCATTGAGACATATCTCTGCACTGATCACCGAGGTGATGCAACTCTTGTCTGGGATCTGCTTACATGGGGCATTGTGACGTATCTCTGCCCTGATCAACCAAGTGATGTAACTCTTGTCTAGGCTCTGCCTACTGGAGACATTGTGACATATCTCCTCACTGATCACCCAGGTGACGTCACTTTTGTCAAGGATATGGCTACAGGGACATTGTGACATGTCACTGCACTGATCACACAGCTGATGTAGCGCTTGTCTAGGCTCTGGCTACAGGGGGTTTGTGACACATCTCTGCACTGATCACACAGGAGATGTAACTCTTTTCTAGGCTCGGCCTGCAGGGGCTTTGTGAAATATTTCTGCACTGATCACCCAGGTGATGTAACTTGTTTAGGCTCTGCCTACAGGGGCTTTGTGTCATATCTCTGCACTGATCACCCAGGTGATGTAACTCTTGTCTAGGCTCCACCTGCAGGGGATATTGTGACATATCTCTGAACTGATCACCCAGGTGATGTAATATTTAACTAGGCTCTGCCTACAGGGGCGTTTTGACATAGCTCTGCAGAGATCAACTAGGTTATGTAACCCTTGTCCACTCTCTGGCTACAGGGGGCATTGTGAAATATCTCTGCACTGATCACCCAGGTGATGAGGCTCTTCTCTATACTCTGCCTAGAGGGGGATTAGTGACATATCTCTGCACTGATCACCCAGGTGATGTAACTCTTTTCTAGGCTCTGTCTACAGGGATTTGTTGGACATATCGCTGCACTGATCACTTAGGTGATGTAAGCCTTGTATGGGCTTTGCCTACAGAAGGCTTTGTGACATATCTATGCACTGATCTCTGAGGTGTTGCAACTCTTCTCTAGGCACTGCTTACAGGGGAAATTGGTACATATCTCTGCACTGATCACCCAGGTGATGGACTCTTGTCTTAGATCTGCCTACATAGACATTGTGACACATCTCTGAACTGATCAGCCAAGTGATGAAACTTGTCTAGGCTCTGCCTACAGGGGCTTTGTGACACATCTCTTCACTCATCACCATGGGGAGGAAACTCTTGTCTACGCTCTGCCTACAGGAGGCTTTATGACTTATTCCTGCACAGATAACCTAGGTGATGTAACACTTGTCTAGGCTCTGCCTACACGGGAATTCTCACATATCTCTGCACTGATCACCCAGGTGATGTAACTCCTGTCTAGTTTCAGCCTAAAGGAGCGTTTTGACATATCTCTGCACTGTTCACCCAGGTGATGTAACCCTTGTCTAAGCTCTGCCTACAGGGGCATTGTGACAGATCTCTCCTCTGCTCACCCAGATGATGTAACAATTGTCTGGGCTTTGCCTACAGAGAGCTTTGTGATATACATTTCCACTGATCAGACAGATGATGTAACCCTTGTCAAGGTTCTGCTTACAGGGGCTTTGTGGCATATCTCTGCACTGATCACCCCAGGAAGGAAACAATTGACTACACTCTGCCTACATGAGGCTTTAGGACTTATCCCTGCACTGATCACTAGGTGATGTAACACTTGTCTAGGCTCTGTCTACACGGAACTTTTCACATATCTGTACACTGATTACCTAAGTGATGAAACCATTGTCTAGGTTCAGCCTACTGGGGATTTCTGACATACCTATGCACTGATCACCGAGGTGATGTAAATCATTTCCAGGCTTTTTGTACAGGGGACATTGTGATATATCTCTGCACTGATCACCCAAATGATGCAAATCTTCTCTAGTCTCCGCAGGTAGGGGGCATTGTGACATATTTCTGAACTGATCATCCAGGAGATGTAACTATTCTCCAGGTTTTGATTAAAGAGTGTCGGAAGGTGTTGGGAGAGCCTCAGCCGGGATTTCACGGATGGACAAGGGCACAGAGAAGCCAGGGGGCTCCCTTGCACATCAGTGGTAGTGCGCAATGAGCGCAAGTCTAGCCAGGAGACCGGCAAAGAGAGCTAGAATTCTACGTTCAGCCGACAGGCCGTCCATGGTGGCAGCTGGGAAGCTGCAGGGGCACGGGCGGGCCGGCGACGGTGGCGCGGGGGCGCCGAGGAGGCGAGCCGCCAGAGGGGTGTCAGGCCTGGATGCTGCGCAGGCCTGGTGTTTCACCTGACGGGGGTCTCCACCCAGCGCAGGGGAAGACGCATTTTCCGGGGCTGGGGTTTGGGGGTGGGGTGGGGATGGTCAGGCGGGGATGGGGTGGTGGAAAGGCATGAGAGCTGTGCCCAGGCTGCTCCCACAGCCCAGGTGGCTGCCCGCAAACCCACACGTGTGCAGTTGGCAGCCAACCTGCTCTTACCTGGGCTGGCTCTGGGATCCCCGGGATGCCTAGGAAAGAATGGCAGTTCTCCAATGGGTGGAGCCTCTCACCCGGCATAGAGCTAGAAGGCAGGAATCCCAGGCCGGTCAGCCCGGTGGAGGGGTTGGGGGGAAGATGCGCCCCTCCATAGCCAGCCAGGTGTTCCCCACGAAAGAGAGGCCACCGCCCTGCCCATACCCTACCCCTTCCCAACCCAGCAACCTAAAGTTCCTCCAGCAGAGCCAGATATTCTTCCTCGCTGAGGGGTGCTTCCAGCGAGGCGGCCTCTTCGAAGGCCTCCAGGTCTCCCAGGGCCTCCGTTTCTAGGAAAGGTTGCACCTGCTGCAGAATCTCCGGGCTCGCCAGAGCTCATCCAGCAGCAGGCGGCAGGGGATTGCAGACGAGGACCGTGGCTCCTGTAGCGCCTGGGAGGGCGCCGGGATGCCTTGCATCTGCCCCTGCTGCGTGGAGTCCTCCGGGTGCATGGGCTGGCGAGGTGGAGCTGCCCGGCTTGGGTTTCCCACGCCGAACCGGCGACCTGGGGCACCCGGCCCGAGCCCCACCACGGACTACCCTGGGACGTGGGTGGCGCAAGCACACCTTGGCCCTGTGGACCCGCTTGAGTGGCCCAGGCTTTCCCTCCGGGCAAGGGCCCAGCAGGCCGTCGCGCTGCGGTTCCCAGTCCTCCCGGGTTTGCCCGGGCGCGGAGGCCACCGAGGAGCCTGAGGGTGGGAGAGCGCCCCTTCCAGAGGAGCCTGGGCAGCTTAGGAAAAATCCCTGCATGCCGGGACAGGTTGGGTGATCCCTTCTCCCGGCGCAGCCTGGCTGGACTGGAGCATGGGGTGGCCTTCGCTCTCTGGCTCACGAAAGCCCCTTGTGGGAGAGCCCCAGGCGCACAGGGCACGTGGTGTGTGGGAAGCCCCGTTCCCCACGCGCCGGTGTGGGCGAAGGCGACCCAAGACGGAGCAGGGTGACACCCGCCAGGGGCCGCGTTGCACAGGCCGCTTGCCTGCGCGGACGCTCTGCCAGCCTGTCCGGGGTGCGTGGCCCTTCGATTCTGAAAAAAGATCTGAATCCTTGACTCCGGGAGGCCATCTCTCTGGCCAGCTCTTCCCTGGTGGAGGGACTGGAAAGCGATCCTTCTCAAAGGCTTGGAGGAGCAGGGCTGTCTGGGATCCAGTGATAGCGGTCCGATTGCGCCTGCCTTCTTGCGGGCCGCGTCTCCCAGGACAGGACCGAGATTCCAGCCGGTGCTGCCTCAGCTGGCGTGACCTCTCATTCTGAAACCAAATCTGGACCCTGGGCTCCGGAATGCCGATGGCCAGGGCCAGCCGTTCTCTGGTGGCGATGCCCGGGTACGGGTTCCGCTCAAAGCAGGCGCACAGGGCCTTGCTTTGTCTCGGGGTCCAAACGAGTCTCCTTCGCTGTCCCTGTCCCTGGGCTTCCGCCGGGAGGGTCCCGTCAGAAGGTGTCGGGAGGGCCAACGCGGGGAGCCCCGGCTGGAATTTCACAGATGGACACGGGCAGAGAGAGTCCGGCGGGCTCCTGTGCACCTCAACCGGCCTGTGCACTGTAGCAGGTGCAGTCAGGAGGCCTGCCTGGACAATCAGCCAGCGGTTCTTATAAAGGCCCGCAGGCAGGCAGGCTCCACCCCTTCACGAATGGCGGTGAGCCTGGGACAGCCCGCCCCACCCCAGAAGGGTCGCAGAGCATCGAGGCCTGCAGCCAGGGGGTGGTGGTGTGGGTGAGGAGGGCGTGGTGATGGTGGTGGTGGGGCCGGAGAGATGAAGAGGAAGGGGGCGAGGGGGAAGGAGTGAGGGGGATACGTTTCAGGGGCTGGCTCTCCGGACCACTCCAGGAATCCCATGGGAACTGGAAACTGCTCTCTGGGCTCCCACGCGTCTTCAGCAGGGAGAAACCGGCCTGGTAGGGTGGAGGGGTGTTTGGAACTGAACCTCCGTGGGAGTCTTGAGTGTTCCAGGCCCTGTCTCCGTGAAGTAGTCAGTGCCTGTGTGTATCGCCGTTGCCGGGACAGTCTCACACATGCAGACGTGTGACTCTCGTTCATTTCCAGGAAGGAGACCAGAGCAAGACCCCAGAGAGAAGATGCCTCCCCGCCGTGATGGCCTGACGATGGATTCCCGTGTGCGGCAACATGGGGAGTCTGCAGTGTGGCCGGTTTGGAAACTGGCAAGGAGAGTGAAGGCACCATGACGGTCTTGTACCCTTCCCTGCATGTTTCCGGGTGCCCGCAGAGCTGCGGGAGCAAACAGTCAGCATGACACATCTCTGAACTGATCAACAAAGTGATGTAACACTTGTCTAGGCTCTGCCTACAGGGGCTTTGTGATATATCTCTGCACCGATCACCCAAGTGATGGGATTTTGTCTAGGTTCTGCCTATGGGGGCATTGTGACATATCTCTACACTGATCACCCAGGTGATGTAACTCTTGTGTTGCATCTGTCTATGGGGGCATTGTGATATATTTCTGCACTGATCACCCAGGTGATGGGTCTCTTGTCTAGGCTCTGTGTATGGGGGTTTTGTGACATATCTCTGCACTGATCACCCAGGTGATGTAATGCTTGACTAGGCTCTGCCTATGGGGCATAGTGAAATAACACTGCATTGATCACGAAGGTGATGTAACTCTTGTCCAAGCTCTGCCTATAGGGGGCCTTGTGACATATCTCTGCACTGATGATCTCGGTGATGTAACTCTTGCTTACGGTCTGCCTGCAGGGGCATTGTGAAATATCTCTGCATTGATCACCCAGGTGATGGGACTCTTCTCTAGGCTCTGCCTACTGGGGGTATGGTCACATATTTCTGCACTGATCACCCAGGTGACAGACGCTTGTCTTCGATTTGCCTATGGGGGCATTGTGAAATATCTCCTCACTGATCACCCAGGTGAGGTAACTCTGGTCTAAGCTCTGCCTAAAGGGTCATTGTGACAGATCTCTGCACTGATCACTCAGGTGATGTAACTATTGTCTAGGCTCTGCTTAAAGGGGCCTTGTCACATATCTCTACACTGATCACCCAGGTGATGTAACTCTTCTGTAGGCTCTGCTAACAGGGGGTATTGTGACATATCTCTGCACTGATCACCTAAGTGATGTAACACTTGCATAAGCTCTGCCTACAGGGGCATTTTGACACATCTCTGAACTGTTAACCGAGGTGATGTACCCCTTTTCTATGCTGTACCCACAGGGGGACTGAGACACATCTCTGCACTGATCTCAAGGTTATCCAACTCTTGCCTGGTCTCTGTCTACTGGGGATACAGTGACATATCTCTGCACTGATCTCCCAGGTGCTGTAACTTTAGTCTAGGCTCTGGCTACACGGCATTGTTACATATCACTGCACTGATCACCCAGGTGATATAAACCTTGTCTAGGCTCTGCCTACGGGGGCTTTGTGACATATACCTGCAATGATCACCCAGTGGTATACCACTTGTGAAGGCTCTGCCTACAGGGACATTGCGATGTATCTCTGCACTGATCACCTAGGTCATGTAACTCTTCTCTAGGCTCTGCCTACATTGGCATTGTGACATATCTCTGCACTGATCACCCAGGTGAGCCAATCTTCTCTATGCTCTGCCTACAGGGGGCATTGTGACATATCTCTGCACTGATCACCCAGGTGATGTAACTATTTCTAGTCTCTGCCTACAGAGGGCGTTGTGACATCACTCTGCACAGATCACGCGGGTTATGTAACTCTTGTCTAGGTTCTGCCTATGGGGGCAGTGTGACTTACCTCTGCACTGATCACCCAGGAGATGTGACTCTTGTCTAAGCTCTGCCTAGAGGGACATTGGGACATATCTCTTCACTGATCGCTGAGGTGATGTAAAACTTGTCTAGGCTTTGCCTTTAGTGGGATTTATGACATATCTCTGCTCTGATTATCAAGTTGATGTAACTCTTGTCTAGGCTCTGCTTACAAGGGGTATTGTGAGATATCTCTGCACTGACCACCCAGGTGATGTAACTCTTGTCTAGGCTCTGCCTACAGGGGCATATTAACATATCACTGCACTGATCACTGTGATGATGTAACTCTCGTATAGGCTTCGCCGACAGTGGGCATTGAGACATGTCTCTGCACTGATCACCAAGGTGATGCAACTCTTGTCTGGGATCTTCTTAAACGGGGCATTGTGACATATCTCTGCCCTCATCACCCAGGTGATGTAACTCTTGTCTAGGCTCTGCCTAATAGAGACATTGTGACATATCTCTGCAGTGATCACCCAGGAGATGTCACTTTTGCCAAGGATATGGCTACAGGGGCATTGTGACATGTCACTGCACTGATCACACTGCTGATGTAACTCTTGTCTTATCTCTGACTACAGGGGCCTTGTGACACATTTATGCACTGATCACCCAGGTGACGTAACCCTTGTGTAGGCTCTGCCAAAAGGAGGCATTGTGACATAACTCTGCACTGATCACCCAGGTGATGGGACTCTTGTCTAGGCTCTCCCTACAGGGGCATTGTGACATATCTCTGCAGTGATCACGCAGGTGATGTAGCTCTTGTCCATATCTGCCTACTGGTGGCATTGTGACATGTTTCTGCACTGATCACACAGGTGATGGACCCTTGTCTTGGATATGCCTATGGGGCATAGTGACATATCTCTGCACTGATCACTCATGTGATGTAACGCTTGTCTAAGCTGCGCCTAAAGGGGAATTGTGACAGATACATCCACTGATCACCCAGGTGATGTAACAATTTTCTGGGATTTTTCTACTGGGGGCTTTGTGACATATCTTTGCACTGATCACCCAGGAGATTTAACTGTTGTCTAGGCTCGGTCTAAAGGGGCTTTGTGACATATTTCTGCACTGATCACCCAGGTGATGGGACTTCTCTCTAGGCTCTTCCTACTGGGGGAATTGTCACATATTTCTGGACCGATCACCGAGGTGACGGACTCTTGTCTTGAATTTGCCTATGGGGGCATTGTGACATATCCCTGCACTCATCACCCAGGTGATGTAACTCTGGTCTAAGCTCTGCCTAAAGGGGCAATGTGACAGGTCTCTGCACTGATCACTCAGGTGATGTAACTATTGTCTAATTTCTGCTTAAAGGGGCCTTGTCACATATCTCTGCCCTGATCACCCAGGTGAGGTATCTCTTGTCTAGGCTCTGCTTACAGGGGTTATTGTGACATATCTCTGCACTGATCACCTAAGTGATGTAACATTTGTGTAAGCTCTGCCTACAGCGGCATTTTGACATACCTCTGCACTGTTAACCGAGGTGATGTAACTCCTGTCTAGGCTGTGCCCACAGAGGGATTGAGACATATCTCTGCACTGATCCCGAGGTGATCCAACTCTTGCCTGGTCTGTGACTTCTGGGGACATTGTGACATATCTCTGCACTGATCTCCCAGGTGCTGTAACTTTAGTCTAGGCTCTGGCTACACGGCATTGTGACATATCACTGCACTGATCACCCAGGTGATATAACTCTTGTCTAGGCTCTGAAAACAGGGGGCTTGTGACATATCTCTGCACTGATCACCCAGGTGATGTAACTCTTCTCTAGGCTCTGCTTAGAGCTGTGCTCTAACTCTGCTTAGAGTGCTGTGAGATATCTCTGCACTGATCACCCAGGTGAAGTAACTCTTGTCTAGGCTCTGCCTTATGTAGACATTGTGACATATCTCCGCGCTGATCACCAAGGTGATGTCACTACTGTCAAAGATATGGCTACAGGGATATTGTGACATGTCACTGCAATGATCACACTGCTGATGTAACCCTTGTCTAGGCTCTGGCTACAGGGGGCTTGTGACACAACTCTGCACTGATCACCCAGGTGATATAACCCTTGTCTACCCTCTGCCAAAAGGGGGCATTGTGACATAACTCTGCACTGATCACCCAGGTGATGGTACACTTGTCTAGGCCCTGCCTACAGGGGCATTGTGACTTAAATCTGCAGTGATCACGCAGGTGATGTAACTCTTGTCTTGGATGTGCCTATGGGGTCATAATGACTTATCTCTGCACTGATCACTCTTGTGATATAACGCTTGTCTGAGCTGCGCCCTAAAGGGGAATTGTGACAGATATCTCCACTGATCACCCAGGTGATGTAACAATATTCTGGGATTTGTCTACAGGGGGCTTTGTGACATATCTTTGCACTGATCACCCAGGAGATGTAACGCTTGTCTAGGATCGGCCTACGGGGGATTTGTGACATATTTCTGCACTGATCACCCAGGTGATGTAACTGTTGTCTAGGCTCTGTCTACAGGGGCTTTGTGACATATCTCTGCACTGATCACCCAGGTGATGTAACTCTTGTCTAGGCTCCACCTACAGGGTGTATTGTGACGTATCTCTGCACTGATCACCGAGGTGATGTAACTTTTATCTAGGCTCTGCCTACAGGGGCGTTTTGACATAGCTCTGCACAGATTACCTAGGTTATGTAACTCTTGTCCACTCTCTGCCTACAGGGGGCATTGTGAAATATCTCTGCACTGATCACTCAGGTGATGGGACTCTTCTCTATACTCTGCCTAAAGGGCGATTTGTGACATATCTGTGCACTGATCACCCAGGTGATGGAAGTCTTGTCTGGGCTCTGTCTATGGGGGCATTGAGTCAAATATCTGCACTGATTACCCAGGCGATGTAAGTATATTCTACGCTCTGTCTGCAGGGATTTTTGTGACATATCACTGCACTGAACACATAGGTGATGTAAGCTTTGTTCGGGCTTTGGCTACAGAGGGCTTTCTGACATATCTATGCACTGATCTCTGAGGTGATGCAACTCTTGTCTAGGCATTGCCTACAGGGGACATTGGTACATATCTCCGCACTGATCACACAGATGATGGACTCTTCTCTTAGATCTGCCTACATGGACATTGTGACACATCTCTGAACTGATCAACCAAGTGATGAAACTCTTGTCTAGGCTCTGCCTACAGAGGCTATGTGACACATCTCTGTACTGATCACCCTGGGGAGGGATCTCTTGCCTACACTCTGCCTACAGGAGGCTTTATGACTTATACCTGCACTGATAACCTAGGTGATGTAACACTGGTCTAGACTCTGCCTACACGGGAATTCTCACATATCTCTGCAGTGATCACCTGGGTGATGTAACTCCTGTCTAGGTTCAGCCTACAGGAGCGTTATAACATATCTCTGCACTGATCACGCAGGTGATGTAACCCTTTTCTAAACTCTGCCTACAGGGGCATTGTGACAGGTCTCTCCACTGATCACCTATGTGATGTTACTCTTGTCCTCCGTCTGCCCAAAGGGAGCATTGTGAAATATCTCTGCACTGTTCACCGAGGTGATTCAAACTTTGTCTAGGATCTGCCTACAGGGGGAATTTTGTAATATCTCTGCACTGATCCACTAGGTGATGTAACCCTTGTCTAGGCTCTGCCTGCAGGGGCGTATTCACATATCCCTGAACTGATGACGAAGGTGATGTAACTCTTGCCTAGGCTTTGCCTACAGGGGACATTGTGACATATCTCTACACTGATCACCCAGGTGATGCAACTCTTCTCTATGCTCTGCCTACAGGGGCCATTGTGACATACCTCTGCACTAATCACCCAGGTGATGTAACTCTTTTCTAGTCTCTGCCTACAGAGGGCGTATTGACATCACTCTGCACGGATCACCCGGGTTATGTAACTCTTGTCTAGGCCCTGCTTATAGGGGCATTGTGACTTATCTCTGCACTGATCACCCAGGAGATGTGACTCTGGTGTAAGCTCTGCCTTGAGGGACATTGGGACATATCTCTGCACTGATCGCTGAGGTGATGTAAAACATATCTAGGCTTTTCCTACAGTGGGATTTATGACATAACTCTGCACTGATCACCCAGGTGATGTAACTCTTGTCTAGGCTCTGCCTACGGGGGTTATTGTGAGATATCTCTGTACTGATCACCCAGGTGATGTAACATTTTTCTAGGCTCTGCCTACAAGAGCATTTTAACATATCACTGCACTGATATCCGAGATGATGTAACTCTTGTATAGGCTTCGCCGACAGCGAACATTGAGGCATATCTCTGCAATGGTCACCGAGGTGATGCAACTCTTTTCTGGGATCGGCTTAGAGGGGGCATTCTTACATATCTCTTCCCTGATCACTCAGGTGATGTAACTCTTGTCTAGGATCTGCGTACTGGAGACTTTGAGACATATCTCCGCACTGATCACCCAGGTGATGTCTCTTTTGTCAAGGATATGGCTACAGGGATATTGTGACCTGTCACTGCACTGATCACACAGCTGATGTAACTCTTGCCTAGGCTTTGGCTACAGGGGGCTTGTGACTCATCTCTGCACTGATCACCCAGGTGATGTAACCCTTGTCTAGACTCTGCCAAAAGGGGGTATTGTGACAAAACGGCACTGATCACACAGGTGATGGGACTCTTGTCCAGGCTCTGCCTACAGGGGCATTGTGACATATCTCTGCACTGATCACGCAGGCGATGTAACTCTTGTCTATATCTGCCTACTTGTGGCATTGTGGCATATTTCTGCAGTGATCACTCAGGTGATGGACTCTTGTCTTGGATCTGCCTATGTGGGCTTTGTGACATATGTCTGCACTGATCACTCTTGTGATGTAAAGCTTGTCTAAGCTGCGCCTAAAGGGGAATTCTGACAGATATCTGCACTGATCACCCAGGTGAAGTAGCAGTTTTCTGGGATTTGTCTACAGGGGACTTTGTGACATATCTTTGCACTGATCACCCAGGAGATGTAACCCTTTTCTAGGCTCGGCCTAAAGGGACTTTGTGACATATTTCTGCACTGATCACCCAGGTGATGTAACTCCTGTCTAGGCTCCGCCTACAGGGGCTTTGTGACATATCTCTGCACTGGTCACCCAGGTGATGTAACTCTTGTCTAGGCTCCACCTACAGGGGGTATTGTGACGTATCTCTGCACTGATCACCCAGGTGATGTAACATTTTTCTGGGCTCTGTCTACTGGGGCGTTTTGACATAGCTCTGCACAGATCACCTAGGTTATGTAACTCTTGTCCACTCTCCGCCTACGTGTGGCATTGTGAGATATCTGCACTGATCACCCAGGTGATGGGACTCTTCTCTATACTCTGCCTAGAGGGTGATTTGTGACATATCTCTGCACTGATCACCCAGGTGATGGGAGTCTTGTCTAGGCTCTGTCTTTAGGGGCATTCTGTCAAATATCTGCACTGATCACCCAGGTGATGTAACTCTTTTCTAGACTCTGTCTACAGGGATTTTTGTGACATATCACTGCACTGATCACCAAGGTTATGTAAGCTTTCTATGGGCTTTGCCTACAGAAGGCTTTGTGACATATCTATGCACTGATTTTTGAGGTGATGCAACTCTTGTCTAGGCACTGCCTACAGGGGACATTGGTACATATCTCCACACTGATCACCTCGGTGATGGACTCTTGTCTTAGATCTGCCTACATGGACATTGTGATACATCTCTGAACTGATCAACCAAGTGATGAAACTCTTGTCTAGGCTCTGCCTACAGGGGCTTTGTGACACATCTCTGAACTGATCACCCTGGGGAGGGAACTCTTGTCTACGGTCTGCCTCCTGGAGGCTTTATGACTTATACCTGCACTGATAACCTAGGTGATGTAACACTTCTCTAGTCTCTGCCTACCCGGGAATTCTCACATATCTATGCACTGATCACCTGGGTGATGTAACTCCTACCTAGGTTCAGCCTGCAGGAGCTTTTTGAAATATCTCTGCACTGATCACCGTGGTCATGTAACGCTTGTCAAAGCTCTGCCTACAGGGGCATTGTGACAGATCTCTCCACTGCTCACCCAGGTGATGTAACAAATGTCCAGGCTTTGCCTACAGGGGGCTTTGTGATATACATTTCCACTGATCAAACAGGTGATGTAACCATTGTCTAGGTTCTGCATACAGGGGCTTTGGGACATATCTCTGCACTGATCACCACAGGGAGGAAACACTTGTCTACACTCTGCCTACGGGAGGCTTTACAACATATCCCTGCACTGATCACTAGGTGATGTAACACTTGTCTAGGCTCTGTCTACACGGGAATTTTCACATATCTCTACACTGATCACCTAAGTGTTGTAACCATTGTCTAGTTTCAACCTACTGGGGATTTCTGACATACCTATCCACTGATCACCGAGTTGATGTAAATCATTTCCAGGCTTTTTAACAGGGGACCTAGTGATATATCTCTGCAATGATCACCCAAATGATGCAAATATTCTCTAGGCTCCGCAGGGAGTGGGTATTGTGACATATTTCTGAACTGATCATCCAGGAGATGTAACTATTCTCCATGCTTTGACTAAAGAGTGTCGGAAGTTGTTGGGAGAGCCTCAGCTGGAATTTCACGGACGGACAAGGGCACAGAGAGGCCAGCGGGCTCCCTTGCATGACAGCCAGTGTGCACAATGAGCGCAGGTCTAGCCAGGATTCCGGCAAAGAGAGCTAGAATTCTGCGTTCCGCTGCCAGGCGCTCGATGGTGGCAGGGGGGAGGCTGCGGGGACATGGGCGGGCCGGCGACGGTGGCATGGAGGTGCAGAGGAGGCGAGCCGCTGGAGGGGTGTCAGGCCTGGACGCTGCGCGCGCCCTGTGTTTCGCGGGACAGGGTTCTTCACCCAGCCCAGGGGAGGACTCATTTTCTGGAGGGGGCGGTGGGTGCGGGGAGGGGTTTTCAGACGGGGGTGGGGTGGTGCAAATGCATGAGAGCTCTGCCCAGGCTACTCCCACAGCCCATGCGGCTGCCCGCAAACCGGCGTAGGAAGGCGGCCCACCTGCTGTTACATGGGAAAGCTCTGCGATCCCCGTGATGACCAGGAAAGAATGGCAGTTCTCCACTGTGTGGAGTCTCCCACTGGGCCTAGACCAAGATGGCAGGAATCCCAGGCCGGTCAGCCTGGTGGAGGGGGCGGGGGAAGGCACACCCCTCCATAGCCAGCAAGGTGTTCCCCGGGAAAGAGAGGCCACCGCCCTGCCCTGACCCGACCCCGTCCCAACACTGCGACCTAAATCTCCTCCAGCAGAGTCCAGTATTCTTCCTCGCTGAGGGGTTCTTCCAGCAAGGTGGCCTCTTCCAAGGCCTCCAAATCCCCCGGGGCCTCCGTTTCTAGGAAAGATTGAGCCTGCTGCAGAAACTCCGGGCTCGTCAGGAGCTCATTCAGCAGCAGGCCGGAGGAGAGTGCAGACATGCGCCCCGGCTCCTGGAGCGCCTGGGAGGGCGCCGGGGTGCCTTGCATCTGCCCCTGCTGTGCAGAGGCCTAGAGGGGCGCAGGCTGGTGAGGTGGAGCTGCCCCGTCTTGGGGTTCCCACGCCGCCCCGGAGACCTGGGTACCCCGGCCTCAGCCCCACCACAGACTCCCCTGGGACGCGGGAGGCGCAAGCACACCTTGGCCCTGTGGCCCCACTTGAGCGGGCCCAGGCTGTCCCACCCCACAAGGGCCTGGCAGGACGTCGCGCTGCGGGTCCCGGTCCTCCCGGATTTTGCCCGGTTTCGGAGTCCACTGAGGAGCCCGAGGGTGGGAGAGCGCCCCTTCCGGAGGAGCCGGGGCGGTGTAGGCACAATCCCCTCATGCTGGGACACTTTGGGAGATCCCCTCTGCCGGTGCGGCCTGGCTGGGCTGGAGCACGGGGACGACCCTCGCTCCCTGCCTCATGAAAGCCCCCGGTGGGAGAGCGCCAGGTGTGCGGGGCACGTGGGGTGTGTGAAGCCCTGTTCCCCATGCGCCAGTGTGGGCAAAGGCGACCCACGAGGGAGCAGGGTGACACCCGCCGGGGGCCGCGTTGCACAGGCCACCTGCCTGCACGGGCGCACTGCTAGCCTGTCCCGGGTGTCTGGCCCTTCTATTCTGAAACCAGATCTGAATCCTGGACTCCGGGAGGCCCGTCTCTCTGGCCAGCTCTTCCCTGGCGGCGATGCCTGGAAAGCGATCCTTCTCAAAGGCTCGGAGGAGCAGGGCGGTCTGGGATCCGGTGACGGCAGTCCGCTTTTGCCTGCCTTCTTGCAGGCCGTGTTTCCCGGGCCAGGGCCGAGATTCCCACCGGTGCTGCCTCAGCTGGCGTGACCTCTCATTCTGAAAGCAAATCTGGACCCAGGGCTCCGGAATGCTGATGTCCTGGGCCAGCCTTTCACTGGTGGCGATGCCCGGGCATGGGTTCTGCTCAAAGCAGGCTCGCAGGACCTGGCTTTGGCTCGGGGTCCAAACGAGTCTCCTTTGCCTTCCCCGTCCCCGGGATTCCGCTGGGAGGGTGCCGTCCGAAGTTGTCGGGAGGGTCATCGCGGGGAGCCCCGGCCAGAATTTCAAGGACGGACACGGGCAGAGAGAGGCCGGCGGGCTCCTGTGCACCTGAGCTGGCCTGTGCACTGCGTCAGGTGCAGCCAGGGGTCCTGCCCGGACAGCCAGCCAGCGGCTCTTATAAAGGTCTGCAGGCAGGCAGGCTCCACCCCTTCATGAATGGCACTGAGCCCTAAGACAGCACACCCTGCACTGGAAGTGTTCCAGGGCATCGAGGCCTGCGGCCAGGTGCTGGTGGGGTGGGGGGGGGAGGGCGTGGTGATGGTGGCGGTGGGGCCGGAGAGACGAAGAGGAAGGGGGCGAGGGGGAAGTGGTGAGGGTGGTGCTTTTCGAAGGGTTGGGTCTCCGGACCTCTCCAGGAATCCCGCGTGAACTGGAAGCAGCTCTCTTGGCTCCCACGCGTCTTCAGCAGGGAGAAACCGGCCTGGGAGGGTGGAGAGGAGTGTGGAACTTAACCTCCGTGGGAGTCTGGAGTGTTCCAGGCCCTCTCTCTGAGAAGGAGGCAGTGCATGTGGGTGTCGCCGTTGCCGGGACATTCTCACACACGCAGGCCTGTGGCTCTCGTTCATTTCCACGTAGAAGACCAGAACGAGACCCTAGAGAGAAGATGCCTCCCCGGCGTGATGGCCTGACGATGGATTCCCGTGTGTGGCAACATGCGGAGTCTGCAGTGTGGCTGGTTTGGAAACTAGTAAAGAGAGCGAAGGCACCATGCCGGTCTTCCACCCTTCCCTGCATGTTTCCGGGTGCCCGCAGAGCTCCGGGAGCAAACCGTCAGCATGACACATCTCTCAACTGATCCACAAATTGATGTAAAACTTGTCTAGGCTCTGCCTACAGGGGCTTTGTGAAATATCTCTGCAATGATCACCCAGGTGATAGGAATTTTGCCTAGGCTCTGCCTATGGGGACATTGTGACATATCTGTACACTGATCACCCAGGTGATGTAACTCTTGTGTTGGATCTGCCCATGGGGGCATTTTGACATATGTCTGCACTAATCACCCAGATGATGGGACACTTGTCTAGGCTCTGTGAATGGGGGCTTTGTGACATATCTCTGCACTGATCACCCAGGTGATGTAACGCTTGACTAGGCTCTGCCCACGGAACGTATTGACATATCACCGCATTGTTAACCGAGGTGATGTAACTCTTGTCCAGGCTCTGCCTATAGGGGGCCTTGTGACTTATCACTGCACTGATCATCTAGGTGATGTAACTCTGCTCTATGCTCTGTCTAAAGGGTTATTGTGACAGATCTGTGCACTGATCACTCACGTGATGTAATTATTGTCTAGGCTCTGCTTAAAGGGGCCTTGTCACATATCTCTGCACTGATCACCCAGGTGATGTAACTCTGCTCTAAGCTCTGCCTAAAGGGGCATTGTGACAGATCTCTGCACTGATCACTCAGGTGATGTAACTATTGTCTAGGCTCTGTTTACAGGGGGTATTGTGACATATCTCTGCAATGATCACCTAAGTGATGTAACACTTGTGTAAGCTCTGCCTACAGGGGCATTTTGACAAATCTCTGCACTGTTAACCGAGGTGATGTAACCCTTGTCTAGGCTGTGCCCACAAGGGGATTGAGACATATCTCAGCACTGATCCTGAGGTGATCCAACTCTTGCCTGATCTCTGCCTACTGGGGATATTGTGACATATCTCTGCACTGATCTCACAGGTGCTGTCACTTTAGTCTAGGCTCTGGCTACATGGCATTGTGACATATCACTGCACTGGTCACCCCGGAGATATGACCCTTGTATAGGCTCTGCCAAAGGGGGCTTGTGACACATCTCTGCACTGATCACCCACGTAATATAACTCTTCTCTAGGATCTGCCTACACGGTGCTTTGTGACATATCCCTGCAATGATCACCAAGGTGATATACCACTTCTCAAGGCTCTGCCTGCAGGGGCATTGCGATGTATCTCTAAACTGATCACCTAGGTCATGTAACTCTTGTCTAGGCTCTGCCTACAGTGGCATTGTGAAATATGTCTGCACTGATCACCCAGGTGATGTAACTCTTTTCTGGGATCTGCCTAGAGGGTGCATTGTGACATATGCCAGCAATGATCACCCAGGTGATGTACCACTTGTCAATGCTCTGCCTACAGGGACATTGTGTTGTATCCCTGCACTGATCACCTAGGTCATGTAACTCTCGTCTAGGCTCTGTCTACAGTGGCATTGTGACGTATCTCTGCACTGATCATCCAAGTGATTTAACTCTTGCCTAGGATGTGCCTAAAGGGACTTTGTGACATAACTCTGCACTGATCATCCAGGTGATGAGGCTTTTGTCTAGGCTCTGCCTAAGGGGGCATTGTGACATATTTCTGCACTGATCACCCAGGTGACGGACTCATGTCTTGAATCTGCCAATGGAGGCATTGTGACATATATCTTCACTGATCACCCAGTTGATGTAACAGTTGTATAAGCTCTGCCTACATGGGAATTGTGAGAGATCTCGCCCCTGATCACCCAAGTGATGTAACTATTGTCTAGGCTTTGCCTACAGGGGGCTTTGTGACATACCTTTGCACTGATCACCCAGGTGATGTAACTCATCTAAGTTCTGCCTACAGGAGATTTGTGACGTATCTCTGCAATGATCACTTAGGTGATGTAACATTTTTATAAGCACTGCCTACAGGGAATTTTTACAAATCTCTGCACTGATCACCTAGGTGATGTAACTCTTGTCTACCCTCTGCCCAAAGGGGGCATTGTGAAATATATTTGCAATGTTCACCCAGGAGATTCAACCCTTGTCTAGGATCTGCCTACAGGGGGTATTGTGAAATATCTCTGCACTGATCAACTAGGTGATGTAACTCTTGTCAAGGCTCTGCCTACAGAGGCGTTTTCACATTTCCCTGAACTGATGAGAAAGGTGATGTAACTCTTCTCTAGGCTCTGCCAACAGGGGCGTTTTCACATATCCCTGAACTGATGACAAAGGTGATGTAACACTTGCCTAGGCTTTGCCTACAGGGGACGTTGTGACATATCTCTGCACTGATAACCCTGGTGATGCAACTCTTCTCTATGCTCTGCCTACAGGGGACATTGTGACATATCTCTGCACTGATCAGGCAGGTGATGTAATGCTTTTCTAGTCTCTGCCTACAGAGGGCCTTGTGACATCACTCCGCACGGATCACCCGGGTTGTGTAACTCTTGTCTAGGCTCTGCCTATGAGGGCATTGCGACTTATCTCTGCACTGATCACCCAGGAGATGTGAATCTTGTCTAAGCTCTGCCTAGAGGGACAATGGGACATTTCTCTGCACTGATCACTGAGGTGATGCAAATATTGTCTAGGCTTTGCCTTCAGTGGGATTTATGACATATCTCTGCACTGATCACCCAGGTGATGTAACTCTTGTCTAGGCTCTGCTTACAGGGGGTATTGTGAGATATCTCTGCACTGATCACCCAGCTGATGTAACACTTGTCTGTGCTCTGCCTTCAGGGGCATTTTAACATATCACTGCACTGATCACCGGGATGATGCATCTCCTGTATAGGCTTCGCAGACAGGGGGCATTGAGACATATCTCTGCACTGAACACCGAGGTGATGCAACTCTTGTCTGGGATCTGCTTAAAGGGGGCATTGTGACATATCTATACCCTGATCACCCAGATGATGTAACTCTTGTCTAGGCTCTGCCTACTGGAGATATTGTGACATTTCTCCTCACTGATCACCCAGATGATGTCACTTTTGTCAAGGATATGGCTATGGGGACATTGTGACCTGTCACTGCACTGATCACACAGCTGATGTAACTCTTGTGTAGGCTCTGGCTACAGGGGGCTTCAGACACATCTCTGCACTGATCAGCCAGGTGATGTAACCCTTGTCTAGGCTCTGCCAAAAAGGGGCATTGTGACATAACTGTGCACTGATCACCCACGTGATGGGACTCTTGTCCACTCTCTGCCTACGGGGGGCATTGTGAAATATCTCTGCACTAATCACCCAGGTGATGGACTCTTGTCTACGATCTGCCTACGTGGACATTGTGACACATCTCTGAACTGATCAACCAAGTGATGAAACTCTTGTCTAGGCTCTGCCAACACGTGCTTTGTTACACATCTCAGCACTGATCACCCTGGGGAGGGAACTCTTGTCTACGCTCTGCCTACAGGAGGCTTTATGACTTATACCTTCACTGATAACCTAGGTGATGTAACATTTTTATAGGCTCGGCCTGCACGGGAATTCTCAAATATCTCTGCACTGATCACCCAGGTGATGTAACTCCTGTCTAGGTTCAGCCTACAGAAGCGTTTTGACATATCTCTGCACTGATCACCCAGGTGATGGGACTTTTGTCTAGGCTCTGCCTACGGGGGCATTGTGACATATCTCTACACTGATCACCCAAGTGATGTAACTCTTGTGTTGGATCTGCCTATGGGGGCATTGTGACATATTTCTGCACTGATCATCCAGGTGATGGGACTCTTGTCTAGGCTCTGTGTATGGGGCATTGTGACATATCTCTGCGCTGATCACCCAAGTGATGTAACTGTTTTCTAGTCTCGGCCTGCTGAGGGCGTTGTGACATCACTCTGCACGGATCACCCGGCTTATGTAACTCTTGTCTAGGCTCTGCCTACGGGGGCATTGTGACTTATGTCTGCACTGATCACCAAGGAGATGTGACTCTTGTCTAAGCTCTGCCTAGAGGGACATTGGGACATATCTCTGCACCGATCGCTGAGGTGATGTAAAACTTGTCTAGGCTTTGCCTACATTGGGATTTATGACATATCTCTGCACTGATGACCCAGGTGATGTAACTCTTGTCTAGGGTCTGCCTACTGGAGACATTTTGACATATCTCCGCACTGATCACCCAGGTGATGTCACTTTTCTCAAGGATATGGCTACATGGACATTGTGACATGTCACTGCACTGATCACACAGCTGATGTAACTCTTGTCTAGGATCTGGCTACAGGGGGCTTGTGACACATCTCTGCACTGATCACCTAGGTGATGTAACCCTTGTCTAGGCTCTGCCAAAAAGGGGCATTGTGACATAACTGCACTGATCACCCAGGTGATGGGACTCTTGTCTAGGCTCTGCCTACAGGGGCATTGTGACATATCTCTGCAGTGATCACGCAGGTGATGTAACTCTTGTCTATATCTGCCTACTGGGGGCATTGTGCCATATTTCTGCACTGATCACCCAGGTGATGGACTCTTGTCTTGGAACTGCTTATGGGGGTATAGTGACATATCTCCGCATTGATCACTCATGTGATGTAACGCTTGTCTAAGCTGCGCCTAAAGGGGAGTTGTGACAGATATCGCACTGATCACCCAGGTGATGTAACAATTTTCTGGGATTTGTCTACAGGGGACTTTGTGACATATCTTTGCACTGATCACCCAAGAGATGTAACTCCTTTCTAGGCTCGGCCTACAGGGGCTTTGTGACCTATTTCTGCACTGATCAGCCAGGTGATGTAACACTTGTTTAGGCTCTGCCTACAGGGGCTTTGTGAAATATATCTGTACTAATCACCCATGTGATGTAACTCGTGTCTAGTCTCCACCTACAGGGGGTATTGTGACGTATATCTGCATCTGTCACCCAGGTGATGTTACTCTTGTCTAGGCTCCACCTACAGTGGGTATTATATAACTCTACACAGGTCACCTTGGTTATGTAACTCTTGACCCCTCTCTGCCTACAGGGTCATTGTGAACTATCTCTGCACTGATCACCCAGGTGATGGGACTCTTCTCTATACTCTGCCTAGAGGGGGATTTGTGACATATCTCTGCATTGATCACCCAGGTGATGGAAGTCTTCTTTAGGCTCTGTCTATGGGGGCATTGTGTCAAATATCTGCACTGATCACCCAGGTGATGTAACTCTTCTCTAGGCTCTGTCTTCAGGGATTTTTCTCACATATGACTGCACTGATCACCTCGGTGATGTAAGCCTTGTATGGGCTTTGCCTGTGGAAGGCTTTATGACATATCTATGCACTGATCCCTGAGGTAATGCAAGTCTTGTCTAGGCATTGCCTGCAGGGGACATTGGTACATATCTCTGCACTGATAACCGAAGTGATGGACTCTTGTCTTAGATCTGACAACATGGACATTGTGACACATCTCTGAACTGATCAACCAAGTGATGAAACTCTGGTCTAGGCTCTCCCTACAGGGGCTTTGTGACACATCTCTGCACTGATCACCCTGGGGAGAGAACTCTTTACCACGCTCTGCCTATAGGAGGATTTATGACTTATAACTGCACTGATAACCTAGGTGATGTAACACTTGTCTAGGCTCCGCCTACATTGGAATTCTCACATATCTCTGCACTGATCACTCATGTGATGTAACGCTTGTCTAAGCTGAGCTTAAAGGGGAATAGTGACTGATATCTCCAATGATCACCCAGGTGAGGAAACAATTTTCTGGGATTTGTCTACAGGGGGCTTTGTGACATATCTTTGCACTGATCAACCAGTAGATGTATCTCTTGTCTAGGCTCTGCCTACAGGGGCTTTGTGACATATTTCTGCACTGATCACCCAGGTGATGTAACTCTTATTTAGGCTCTGCCTACAGGGGCTTTGTGACATATCTCTGCACTGATCACCCAGAAGATGTAACTCTTGTCAGGGCTCCATCTACAGGGGGTATTGTGATGTATCTCAGCGCTGATCACCCAGGTGACGTAACTCTTGTCTAGGCTCCACCAACCGGGGGTATTGTGACATATCTCTGCCCTGATCACCCAGGTGATGTAACATTTATCTAGCCTCTGCCTACAGGGTCGTTTTGACATAGCTCTGCACAGATCACCTAAGTTATGTAACTGTTGTCCACGCTCTGCCTACAGGGGGCATTGTGAAATATCTCTGCTCTGATCACCTAGGTGATGGGACTCTTCTCTATACTCTGCCTAGAGGGGGATTTGTGACATATCTCTGCACTGATCACCCAGGAGATGGAAGTCTTGTCTAGGCTCTGTCTATGGGGTCACTGTGTCAAATATCTGCACTGGTTACCCAGGTGATATAAGTATTTTCTCGGCTCTGTCTACAGGGATTTTTGGGACATATCACTGCAATATTCACCTAGGTGATGTAAGACTTTAATGGGCTTTGTCTACAGAAGTCTTTGTGACATATCTTTGCACTGATCTCTGAGGTGATGCAACTCTTGTCTAGGTACTGCCTACAGGGGACATTGGTACATATCTCTGCACTGATGACCCAGGTGATGGTCTGTTGTCTCAGATCTGCCTACATGGACATTATGACACATCTCTGAACTGATCAACCAAGTGATGAAACTCTTGTGTAGGCTCTGCCTACGGGGGCTTTGTGACACATCTCTGCACTTATCACCCTGGGGAGGAGACTCTTGTCTATGCTCAGCCTACAGGAGGCTTTATGGGTTATACCTGCACCACTAACCTAGGTGATGTAACACTTGTCAAGGCTCTGCCTACACGGGAATTCACACATATCTCTGCACTGATCACCCAGGTGATGTAACTCTGGTCTAGGTTCTGCTTACAAGGGGTATGGTGACATATCTCTGTAATGAACACCTAAGTGATGTAACACTTGTGTAGGCTGTGCCTACAGGGGTATTTTGACATATTCCTGCACTGTTAACCGAGGTGATGTAACTCTTGTCAAGTCTGTGCCCACAGGGGTATTCAGACATATCTCTGCACTAATCCAGAGGTGATCCAACTCTTGCCTGGTCTCTGCCTACTGGGGACATTTTGACATGTCTCTGCACTGATCTCCCAGGTGCCGTAACTTCAGTCTAGGCTCCGGTTACATGGCATTGTGACATATCACTGCACTGATCACCCAGGGTAAATAACTCTTGTCTAGGTTCGGAAGACAGGGGGCTTGTGACATATCTGTGCACTGATCACCCAGGTGATATAAGGCTTCACTAGGATCTGCCTACAGGTTGCTTTGTGACATATCCCTGCAACGATCACCCAGGTGATACAGAAATTTTCAAGGCTCTGCCTACAGGGCATTGCGATGTATCTCTGTACTGATCACCTAGGTCATGAAACTCTTGTCTAGGCTCTGCCTACAGTGGCATTGTGACATATCTCTGCACTGATCACCCAGGTGATGTAACTCTTTTCTAGGATCTGCCTACAGGGTGCTTTGTGACATATCCCTGCAATGATCACCTAGGTGATGTACCACTTGTCAAGGCTCTGCCTACAGGGACATTGCGATGTATCTCTGCACTGATCACCTAGGTCATGTAACTCTTGTCTAGGCTCTGCCTACAGTGGCATTGTGACATATCTGCACTGATCATCCAAGTGATGTAACTCTTGTCTAGGATCTCCGTAAAGTTTGCTTTGTAACATAACTCTGCACTGATCATCCAGGTGATGGGGCTTTTGTCTAGGCTCTGCTGGAGGGGGCATTGTGACATATTTCTGCATTGATCACCCACGTGACGGACTCTTGTCTTGGATCTGCCTATGGGGGCATTGTGACATATCTCTGCACTGATCATCCAGGTGTTGTAACTGTTGTATAAGCTCTGCCGACAGGCGAATTGTGAGAGATCTCGCCACTGATCCCCCAAGTGATGTAACTATTGTCTAGGCTTTGCCTGCAGGGGGCTTTGTGACATACGTTTGCACTGATCACACAGGTGACGTAACTCATCTAATGTCTTTCTACAGGAGCTTTGTGACATATCTCTGCAATGATCACTTAGGTGATGTAACAGTTTTATGAGCACTGCCTACAGGGAATTTTGACAAATCTCCGCACTGATCACCTAGGTGATGTAAGTCTTGTCTACCCTCTGCCCAAAGGGGGCATTGTGAAATATCTCTGCACTTATCACCCAGGTGATTCAACTCTTGTCTGGCATCTGCCTACAGGGGGTATTGTGAAATATCTCTGCACTGATCAACTAGGTGATGTAACTCTTGTCTAGGCTCTGCCTACAGGGGCTTCTTCAAATATCCCTGAACTGATGACAAAGGTGATGTAACCCTTGTCTAGGCTTTGCCTACAGGGGACATTGTGACATATCTCTGCACTGATCACCCAGGAGATGCAACTCTTCTCCATGCTCTGCCTACAGGGGACATTGTGACATATCTCTGCACTGATCACCCAGGTGATGTAACTCTTTTCTAGTCTCTGCCTACAGAGGGCGTTGTGACATCACTCTGCACAGATCACCCGGGTTATTTAACTCTTGTCTATGCTCTGCCTACGGGGGCATTGTGAATTATCTCTGCACTAATCAACCAAGAGATTTGACTCTTTTCTAAGCTCTGCCTAGAGGGACATTGGAACATATCTCTGCATTGATCGCTGAGATGATGTAAAAGTTGTCTAGGCTTGCCTACTGTGGGATATATGACGTATCTCTGCACTGATGACCCAGGTGATGTAACCCTTGTGTAGGCTCTGCCTACAGTGGCACTTTTACATATCACTGCAATGATCATCAAGATGATGAAACTCTTGTATAGGCTTCGCCAACAGGGGGCATTGAGACATGTCTCTTCACTTATCACCGAGGTGATGCAACTCTTGTCTAGGATTTGCTTACAGGGGGCATTGTGACATATCTCTGCCCTGATCACCCAGGTGATGTAACTCTTGTCTAGGCTCTGCCTACTGGAGACATTATGACATATCTCCGCACTGATGACCCAGGTGATGTCACTTTTGTCAAGGATATGGCTACAGGGGCATTGTGACATGTCACTGCTCTGATCACACAGCGGATGTAACTCTTGTCTAGGCTTTGGCTACAGGGGGCTTGTAACATATCTCTGTACTGATCAACCAGGTGATGTAAACACTGTTTGGGCTCTGCCAAAAAGGGGCATTGTGACATAACTCGGCACTGATCACCCAGGTGATTGGATCCTTGTCTAGGCTCTGCCTGCAGGGGCATTGTGACATATCTCTGCAGTGATCACACAGATGATGTAATTCTTTTCTATATCTGCCTACTGGCGGCATTGTGGCATATTTCTGCACTGACCACCCAGGTGATGGACTCTTGTCTTGGATCTGCCTATGGGGGCATAGTGACATATCTCTGCACTGATCCCTCATGTGATGTAAGGCTTGTCTAAGCTGCGCCTGAAGGGGAATTGTGACAGATATGTCCACTGATCACCCAGGTGATGTAACAATTTTCTGGGATTTGTTTACAGGGGGATTTTTGACATATCTGTTCAGTGATAACCCAGGAGATGTTACTCTTGTCTAGGCTCGGCCTACAGGGGCTTTCTGAGATATTTCTGTACTGATCACCCAGCTGATGAAACTCATGTCTAGGCTCTGCCTACAGGGGCTTTGTGACATATCTCTGCATTGATCACCAAGGTGATGTAACTCTTGTCTAGGCTCCACCTACAGGGGGTATTGTGACGTATCTCTGCACTGATCACCCAGGTGATGTAACAATTATCTAAGATCTGCCTACAGGGTCGTTTTGACATAGCTCTGCACAGATCACCTAGGTTATGTAACTCTTGTCCACTGTCTGCCTACAGGGGGTATTGTGAAATATATCTTCACTGATCACCCAGCTGATGGGACTCTTCTCTATACTCTGCCTAGAGGGGGATTTGTGACATATCTCTGCACTGATCACCCAGGAGATGGAAGTCTTGTCTAGGCCCTGTTTCTGGGGGCATTGTGTCAAATATCTGCACTGGTCAACCAGGTGATGTAAGTATTTTCTCGGCTCTGTCTACAGGGATTTTTGTGACATATCACTGCATTGAACACCTAGGTGATGTAAGCCTTGTATGGGCTTTGCCTACAGAAGGCTTTGTGACATATTTGTGCACTGATCTCTGAGGTGATGCAACTCATGTCTAGGCACTGCCTACAGGGGACATTGGTACATATCTCTGTACTGATCACCCAGGTGATGGACACTTGTCTTAGATCTGCCTACATGGACATTGTGACACATCTCTGAACTGATCAACCAAGTGATGAAACACTTTTCTAGGCTCTGCCTACAGGGGCTTTGTGACATATCTCTGCACTGATCACCTTGGGCAGGGAACTCTTGTCTACACTCAGCCTACAGAAGTCTTTAAGACTTATACCTGCACTGATAACCTAGGTGATGTAACACTTGTCTAGACTCTGCCTACGCAGGAATTGTCACATATGTCTGCACTGATCAGCCGGGTGATGTAACTCCTGTCTAGGTTCAGCCTACAGGAGCTTTTTGACATATATCTGCACTGATCACCCAGGTGATGTAACTCTTGTCTAAGCTCTGCCTACAGGGGCATTGTGACAGATCTCTCCACTGCTCAGCCAGGTGATGTAACGATTGTCTGGGCTTTGCCTACAGGGGGCTTTGTGATATATATTTCCACTGATCAAACAGGTGATGTAACCCTTGTCAAGGTTCTGCTTACTGGGGCTTTGTGACATAACTCTGCACTGATCATCCCGGTTTGGGGGCTTTTGTCTAGGCTCTGCCTAAGGGGGCATTGTGACATATTTCTGCACTGATCACCCAGGTGAGACTCTTGCCTTGGATCTGCCTAAGGGGGCATTGTGACATATCTCTACACTGATCACCCAGGCGATGTAACTGTTGTATAAGCTCTGCCTACAGGGGAATTGTGAGAGATCTCGCCACTGATCACCCAAGGGATGTAACTATTGTCTATGCTTTGCCTACAGGGGGCTTTGTGACATACTTTGCACTGATCACCCAAGTAATGTAACTCATCTAAGTTCTGCCTACAGAAGCTTCGTGACATATCCCTACACTGATCACTTAGGTGATGTAACATTTTATAAGCACTGCCTACAGGGAATTTTGACATATCTCTGCACTGATCACCTAGGTGATGTAACTGTTGTCTACCCTCTGCCCAAATGGGGCATTGTTAAATGTCTCTGCATTGATCACCCAGGTGATTCAACTCTTCTCTACGATCTGCCTACAGGGGGTATTGTGAAATATGTCTGCACTGATCAACTAGGTGATGTAACTCTTGTCTAGGCTCTGTCTACAGGGGTGTTTTCACATATCCCTGAACTGATGACAAAGGTGATGTACCTCTTGCCTAGGCTTTGCCTACAGGGGACATTGTGACATATCTCTGCACTGATTACCCAGGTGATGCAACTCTTCTCTATGCTCTGCCTACAGGGGACATTGTGACACATCTCAGCACTGATCACCCAGGTTATGTAACCCTTGTCTAGGCTCTGCCAAAAGGGGGCATTGTGACATAACTCTGCACTGATCACCCAGGTGATGGGACTCTTGTATATGCTCTGCCTACAGGGGCAATGTGACATATCTCTGCAGTTATAACACAGGTGATGTAACTCTTGTCTATATCTGCCTACTGGCGGAATTGTGGTATATTTCTGCACTGATCACCCAGGTGATGGTCTCTTGTCTTGGATCTGCCTTTTGGGGCATAGAGACATATATCTGCACTGATCACTCTTGTGTTGAAACGCTTGTCTAAGCTGCACCTAAAGGGGAATTGTGACAGATATCTCCACTTATCACCCAGGTGCTGTAACAATATTCTGGGATTTGTGTACAGGGGGCTTTGTGCCATATATTTGCACTGATTGCCCAGGAGATATAACTCTTTTCTAGGCTCGGCCTACAGGGGCTTTGTGACATATTTCTTCACTGATCACCCAGGTGATATACCACTTGTCAAGGCTCTGCCTACAGGGACATTGTGACAGAACTCTGCACTGATCACCCAGGTGACGTAACTCTTGTCTACGCTCCACCTACAGGGGGTATTGTGATGTATCTCTGCACTGATCACCCATGTGATCTTACATTTATCTAGTCTCTGCCTACAGGGCCATTTTGACATAACTCTGCACAGATCAACTAGGTTATGTAACTCTTGTCCACTCTCTGCCTACAGGGGGCATTGTGAAATATCTCTGCACTGATCACCCAGGTGATGGATGTATTTTCTAGGCTCTGTCTACGGGGGTATTGTGTCAAATATCTGCAGTGATCACCCAGGTGATGTAACTCTGGTCTAGGCTCTGTCTGCAGAGATTTTTGTGACATATCACAGCACTGATCCCCTAGATGATGTAAGCCTTGTATGGGCTTTGCCTACAGAAGGCTTTATGACTTATCTCTGCACTGATCTATGAGGTGATGCAACTCTTGTCTAGGCACTGCCTACAGGGGACATTGGTAAATATCTCTGCACTAATCACCCAGGTGATGGACTCTTGTCTTAGGTCTGCCTACATGGACATTGTGACACATCTCTGAACTGATCAACCAAGTGATGAAACTCTTGTCTAGGCTCTGCCTACAGGGGCTTTGTGACACATCTCTGAACTGATCACCCTGGGGAGGGAACTCTTTTCTACGCTCTGCCTACAGGAGGCTTTATGTCTTATACCTGCACTGATAACCTAGGTGATGTAACAATTGTCTTGGCTCTGCCTACACGAGAATTCTCACATATCTCTGCACTGATCACCCAGGTGACAGACTCTTCTTCTCTTGCATCTGCCTATGGGGGCTTTGTGACATATTTCTGTACTGATCACCCAGGTGATGTAACTCTTGTTTAGGCTCCAACTACAGGGTGTATTGTGACGTATCGCTGCACTGATCTCCCAGGTGATGCAACATTAATCTAGGCTCTGCCTACTGGAGACATTGTGACATATCTCCGCAGTGATCACCCAGGTGATCTCACTTTTCTCAAGGATATGGCTACAGGGACATTGTGACATGTCACTGCACTGATCACACAGCTGATATAACACTTGTCTAGGCTCTGGCTACAGGGGACTTGTGACACATCTCTGTACTAATCACCCAGGTCATGTAACCCTTGTCTAGGCTCCGCCAAAAGGTGGCATTGTGACATAATTCTGCACTCATCTTCCAGGTGACGGGACTCTTGTCTAGGCTCTGCCTTCAGGGTCATTGTGACATACCTCTGCAGTGATCACACAGGTGATGTAACTCTTGTCTATATCTGCCTACCTGCGGCATTGTGGCATACTTCTGCATTGATCACCCAGGTGACGGACTCTTGTCTTGGATCTGCCTATGGTGTCATAGTGACATATCTCTGCAGTGATCACTCATGTGATGTAACGCTTGTCTAAGCTGCGCCTAAAGCTGAATTGTGACAGATCGCTGCCTGCAGGGGCATTGTGAAATATCTCTGCACTGATCACCCAGGTGAAGGGACTCTTCACGAGACTCTGCCTACTGGGGGCATTGTCACATATTTCTGCACTGATCACCCAGGTGATGGACTCTTGTCTTGGATTTGCCTTTGGGGGCATTGTGACATATCTCTGCACTGATCAACCAGGTGATGTAACTGTCGTCTAAGCTCTGCCTAAAGGGGCATTGTGACAGATCTCTGCACTGCTCAGTCAGGTGATGTAACTATTGTCTAGGTTCTGCTTAAAGGGGCCTTGTCACGTATCTCTGCACTGATCACCCAGATGATGTAACATTTGTCTCGGCTCTGCTTACAGGGGGTATTGTGACATATCTCTGCAATGATCACCTAAGTGATGTAACACTTGTGTAGGCTCTGCCTACAGGGCCATTTTGACATATCTCTGCACTGTTAAACGAGGTGACGTTACTCTTGTCTAGGCTGTGCCCACAGGGGGATTGAGACATATCTCTGCACTGATCCCGAGGTGATCCAACTCTTGCCTGGTCTCTGCCTACTGGGGACATTGTGACATATCTCTCCACTGATCTCCCAGGTGCTGTAAATTTAATCTAGGCTCTGGCTACACCGTAATGTGACATATCACTGCACTGATCACCCAAGTGATATAACACTTGTCTAGGCTCTGCCTACAGGGGGCTTGTGACATATCCCTGCAAAGATAACCCAGGTGATATAACTCTTACCTAGGATCTGCCTACAGGGTGCTTTGTGACATATCCCTGCAAAGATAACCCAGGTGACGTGCCACTTGTCAAGGTTCTGCATACGGGGACATTGCAATCTATGTCTGCACTGATCAACTAGGTCATGTAACCGTTGTCTAGTCTCTGACTACAGTGGCTTTGTGACATATCTGTGCACTGATCATCCAAGCGATGTAACTCTTGTCTAGAATCTGCCTAAAGGGACTTTGTGACATAACTCTGCACTGATCATCCAGGTGATGGGGCTTTTGTCTAGGCTCTGCCTAAGGGGGCATTGTGACTTATTTCTGCACTGATCACCCAGGTGACGGACTCTCGTCTTGGATCTGCCTATGGGGGTATTGTGACATATCTCTGCACTGATCGCCCAGGTGATGTAACTGTTGTATAATCTCTGCCTTCAGGGGAATTGTGAGAGATCTCGCCACTGATCACCCAAGTGATGTAACCATTTTCTAGACCTTGCCTGCAGGGGGCTTCGTGACATACCTTTCCACAGATCACCCAGGTGATGTAACTCATAATAGTTCTGCCTACAGGAGCTTTGTGACATATCTCTGCACTGATCACTTAGGTGATGTAACAGTTTTGTAAGCACTGCCTGCAAGGAATTTTGACAAATCTCTGCACTGATCACCTAGATGATATAACTCTTGTCTACCCTCTGCCCAAAGGGGGCATTGTGAAATATCTCTGCGCTGATCACCCAGGTGATTAAACTCTTGTCTAGGATCTGCCTACAGGTGTTTTGTGAAATATCTCTGCACTGATCAACTAGGTGTTGTAACTGTTGTCTAGGCTCTGCCTAGAGGGGCGTTTTCACATATCCCTGAACTGATGACAAAAGTGATGTACCTCTTGCCTAGGCTTTGCCTACAGGGGACATTGTGACATATCTCTGCACTGATCACTCAGGTGATGCAACTCTTCTCTATTCTTTGCCTACAAGGGACATTGTGACATTTCTCTGCACTGATCACCCATGTGATGCAGCTCTTCTCTAGACTCTGCCTACAGGGGGAATTGTGAAATATCTCTGCACTGATCACCCAGGTGATGTAACAATATTCTAGTCTCTGCCTACAGGGTGCTTTGTGGCATATCCCTGCAATGATCATGCAGATGATGTACAACTTGTCAAGGCTCTGCCTACAGGGACATTGCGATGTATCTCTGCACTGATCACCTAGGTCATGTAACTCTTGTCTAGGCTCTGCCTACAGTGGCATTATGACATATATCTGCACTGATCACACAGGTGATTCAACTCTTGTCTAGTATCTGCCTACAGGGGGTATTGTGAAATATCACTTCTCTGATCAACTAGGTGGGGTAACTGTTGTCTAGGCTCTGCCTACAGGGTCGTTTTCACATATCCATGAACTGATGACAAAACTGTTGTAACTCATGCCTAGGCTTTTCCTACAGGGGACATTGTGACATATCTCTTCATTGATCACCGAAGTGATGCAACTCTTCTCTATGCTCTGCCTACAGGGGACACTCTGACATATCTCTGCAATGATCACCCAAGTGACGCAACTCTTCTCTAGGCACTGCCTACAAGGGGCAATGTGAAATATCTCTGCACAGATCACCCAGGTGATGTAACTCTTTTCTAGTCTCTGCCTTCAGAGGGCGTTGTGACATCACTATGCACGGATCACCCGGGTTATGTAACTCTTGTCTAGGCTCTGCCTATGGGGTTTTTGTGATTTATCTCTGCACTGATCACCCAGGAGATGTGACTATTTTCTAAGCTCTGCCTAGAGGGACATTGGTACATAACTCTGCACTGATCGCCTAGGTGATGTAAAACTTGTCTAGGCTTTGCCTACAGTGGAATTTATGACATATGTCTGCACTGATCACCCAGGTGATGTAACTCTTGTCTAGGCTCTGCTTACAGTGAGTATTGTGAGATATCTCTGCACTGATCATCCAGGTGATGTAACTCTTGTCTAGGCTCTACCTACAGGGGCATTTTCACATATCACTGCACTGATCGCCGAGATGATGTAACTCATGTATAGGCTTCGTCGATGGGGCCATTGAGACATATCTCTGCACTGATCACCGAGGTGATGCAACTCCTTTCTGGGATCGGCTTAAAGGGGGCATTGTGACATATCTCTGCCCTGATCACCCAGGTGATGTAACTCTTGTCTAGGCTCTGCCTACTGGAGACATTGTGAGATATCTCCGCACTCATCACCCAGGTGATGTCACTTTTGACAAGGATGTGGCTACAGGGACATTGTGACATGTCACTGCACTGATCACACAGCTGATGTAACTCTTGTCTAGGCTCTGGTTACAGGGGGCTTGTGACACATCTCTGCACTGATCACCCAGGTGATGTAACCCTTGTCTAGGCTCTGCCAAAAAGGGGCATTGTGACATAACTCTGCACTGATCACCCAGGTGATGGGACTCTTGTCTAGGCTCTGCCTACAGGGGCATAGTGACATATCTCTGCAGTGATCACGCAGGTGATGTAACTCTTGTCTATATCAGCCTAATGGCGGCATAGTGGCATATGTCTGCACGGATCACCCAGGTGATGGACTCTTGTATTGGATCTGCCTGTGGGGGCATAGTGACATATCTCTGCACTGATCACTCATGTGATATAACGCTTGCATAAGCTGCGACTAAACGGAAATTGTGACAAATATGTCCACTGATCACCCAGGTGATGTAGCAATTTTCTGGGATTTGTCTACAGGGGGCTTTGTGACATATCTTTGCACTGATGACCCAGGAGATATAACTCTTGTCTAAGCTCAGCCTACAGGGTTTGTGAGATATTTCTGCACTGGTCACCCAGGTGATGTAACTTTTGTTTAGGCTCTGCCTACAGGGGCTTTGTAACATATCTCTGCACTGATAACCCAGGTGATGTAACTCTTGTCTAGGCTCCACCTACAGGGGTTATTATGACGTATCCCTGCACTGATCACGCAGGTGATGTTACACTTGTCTAGGCTCCACCTACAGGGGGGATTGTGATGTATCTCTACACAGATCAAATAGGTTATGTAACTCTTGTCCACTCTCTGCCTTCAGGGGGCATTGTGAAATATCTCTGCACTGATCACCATTCTTTCCTCGGCATCCCGGGGATCCCAGAGCCGGCCCAGATACCAGCAGCTGGGCCACCTACTGCGCATGCGCAGGTTTGTTGGCAGCCGCCTGGGCTGTGGGAGCAGCCCGGGCAGAGCTCTCATGTCTTTCCCCCACCCCACCCACGCCTGACCACCCCCTCCGCACCCACACCCCCCACCACCGGAAAATGCGTCCTCCCCTTGGCTGGGAGGAGACCCCCGTCCCGCGAAACACCGGGCAGGCGCAGCGTCCAGGCCTGACACCACTCCGGCGGCTCGCCTCCTCTGCGCCTCCGTGCCAGCATCGCCGGCCCGCCCATGCCCCTGCAGCCTTGCAGCTGCCTCCATGGAGCGCCTGGCGGCAGAATGCAGACCTGTAGCTCTGTTTGCCGGCCTCCTGGCTAGATCTGCGCTCATTGTGCACACCGGCTGACGTGCAAGGGAGCCCGCAGGCCTCTGTGTGCCCTTGTCCGTCCGTGAAAGTCTGGCTGAGGCTCTCCCAATGCCTTCCGAGGCTCTTTAGTCAATGCCTGGAGAATAGTTACATCTCCTGGATGATCAGTTTAGAAATATGTCACAATGCCCCCTCGCAGTGGAGCCTAGAGAAGATTTGCATCATTTGGGTGATCAGGGCAGAGATATACCACAATGTCCCCTGTACAAAAAGCCTGGAAATGATTTACATCACCTAGGTGATCAGTGCATAGGTATGTCAGAAATCCCCAGTAGGCTGAACAAGGTTCATCAAGACAAGGGTTACATCACTTAGGTGATCAGTGTGGAGATATGTGAAATTTCCCGTGTAGACAGAGCCTAGACAAGTGTTACACCACCTAGTGATCAGTGCAGGGATAAGTCCTAAAGCCTCCTGTAGGGAGAGTGTAGACAACTGTTTCCTCCCTGGGGTGATCAGTGCAGAGTTATGTCCCAAAGCCCCTGTCAGCAGAACCTTGACAAGGGTTACATCACCTGTTTGATCAGTGGAAATGTATATCACAAAGCCCCCTGTAGGCAAAGCCTGGATATTTGTTACATCACCTGGGTGAGCAGTGGAGAGATCTGTCACAATTCCCCTGTAGGCAGAGCATAGACAAGGATTACATCACCTGGGTGATCAGTGCAGAGATATGTCAAAACGTTCCTGTAGGCTGCACCTAGACAGGAGTTACATCACCTGGGTGATCAGTGCATATTTATGTCACAAAGTCCCTTTAGGCAGATCCTAGACAAGAGTTACATCGCTTGGATGATTAGTGCAGGCATATATCACAATGCCATTGTAGGCAGAGCCTAGACAAGAGTTACATGACCTAGGTGATCAGTGCAGAGATACGTCGCAATATCCCTGTAGGCAGAGCCTTGACAAGTGGTACATCATCTGGGTGATAATTGCAGGGTTATGTCACAAAGCACCCTGTAGGCAAATCCTAGAAAAGAATTATATCACCTGGGTGATCAGTGCAGAGATATGTCAAAAGCCCCCTGTAGGCAGAGCCTAGACAAGAATTATATCACCTGGGTGATCAGTGCAGTGATATGTCACAATGCGGTGTAGCCAGAGCCTAGACTAAAGTTACAGCACCTGGGAGATCTGTGCAGAGATATGTCATAATGTCCCCAATAGGCAGAGACCAGGCAAGAACTGGATCACCTCAGGATCAGTGCAGAGATATGTCTCAATCCCTCTGTGGTCACAGCCTAGACAAGAGTTACATCACCTCGGTTAACAGTGCAGAGATATGTCAAAATGCACCCGTAGGCAGAGCCTACACAAGTGTTACATCATTTAGGTGATCATTGCAGAGATATGTCACAATACCCCCTGTAAGCAGAGCGTAGACAAGTGTTACATCACCTGGGTGATCAGAGCAGAGATATGTGACAAGGCAACTTTATGCAGAGCCTAGACAATAGTTACATCACCTGAGTCATCAGTGCAGAGATCTGTCACAATGCCCCTTTAGGCAGAGCTTAGACTAGACTTACGTCTCCTGGGTGATCTGTGCAGAGTTATGTCACAATGCCCCCATAGGCAAATCCAAGACAAGAGTCCGTCACCTGGGTGATCAGTGCAGAAATATGTCACAATGACCCCATAGGCAGGTCCAACACAAGAGTTACATTACCTGGGTGATCAGTGTAGAGATATGTCACAATGCCCCCATAGGAAGATCCAACACAAGAGTTACGTCACCGGGGTGATCAGTGTAGAGATATGTCACAATGCACATATAGGCAGAGCCCAGACAAAAGTCCCATCACCTGTGTGATCAGTGCAGAGATATGTCACAAAGCCCCTGTAGGCAGAGCCTAGAGAAGGGTTAAATCACATTGTTGTTCAGTTCAGAGATGTGTCATGCTGACTGTTTGCTCCCGGAGCTCTGGGGTCCCACGGAAACATGCAGGGAAGGGTGGAAGACCAGCATGATGCCTTCGCTCTCCTTGCCAGTTTCCAAACCGGCCACACTGCAGACTCCCCATGTTGCCGCACACGTGAATTCATCGTCAGGTCATCACGCCGGGGAGGCATCTTCTCTCTGGGGTCTCAGTCTGGTCTCCTACATGGAAATGAACGAGAGCCACACTCCTGCGTGTGTGAGACTGTCCCGGCAACGGCGACACACACAGGCACTGCCTCCTTCACGGAGAGATTGCCTGGAACACTCAAGACTCCCACAGAGGTTCAGTTCCACACTCCCCTCCACCCTCCCAGGCCGGTTTCTCCCTGCTGAAGACGCGTGGGAGCCCAGAGAGCGGCTTCCAGTTGCAGTGGGATTCCTGGAGAGGTCCAGATCGCCAGGCCCCAAAATGCGCCCCCCTCAGCCCTTCCCCCTTGCCCCCTATATCTTCGTGTCTCTGGCCCCACCTCTGCCATAAACACGAACTCCTACCCCACTCCATCAACCCCCGGCCGCAGGCCTTGACGCCCTGGGAACTTTAAAGTGTGGGGAGGGGTGTCCCAGGGCACAACGCCATTCATGAAGGGGTGGAGGCTGCCTGCCTGCCTGCGGGCCTTTATAAGACCCGCTGGCTGGCTGTCCATTCAGGCCTCCTGACTGCACGTGCCGCAGTGCACAGGCGGGCTGAAGTGCACGGGAGTCAGCCGGCCTCTGTCTGCCCATGTCCATCCGTGAAATTCCGGCCGGGACTCCCAGCGATGGCCCCCCCGACACCTTCGGACGGCACCCTCCCCGCGGAAGCCTGGGGACGGAGACGGCGAAGGAGACTCGTTTGGACCCCGAGCCAAAGGGAGGCCCTGTGAGCCTGCTTTGAGCTTAACCCTTACCCCGGCATCGCCACCAGTGAACGGCTGGCCCAGGCCATCGGCATTCCGGAGCACAGGGTCCTGATTTGGTTTCAGAATGAGAGGTCATGCCAGCTGTGGCAGCAATGGCGGGAATCTCGGCCCTGGCCTGGGAGACGCGGCCCGCAAGAAGGCAGGCAAAAGCGGACCGCCGTAACCAGATCCCATACCGCCTTGCTCCTCCGAGCTTTTGAGGAGGATCGCTTTCCAGGCATCACCACCAGGGAAGAGCTGGCCAGAGAGACAAGGCTCCCGTAGTCCAGTATTCAGTTCTGGTTTCAGAATGGAAGGGCCAGGCACCCGTGACAGGGTGGCAGGGCGAACACGCAGACAGGCGGCCTGTGCAACGCGGCCCCTGGCGGGTGTCACCCTGCTCCCTCGTGGGTCACCTTCACCCACACCGGCGCCTGCGGAATGGGGCTTCACGCACCCCACGTGCCCTGCGCACCTGGGGCTGTCCCACAGGGGGCTTTCCTGAGACAGGGAGCGAGGGCCGTCCCCGTGCTCCAGCCCAGCCAGGCCGTACTGGCAGAGGGGATCTCCCAACATGCCCCGGCACCCGAGGATTTTGCCTACACCGCCCCGGTTCCTCCGGAAAGGGCACTCTACACTCTCAGGCTCTTCCGTGGCCTCCTCGCCCGGGCAATGCCGGGAGGACCGGGACACGCAGCGTGACGGCCTGCCGGGCCCGTGGCGGTTGGTCAGCCTGGGCCCGTTCAAGCGGGACCACACGGCCAAGGTGTGCTTGTGCCACTCGCTTCCGACGGGATTCCGTGGTGGGGCTGTGGCCGGGGTCCCCAGGTCGCCAGAGCGGCGTGGGAACCCCAAGACGGGGCAGATCCACCTCGCCAGCTCACACCCCCGGAGTCCTCCATGAGGCAGGTGCAGATGCAAGGCATCCCGGCGCCCTCCCAGGCACTCCAGGAGCCCGGGTGCTTGTCTGCCCTCCACTCCAGCCTGCTGCTGCATGAGCTCCTGGCAAGACCGAAGTTTCTGCAGCAGGTGCAATCTTTCCTAGAAACGGAGGCCCCAGGGGAGCTGGAGGCCTTAGAAGAGGCCGCCTCGCCGGAAGCACCCCTCATCAAGAGGAATACCGGGCTCTGCTGGAGGAGATTTAGGACGCGGTGTTGGGACGGGGTAGGGTCGGGGAAGGACGGTGGCCTCTCTTTCGCGGGGAACACCTGGCTGGCTAAGGAGGGGCGTGTCTTCCGCCCGCCCTCTCCACCGGGCTGACTGGCCTGGGATTCCTGCCTTCTATGTCTAGGCTCGGTGAGAGGCTCCACACAGAAGAGAACTGCCATTCTTTCCTGGACATCCCGGGGATCCCAGAGCTGGCCAAGGTACCAGCAGGTGGGCCCCCTACTGCGCACGCGTGGGTTTGTGGGCAGCTGCCTGGGCTGTGGGAGCATCCCGGGCAGAGCTCTCATGCCTTTCCACCACCCCACCCCCTCCTGACCACCCCCTCCCAACCCCCTCCACCCACACCCGGAAAATGCATCCTCCCCTGGACTGGGTGGGAACCCCGTCCCTCCAAACACCGTGCCTGCGTAGCATCCAGGCCTGACACCCCTCCAGTGGCTAGCCTCCTCTGCGACTCCGCGCCGCCGTCGCCTGCCTGCCAGTGACCGTGCCGCCTCCCAACTGCCACCGTGGAGCGCCTGGCGGCGGAACGCAGACATCTAGCTCTCTTTGCTGGGCTCCTTTCTAGACCTGCACTCATTGCTCACACCGGCTGACGTGAAAGGGAGGCCGCTGGCCTCTCTCTGCCCTTGTCCGTCAATAACATTCCAGCTGAGGCTCACCCAACACCTTCTGACGCACTTTAGTCAAAGTCTGGAGAACAGTTACATCTACTGGATGATCAGTTCAGAAATATGCCACAATGCCCCTCCCTACAGAGATCAGTGAAGATATGCACCATTTGAGTGATCAGTACAGAGATATATCACAATGTACCCTGTACAAAGAGCCTGGAAATTATTTACATCACCTCGGTGATCAGTGCATAGGTTTATGACATAGGAATGTCATACTTATATGTTTATACAGATATCTGTATAAATATTTATATGTTTATACAGATATCTGTATAAATATGTATATGTTTATACAGATATCTGTATAAATATGTATATGTTTATACAGATATCTGTATAAATATGTATATGTTTATACAGACATCTGTATAAATATGTATATGTTTATACAGACATCTGTATAAATATGTATATGTTTATACAGACATCTGTATAAATATGTATATGTTTATACAGACATCTGTATAAATATGTATATGTTTATACAGACATCTGTATAAATATGTATATGTTTATACAGACATCTGTATAAATATGTATATGTTTATACAGACATCTGTATAAATATTTATATGATTATACAGATGTCTGTATAAAAATATTTACATGTTTATACAGATATCTGTATAAATAATATTTATATGTTTATACAGATATCCCTATGAATAACATTTATACGTTTACAGATATCTGTATAAATATTTATATGTTTATACAGATATCTGTATAAATATTTATATGTTTATACAGATATCTGTATAAAATATATTTATATGTATATACAGATATCTGTACAAATAATATTTATATGTTTATACAGATATCTGTATAAATAATATTTATGTTTACACAGATATCTGTATAAATAATATTTATATGTTTATACAGATATCTGTATAACTAATATTTATGTGTTTATACAGATATCTGTATAAATAATATTTATATGTTTGTACAGATATCTGTATAAATAATATTTATATGTTTATACAGATATCTGTATAAATAATATTGATATGTTTCTACAGATATCTGCATAAATAATATTAATATGTTTATACAGATATCTGTTTAAATAACATTTATATGATTACAAATATCTATATAAATATTTATATGTTTATACAGGTATATGTATATTTATATGTTTATACAGATATCTGTATAAATATTTATATGTTTACACAGATATCTGTATAAATATTTATATGTTTATACAGATATCTGTATAAATATTTATATGTGTATACAGATATCTGTATAAATATTTACGTGTTTATATTGATATCTGTGTAAATATTTACATGTATATACAGACATGTGCATAAATATTTATGTGTTTATACAGACATGTGTATAAATAATATTTACCTGTTTATACACATATTTGTAAAATAATATTTACATTTTTATACAGATATCTGTATAAATAATATTTACAATTTTGTACAGATATCTTTATAAATAATATTTACATATTTATACTGATATATGTATAAATATTTATATGTATATACAGTTAAATGTATAAATATTTACATGTTTATACAGATATCTGTATAAAAATTTACATGTTTATGCAGATATCTGTTTAAATAATATTTATATGTTTATACAGGTATCTGTATAAATAATATTTATATGTTTATACAGATATCTTTATAAATAATATTTATATGATGTTTATACTGATATCTGTATAAACAATATTTACATGTTTATACATATATCTATGTAAATGATGTTTACATGTTTACACAGATATCTGTGTAGACATATTTACATGTTTACAGAGATATCTGTGTAAATATATTTACATGTTTATACAGGCATGTATAAAAATAATATTTACATGTTCATACAGATATTAGCATAAATAATATTTACATGACCATACTGATAACTGTTTAAATATTTACACGTTTATACAGATATCTGTATAAATATTTGCATGTTAAAACCGATATTTGTATAAATATTTACATGTTTATACAGATATATGTGTAAATATTTACATGTTTATAGAGATATCTGTATAAATATTTACCTTTATATAGATTCATGTATAAATATTTACATGTTTATAGAGATATCTGTCTAAATATTTACATGTTTATTTATACAGATATTGGTCTAAATATTTACATGTTTGTTTATACAGATACCTGCAGAAATATTTGCATGTTGGATTATACAGATATCAGTATAAATATTTACATGTTTTTACAGATATCTGTGTAAATATTTACATGTTTAAACAGACATGTGTGAAAATATTTTCTTGTTTATACAGACATCTGTGTAAATATGTACATTTTTATACAGACATCTGTGTATATATGTACGTCTTTATACAGACATCTGTGTAAATATGCACATCTTTATACAGACAACTGTGTAAATATTTACATGTTTATACAGACATCTGTGTAAATATTTGCATGTTTATACAGATATCTTTGTAAATATTTACAAGTTTATACAGACTACTGTGTAAATATTTACATGTTGATACCGACATCTGTGTAAATATTTACATGTTTATACAGACATTTGTGTAGATATTTTCATGATTATACAGAGATCTGTGTAAATATTTACATGTTTATGCCGACATGTGTGCAAATATTTATTTGTTTATACAGACATCTTTCTAAATATTTACATGTTTATACAGACTTCAGTGTAAATATTTACATGTTTATACAGACACCTTTATAAATATTTATATGTTTACAGTGACAATTGTATAAATATTTATGTTTATACAGATATCTGTGTAAATATTTACATGTTTATACAGACTTCTGTGTAAAAATTTACATGTTCATGCAGACTTCTGTGTAAATAGCTACATCTTTATACAGATATCTGTGTAAAAATGTACATCTTTATACAGACATCTGTGTAAATATTTACATGTTTCTACAGACATCGTTGTAAATATTTATATGTTTGTACAGACATCTGTGTAAATATTTACATGGTTATACAGACACCATTTTAAATATTTACATGTTTATACAGACATCTGTGTAAATATTTACATTTTTATATAGACATCGGTGTAAATAATTATATGTTTATCCAGATATCTGTATAAATATGTATATGTCTATACAGGCATCTGTATAAATAATTATATGTTTATGCAGATATCTGCATAAATATGTATATGTTTATACAGATAACTTTATAAATATTTATATGTTTATGCAGAAATCTGTATAAATATTTTTATGTTTATACAGATATCTGTATAAATAATATTTATATGTTTATACAGATATCTGTATAAATAATATTTATATGTTTATACAGATATCTGTATAAATAATATTTATATGTTTATACAGATATCGGTAAAAATAATATTTATTTGTTTACACGGATATGTGTATAAGTAATATTTATATGTTTATTGACATATATGTTTCAATATGTGTAAATATTTACATGTTTGAACAGCCATCAGTGTAAATATTTTCGTGTTTATTCAGACATCTGTATAAATATTTACGTGTTTATACAGATATCTGTATAAATAATATTCACATGTTTATATGGATATCTGTAGAAATAATATTTACAATTTCAGACAGATATCTGTATAAATAATATTTACATGTTAATACAGATATCTGTATAAATAATATTTACATGTTTATACAGATATGTGTATAAATATTTACATGTATATACACATACATGTATAAATATTTACATTTTTTTTGTACAGATATCTGTATAAATATTATTGATATGTTTGTACTGATATGTGTATAAATAATATTGTTATGTTTATACACATATCTGTATAAATAATATCGATATGTTTATACAGATATCTCTATAAATAATATATATATGTTTATACATATATTGATATAATTAAATTTACATGTTTATACAGATATCTGTATAAAGCTTTACATGTCTATACAGATATCTGTATAAATATTTACATGTTTATACAGATATCTGTATAAATACTTTCATTTATATAAAGATATCTATATAAATATATAAATGTTTATACAGGTATCTGTGTAAATATTTACATGTTTATACAGACATCTGTAAATTATTTACATGTTTATAAATATATCTGTAGAAATAATATTTACATGCTTATACAAATATGTGTATAAATAACGTTTAGGTTTATACAGATATCCGTATAAATAATATTTACATGTTCATACAGATATCTGTATAAATAATATTTACATGTTTATACAGATATCTGTATGAATATTTACATTTTTATACAGATATCTGTATAAATATTTACATGTATAAACAGATATCTTTATAAATATTTAAATGTTCATACAGATATCTCTATAAATATTTACATGTTTATACTGATATCTGTATAAATATTTACATGTTTATACAGATATCCATGTAAATATTTACATGTTTGTACAGACATCTGTATAAATATTCACATGTTAATACAGATATCAGTATAAATATTATTTACATGTTTAAACAAATATCTGTATAAATAATATTTACATGTTTATACAGATATCTGAACAAATAATATTGGTATGTTTATACAGGTATCGGTGTAAATAATACTTATAAATTTATGCAGATATCAGTATACATAATATTGACATGTTTATACACATATCTGTATAAATAATATTTACATATTTATAGAGTTATTTGTATAAATCATATTTACACGTTTATACAGATTTCTGTATAAATTATATTTACATGTTTATAGAGATATCTGTGAAAATAATATTTACATGTTCATACAGATATCTGTATAAATAATATTTACATGTTTATACTGATATCTGTATAAAAATTTACCTGTTTTTACAGTTATCGGTATAAATATTTACATGTTTATACAGATATCTATATAAATATTTACAGGTGTGTTTATACAGATATCTTTATAAATATTTATGCGTTTATACAGATATCTGTATAAATATTTACATGTTTATAGAAATATCTGTGTAAATATTTCCATATTTATACAGACATCTGTGTAAATATTTACATGTTTATACAGACATCTCTGAAAATATTAACATGTTTGTGCGGATATGTGTGTAGATATTTACATGTTTATATGGACCCCTGTATAAATATTTACCTGTTTATTCAGACATCTATATAAATATCTACATGTTTATACAGACATCTGTATAAATATCTACATGTTTATACAGACATCTGTATAAATATCTACATGTTTATACAGACATCTGTATAAATATTTACGTGTTAATTCGGAAATCTGTATAAATATTTATATGTTTATACAGACATCGGTATAAATTTTTATATGTTTATAAAGACATCTGATGTAATATTTGTATGTTTATACAGATATCAGTATACATATTATTCATATGTTTAAACACATATCTGTATAAATAATATTTATATGTTTATACAGATATCTCTATAAATATTTAGATGTTTATACAAATATCTGTGTAAATAAGATTGATATGTTTATACAGATATCTGTATAAATATTATTGATATGTTTATACAGATATCTGTATAAATAATATTGAAATGTTTATAGAGATATGTGTATAAATAATATTGATATTTTTATGCAGTTATCTGTATAGATAATATTGATATGTTCATACAGATATCTTTATAAATAATATTTATATGTTTACACAGATCTGTATAAATAATAAAGATATATTTATACAGATATCTGTATAAATAATATTTATACAGACATCTTTTTAAATATTTACATGTTAATAGGGACATCAGTGTAAATATTTACATGTTTATACAGACATTAGTCTATATATTTACATGTTTATACAGACATCTGTATAAATATTTATATGTTTATTTAGACATCTGTATAAGTGTTTCTATGTTTATACAGACATCTGTATTAATGTTTATAAGTTTATACAGACATAAATATAAATATTTATATGTTTATACACATATCTGTATAAGTATTTCTTGTTTATACACATACTGTATTAATATTTATGTTTATAGAGATATATGTATAAATAATATTTATATGTTTATAAAGATATCTGTATAAATAATATTTACAGTTTCATACAGATATCTGCATAAATAATATTTACATGTTTATTCAGATATCTGTGTAAATATTTACATGCTTATGCAGATAACTGTATAAATATTTACAAGTTTATACAGATATCTGTATTAATATTCACATGTTTATACAGATATCTATATAAATATTTACATGTTAATACACATATCTGTATAAATAATATTTACATGTTTATAAACATAGCTGTATAAATAATATTTACATGTTTATACCGACATCTGTATAAATAATATTTACATGTCCGTACAGATAACTTTATAAATAATATTTACGTGTTCATACAGATATCTGTGTAAATATTTACATGTTCATACAGTTTAGTGTATAAATATTTAAATGTTTGTTTATACAAATATCTGTAAAAATATTTACATGTTTATACAGATCTCTGTTTAATATTTACATGTTTGTTTTTACAGATATCTGTATAAATATTTACATGTTTATACAGGCATCTATATAAATATTTTCATGTTTATACAGATATCTGTGTAAATATTTACATGTTTATTCGGACATCTGTATAAATAGTTACATGTTTATACAGACATCTTTATAAATATTTACATGTTTATACGGGCATCTGTATAAATATTTACATGTTTATACGGACATCTGTATAGGCATTTATAAGTTTATACAGACATCAGTATAAATATTTATATGTTTATACAGATACCTGTATAAATATCTATGTGTTTTTCCAGATATCTGTATAAATATTTATGTGTTTATACACATACCTGTATAAATATTTATTTGTTTATACAGATATCTATATAAATATTTATATGTTTATACAGAAGTCTGTAGAAATATTTATATGTTTATACAGATTACTTTATAAATATTTATAGGTTTATACAGATATCTGTATAAATAATATTTATATGTTTATACAGATATCTGTGTAAATAATATTTATATGTTTATACAGATATCTGTATAAAAAATTTATTTGTTTATACAGATATTTTTATTAATAATATTTATATGTTTATACAGATATCTGTATAAATAATATTTATATCTTTATATAGATATCTGTATAAATAATGTTTATATGTTTATACAGATATCTGTATAAATAATATTTATGTGTTTATACAGATATCTCTATAAATAATATTTGTGTGTTGATACAGATATCTGTATAAATAACATTTACATGGTCATACAGATAACTTTATAAATAATATTTTTGTTTGTACTGATATCTCTATAAATATTTACGTGTTTATACAGATATCGGTATAAATATTTACATTTTTATACAGATATCGGTGTATATATTTAAATGTATATACAGACATCTGTAAAAATATCTATGTGTTTATACAGATATCTCTATAAATAATATTTACTTGTTTATACACTTATTTGTATAAATAATATTTACAATTTCACACAGATGTCTGTTTAAATAATATTTACATGTTTATACAGATAACTGTATAAATATTTACATGTTTATGCAGACATCTGTGTAAACATATTCAAGTTTATACAGACATTTGTATAAAAATTTATATGTTCATACAGACATCTTTATAATTATTGATGTGTTTATACAAAAATTTGTATTATTATTTATATGTTTATACAGATATCTGAATAAATATTTATATGTATATACAGATACCTGTGTTAATATTTATATGTTTAAACAGATATCTATATAAATAATATTTATGTGTTTATACAGATATCTGTATAAACATGTAAATATTTACACAGATATCTGTATGAACAAATATATAAATATGTATACAGATATCTGTATGAACATGTAAATATTTGTATAGATATCTGTATGAACGTGTAAATATTTAAACAGATATCTTTATAAACATGTACATATTATTTATACAGTTATCTGTATGAACAAGTAAATATTATTTATACAGATATCTGTATAAACATGTAGATATTATTTATACAGATATATGTAAACATGTAAATATTATTTATACAGTTATCTCTATAAACATATAAATATTATTTAAACAGATACATGTTAAAACTTATAAATATTTACACAGATATCTGTATAAACATATATTTACACAGATATCTGTATTAAATAAAAGTATTGAAACAGATATCTGTTTAAACATATAAGTATTTATACAGATATCTGTTTAAACATATTAATATTTATACAGATATCTGTATGAATATGTAAATATTTATACAGATATCTGTATAAACACATACATATTTTTAGAGATATCTGTATAAACACATAAATATTATTTATAAAGATATCTGTATGAACATGTGTATATTATTTATACAGATATCTGTCTAAACATATAAATATTATACAGATATCTGTATAAACATATAAATATTATTTATACAGATATCCGTCTAAACATAAATATTATTTATAAAGATATCCGTATAAACATATAAATATTATTTATACAGATGTCTGTATAAGCATATAAATCTTATTTATACAGATATCTATGTAAACATATAAATATTATTTATACAGATATCTGTATAAACATACAAATGGTATTTATACAGTTATCAGTATAAACATATAAATATTATTTATACAGATATCTGTATAAATATATTAATGTTATTTATACGAATATCTGTTTAAATATATAAATATTATTTTTATAGATATCTGTATAAATATATAAATATTTATATTGTTATCTGTATAAAGATATAAATATTTATATAGATATCTGTATAAGTATATAAATATTTTTATAGATATCCCTATAACTAAAGAAATATTTATGTAGATATCTGTATTAATATATAAATATTTATATTAATATCTGTCTAAATATATAAATATTATTTATATAGATATCTGTCTAAATCTATAAATATTTTTATATAGATTTCTGTATAAATATAAATATTAGTTATATAGGTATCTGTTTAAATGTATAAATATTTATATATTTATCTGTTTAAATATATACATGTTATTTGTATACATATCTGTATAAATATATAAATATTTATATATTTCTCTTTATAAATATATAAATATTCATATATTTATCTGTATAAATATATAAATAGTTATATATTTCTCTGTATAAATATATAAATATTCATATATTTATCTGTATAAATATATGAATATTTATATATGTGTATAAATATATAAATATTTATATATGTGTATAAATATATAAATATTTATATATATGTAAATATATAAATATTATTTATATAGATATCTGTATAAATATAAAAATATTTACATAAATATCTGTAGAAATACATAAATATTTATATAAATATCTGTATAAATATATGAATATTTACATAGATATCTGTAGAAATATATAAGTATTTATATAGATATTCTTATAAATATATAAGTAGTAATTATATAGATATCTGTGTAAATATAAAAATATTGTTTATATAGATATAAGTAAGAATATATGAATATTTTTACAGATAACTGTATAAATATATAAATATTTTTACATATATCTCTATAAATATATAAATATTTATAGAGATATCTGTATGAATATATAAATATTATTTATACAGATATCTGTATAAATATATAAATATTATTTATATAGATATCTGTATAAATATTTATATAATTATACAGATATCGGTAGAAATATAAAAATATTTATATTGATATCTGTATAAATATATACATTTATATAGATATTTATAGAAATATATAAAATTTATAAACATATCTGTATAAATATATAATTATTTGCATATGTATCTGTATAAATATATATATTATATAGATATCTGTAAATATATAAAGATTTATATAGATATCTATATAAATATATAGGTATATTTCTAAATATATAAATGTTTATATAGATATCTATATAAATATTTAAATGGTTATATAGATATGTGTCTAAATATATAAATATTATATAGATATGTTTATAAATATATAAATATTTATGTAGGTATTTGTCTAAATATAATAAGATTATTCATATAGATATCTGTATAAGTATATAAATATTTATATAGATATCTGTATTAATATATAAATATTATTTATATACATATCTGTATAAATATATAAATATTATTTATATTGATATCTGTATAAATATATTCATATTTATACAGATATCTGTATAAATGTGTAGATATTATTTATATAGATATCAGTAAAATATATAAATATTTATGTACATATCTGTCTAAATATATAAATATTATTTTTATAGGTGTCTGTGTAAATATATAAATATTTATATAGATATCTGTATCAATATATAAATATTATAAATATGTATGAATATATAAATTATATTTATATAGATATCTGTATAAGTATATAAATATTTATATGCATATCTGCATATATATATAAATATTTATATAAATATCTGTATAAATATATAAATATTCATATGGATATCTGTATGTATATAAATATTTATATAGATATCTGTATAAATGTATAAATATTTATATGGATATCTGTATAAACATATAAATATTTTTATAGGTATCTCTATAAATATATAAAAATTTATATTTGTATCTGTGTAAACAGATAAATATTTATATAGATATCTGTATAAATATATAAATATTTATATAGGTATGTGTATAAATATATAAATATTTATATAGATATCTGCATATACATATAAATATATATGTATCTGTATGAATATATAAATATTTATTTAGATATCTCTATAAATATATAAATATTTATATAGATATATGTACAAATATAAAAATATTTATATAGATACCTGTATAAATATATAAATATTTATATATTATATAAATATATAAATATTTATATATATTATATATACATATAAACTTATAATAATATTTCTCATGTCAAACCTGTGTTGCTGCATTCAAGGTATGTTCATACTGGCCTTTCAAATGAAAACTCTTCAAATTATTAGTTAGTGCTTTCCAAATTTGTTATTTAAAAGATTATCCTCTGTATATTCCATATGCAGTTATCAATATGTTTCATGGTTATGTTTTATTCCTCAATGTATATATTTGATTATTGTACCAAGCACAGTACATTTGAAATTTTTTTTCATGTAAAAAATATGTATCTTGTCTCAGGCTTCTAATCCCAGCACTTTGGGAGACCAAGTCAAGAAGATCACAACGTGAAGAAATCAAGACCATCCTGGCCAAAACAGTGAAATCCTATCTCTACTAATACTAAAGAAAATAAGCCAGGCATGGTGGCAGCTGGGGGAGTCCCAGTATGGTGTAGTCCCAGCTACCTGGGAGTCTGAGGCAAGACAATCACTTGAACCAATGAGGCAGAAGTTGCAGTGAGCCAAGATGGTGCCATTGCACCACAGTCTGTGCAACACAACAAGACTCTATCTAAAAACAATTATATATATGATATATATTATATATATGCATTATATATTATATAATATATTATATCTGTAATATATAATATATATAATATATAATCTCTCATAATATACGTAAAAAATATTATGTCATATTATATATAACATATATTATAGGTATTATATATTACAAATAATATATAATATGTAATGTACATTATATGACATTATATATCATATATAATATATATTATTTATATTATATATAAGATATATAATATTTATATTATATATAAGATATATAATATTTATATTATATATTTTACCTAATATTTAATATGTTTATTATATAAAGATCTACAATATATAATATTTTATGACATATATATTATATGTTATATATTACAGATATAATATATTATATATATTACATATTAAAAGTATCATATATTAAAAATATAATATACACATTATATATAATACATTAAACAACAGATATAATATATTATATAATATTTAAATCATATATTATATGATATGTAAATAATATATTATACGTAATATATACCATCCATAATAAATAAAATATATGACATATATTACATAACATATCATATATATAATATAATGTATGAAGTATATTACATTATATATGGTATATAATATGTTATATGATATATATTAAGTAATATATGTTATATATTATATAATATATTATATATATTTTAAAACATATGCTACATATTATATAATGTGTGATATATATTATATTGAACATATGATATATATTATTGCTAATATATCGTATATAATATATAAAAAATTATATATAACCTATAATATATGATATATATTCCATGTAATGTATGATACACTTAGTATATGATACATATTATATATAATATATGATACATAATACATGATATGTATTATATATGATATATGAAATATTTTATATATGTTACATATTATATATAATATATAACATTATATTATATATGATTATATTATTTATTATATATAAAATATCTTAATATATAATGCATATTATATCATAATATATTATATTTAATATATCATAGTATATTATATATTATATTATATTATTATGCATAAAGTAATATATGATATAATATTTCATATAATATATATCATTTATATTATTATAATATATATTATATTAATATATAATATAGTATGTTATATAATATATTATATATAATATATAATATATTATATGTTTGATAATATCTAATATATTATATATTTGATAGTATGGAATATATTATATGTTATGTATAATATATTACATATTATATGTAACATAATACATTATATATCATATTATATAGTAAATATTATATATTATATAATATGATATACATATGATATTCTATATTATATAATATATTTTATATTATATATTATATTATATATAATTATATATATAATTGCATAAATATATATATTATTAAATATTATGTTATATGTAATAATTATATATAATTGCATAAATATATATATTATTATATATTATGTTATATGTAATAATTATATATTATTACATGTATTATATTGCATATAATATTATCTTATCATTATATATTATATTATGCATAATATATTATATTTAATATAAGGATGCAGGAAGTAAAAGAAAATTTTATATATGTTATACATATTATTTAAGTTTTATAAATTACATTACATAAATTATATATATATATACACATTTTTATATATATGCACACATATATATATATTTGTCGGTGAACTATTTCCCATTTCATAACATATTTTAACGTGTACAGCCTACTAATGTGTGGGCTTGGGCTTCTGTTTTTGAAAGAAAACACTTAGCCTTCAATGACATTCCTGTACTTGTAAAAGCACTCCTGACTGCCTGCCAGCAGTTGGACCTCAAAATGTGGATTGTGCCTTCACCTTGGAATGTGTATGCACTATCGCCATGGTGATGGGATTAGGGATCTCCTGCCCTTGGTCCTAAGAGCCACTGCCTGTGTTGAGTTTTTCAAAGCTCAGAGCAGATTGAACCTTTGTGGTTTCATTTTCCCTGATTTTGATTTTTGTCCTGTGGAACCTGTGTTGCTGCATTCAAGGTATGTTCATACTTGCCTGTCAAATGCAAACTCTTCAAATTCTTAGTTAGTGCTTTCCAAAAATGTTATTTAAAACATTTTCCTCTGTATTTTCCCTTTGCAGTTATCAATATGTTTCATGGTTATGTTTTATTCCTCAATTTACATATTTGATTATTGTACCAAGCAGAGTAAATTTGAAATTTTTCTTCATGTAAAAAATATGTATCTTGGTTCATGCCTCTAGTCCCAGCACTTTGGGAGGCCAAGGTAAGAGGATCACAACTTGAGGAGATCAAGACTATCCTGGCCAATACAGTGAAACCCTGTCTCTACTAATACTAAAAAAAATTAGCCAGGCATGGTGTCAGCTGGAGTACTCCAGGATGGTGTAGTCCCAGCTACCTGGGAGACTGAGGCATGACAGTCGCTTGAAACCATGAGGCAGAGGTTGCACTGAGCCAAGATGGTGCCATTGCACCCCAGTCTGTGCAACAGAACAAGACTCTGTCTAAAAACAATTATATATATAATGTATAAAATATATATGCATTATATATTATATAATATATTATATCTGTAATATAAATATATATGTTATATAATATCTCATAATATACATAAAAATATTATGTATTATTATATATAATATATATTATATGTATTACATATTATATACAATATGTAATACATGATATATGACATTATATAATACATATAATTTATATTATTTATATTGTATATAATATATATGATATGTATTATGTATTTTATTTAATATATAATATGTGTGTTATATAATGATCTATAAGATATATTATATTTTATGACATGTATATATTAAATAATATATAATATATATTATGTATTATATATCATATATTAAATATAACTTATATAAAATATATACTATATACATTATATATTATACTTTAAACAAAACATATATTACATTATATAATATTTAAGGAATATATTATACGATATGTAAATAATACATTATAGGTAATATATACCATCTATAATAAATATCATATATGACATATATTATAAAATATATGATATATATAATAGAGTGTATGATGTATATTATATGATATACAGTATATAATATAATATACGCTATAAATTATATAATATATGCTATATATAATATAATATATAATATATATTTTATAACCTATGCTATATAATATAAAATGTATGATATATATTACATTGAACATATGATATATATGATTGATAATATATGATATAAAACATATAATATATGATATTTATTACATATAATGTATGATATATGTAATATATGATACATATTATATATAATATATGATATATAATACATGATATATATTATATATGATACATGATATACATTATATATGTTATATAATATATATAACATATAATATTCTATAATACATGATTATATTATATATTATGAAAAATATCTTCATGCATAGTATATATTACATCATAATATATTATATATAATATATCATAATATATTATGTATAATATATCATAATACAGTTTATAATATATAATATTATTATACATAATGTAATATATTACATATTTAATCTAATATATATCATATATAATATAATATATATTATATATGATATTATATGTAATATGTCATATAATATGTAATATTCAATATATAATATAGTAAATATTTTATGATATCTAATATATTATATATTATGTATAATATATTACATATTATATGTAATATATAATGCATTATATATTATATGATATAGTAAATATTATATATTATATAATATGTTATATATATTATATTCTATATTATAACATATATTATATATTATATTCTATATTATATCATATATTATATATTATACATCATATATTATTATATTATATATTGTTATATATAATTGTATAATTATATATAATTATATATGATATTATATGTAAAAATTATATATTATTACTTGTATTATATTGTATTTAATAATAACATAACCTTATATATTATATCATACGTAATATATTATATGTAATATAAGCATGCAGGATGTAAAAGAAAATTATATGTATGTTATACATATTATAAAATTTATATATATTACGTTTTATAAATTATATATATATATATATATACACACATATATATATATATTTGGGGATGCCCTACTTCCCATCTCATAACTTATTTTAAGAAGTACAGAATAGTAACATGTGGACTTGGCATTAGTTTTTTAAACAAAACACTGAGCCTTCAGTTACATTCCTGTACATGGAAAAGCACTCCTGACTGCCTGACAGCAGTTGAACCTGACAATGTGGATTGTGCCTTCACCCTGGAATGTGTATGCACTATCGCCGTGGTGATTTGATTAGGGATCTCCTTCCCTTGGTCCTAAGTGCCACTGTCTGTGATGAGTTTTACAAACCTTAGGGCAGATTGAAACTTTGTGGTTTCATTTTCCATGATTTTGATTTTTCTCTTGTTGAACCTGTGTTGCTACATTCAAGGTATTTTCATACTGACCTGTCAAATGAAAACTCTTCAGATTATTTGTTAGTGCTTTGCAAATATGTTATTTAAAATATTATCCTCTGTATTTTACATATGCAGTTATCAATAGGTTTCATGGTTACGTTTTATTCCTCAATTTATATATTTGATTATTGGACCAAGCAGAGTACCTTTGAAATTTTTCTTCATTTAAAATATATGTATCTTGGTTCAGGCCTCTAATCCCAGCAATTTGGGAGGCCAAGGCAAGAGGATCACAATGTGAGGAGATCAAGACCATCCTGGTCAATACAGTGGAATCCTGTCTCTACTAAAACAAAAAAAAATTAGCCAGACATGATGGCAGCTGGAGTAGTCCCAGTAAAGTGTATTCCCAGCTACCTGGGAGGCTGAGGCAGGACAATCACTTGAACCCATGAGGCAGATTTAGCAGTGAGCCAAGATGGTGCCATTACACCCCAGTCTGTGCAAAAGAAGAAGACCATGTCTAAAAACAATTATATATATAATATACAATATATATGTCTTATATATTATATAATATATTATATAGGTTATGTATAATATATTATATATGTTATATATAATGTATCAAATATGTTATATATAATATATCATATATGTTATATATAATATATTGTATATGTTATATATAATATATCATGTATGTTATATATAATATATTATATATGTTATATATAATGTATATAATATATAATATGTCATAATTCATAATATATATTATATATTACGTCATATTGTATACAGTACATATTATACGTAATATATATATCACGTATAATATATAATATATATAATGTGACATAATATATTACATGTAACATGTATAGTATGTTTTATATATAATATTTATAACATACATTATGTATTCTATAATATATAATATGATGTATATTATATAATGAACTCTAATATATGTTATATTTTATGACATTTAAATAACATATATTATATATTATATATTATGTATTATATATATTATATTAATTATATAACATATCAAATATATGATAAATATATTATACATAATATGTATTAAATATAATTTATAATATATTATATAATATGGATATTTGTATATTATATGATATGTAAAGAATATATTTCAGGTAACGTATACCATATATAATAAATATAAAATATGAAATATATTATATAATATACGATATATATAATATTATGTATGAAGTATATGATATGATATATGGTATGTAATATGATATATGCTCTATGTCATATGATATATGCTATATATTATATAATATATGATATACATTATGTAGTGTATTCTATATATTATACAATATGTGATATATATTATACATAACATATGATATATACTATTGATAATAAATGATACATAACATATAATATATGACACATATTATATGTAACATATGATATATATAATTTGTGATACATATTATATGTAATATATGATATATAATATATGACATATATTATATATAATAGATGTTATATATTATATATAATAGATGTCATATATTATATATTTTCTCAATTATATATAGTTATATAATATTCTATTATATATGATTATATTGTCTTTTATATATGCTATATCTTAATATATATTAGGTATTATATCATGATATATTATATATTATATTTTATTATTACTATTGATAATATAATATGTTGTATGTAATCGAATATATGTCATATATAATATAATTATATATTGTATTAAGCTATAATATAAAATGTGATATAAAATATTTAGTATATAATATATTATATAATATCTAATATAAAGTATTATATGTATAATATATTACATATCATATGTAATATGTAATACATTATATATTACATATCATATGTAATATGTAATACATTATATATTACATTGTATATTAGATAGTGTATATTATATAGTATATTATACAGATAATATTATATATCATATAATATAGTATATATTATACTTTATACATTATATATTATTATGTTATATATAATTATATAATTATATGTATAATTACATATTATGTTATTTATAATTATATAATGTATGTATTATATTGTATATCATAATTATATATTATTTTACATTATATTATACATAACATATTATATGTAATGTAAGGATCCAGTATGTAAAAGGAAATTATATATATGTTATAGATATTACATATGTTATATATATTACATTATAGATAATTGTGTATGTATATACACATATGTATATATATGTATTTTTGGGGGTGCCCTATTTCCCATCTCATAACTTAAGAAGTACAGCATGGTAATGTGTGGGCTTGGGATTCAGTTTTTCAAACAAACAGTGAGCCTTCAATGACCTTCCTGTACATGTAAAACACTCCTCTCTGCCTGGCGGTAGTTGGACCCCACAATGTGGATTGTGCCTTCACCCTGGAATATTTATGCCCTATCGCCATGGTGGTGGGATTAGGGATCTCCTGCCCTTGGTCCTAAGAGCCACTGTCTGTGCTGAGTTTTTCAAAGGTAAGAGCAGACTGAACTTTTGTGATTTCATTTTCCCTGATTTTGATTTTTCTTATGGGGAACCTGTGTTTCTTCATTGCAGCTATGTTCATACTGGTCTGTCAAATGCAAACTCTTCAAATTACTAGTTAGTGCTTTCCAAATATGTTATTTAAAAAATTATCCTCTCTATTTTCCATATTCACTTATCGATATGTTTCATGGTCATTTTTTATTCCTCAATTTATACATTTGATTATTGTACCAAGCAGAGTACCTCTGAAATTTTTCTTCATTTAAAAAATATGTATCTTTCTTCAGACCTCTAATACCAGCAGTTTGGGAGGCCAAGGCAAGAGGATCACAAGGTGAGCAGATCAAGACCTACCTGGCCAATAGAATGAAAACCTGTCTCTACTAAACTAAAAAAACTTAGCCAGGTATGGAGTCAGCTGGTGTACTCCCAGTGTGGTGCAGTCCCAGCTACCCGGGAGACAGAGGCAGGACAATCGCTTCAACCCGTGAGGCAGAGTTTGCAGTGAGCCATGCTGGCGCCATTGCACTCCATCCTGTGCAGCAGAACAAAACTCTGTCTAAAAACCATTATTATTACAAAAAATTATTATATATAATATATAATCGGTAATATATATGATATAACATAATATATATTACATATTATGTATTATTTATATAATATATAAAATATGTTAGATATATTATATATAATATATAATATATTATATAAATATATTATATATAATATATTTATATAATATATTTATAAAATATATTATATATATTATATGTTATCTATAATATATTATATAAATATATTATATATAATATATTTATATAATATATTTATAAAATATGTTATATATATTATATATTATATATAATATATTATATAAAATATATCATATACATTATATGTATCATATAAAATATGTTATATATATTATAAATATCATATAATATATAAAAAACATATTATATGATATATAATATGTCATATATATTATATAATATATAATAAATAATATTATGTATAGTATATAATGAACAATAATATATATTATATTTTGTGACATGTATACAATATACATTATATACTATCTATTATATATAACATTTTATATATATTACTAAATGAATACATAATTCATAAAATATATGATACATATATTATATAATATATGTTAAAGAAAATTTATAATACAGAATACAGTCAATAAATCATATATTATATGATATGAAATAATATCTTATAGGTAATATATACCAAATATAATAAATATACTATCCAACATACATTATATAATATATGATAAATATAATATAATTTATAATGTGTGTTATATGATATATTGTATATAATATGATATATGATATATATTATATAATGTATGTTATATATTATATAATATATGGCATTTATTATATAACTTATGCTACACATTTTATAAGGTATGATATATATTATATATAACATATGATATATATTATTGATAATATATTATATATAACATGTAATAAATGAAAAGTAACATAAATATGTGATGTATATTACATACAATATATGATATATAATATATGATACATATTTAATATATGATATATTATATACTGTACATGAAATATCAAAATATGCAAAATATGTAATATATTCTGTACATAAAGTATCAATGAATGCACACTATGTATTATATACTGTACATAAAATATCACAATATACGCAATATGTGTATCACATACAGTACATAAAATATCAAATTACATAATATAGGAATTATATACTGTACATAAAATATGAAAAATTATGCAAAACATATATTATATACTGTAGATGAAATATCAAAGCTATGAAAAATATGTATTATACAGTATATAAAATATCAAAGTACCCAAAATATGTATTATAGACTGTACAAAAAACATCAAAGTACACAAAATATGTATTACACACTGTAGATGAAATATCAAAGTACAAAAAATATGTATTTTACACTGTACATAAAATATGAAAGTACGCAAAACATGTATTGTAGACTGTAGATATAATATCAAAGTAAGGAAAATATGTATTTTACACTGTAGATAAAATATCAAACTATGCAAAATATGTATTATACACTGTAGATAAAATCTCTTATTTCACAAAATATGTATTATACACTGTAGATAAAATATCAAAGTATGCAAAATATGTATTATAATCTGTAGATAAAATATCAAAGCACGTAAAACATGTACTATACACAGTACATAAAATATGAAAGTAAGCAAAATAGGTATTTAACACTGCACATAAAATATCAAACTATGAAAATATGTACTATACACAGTACATAAAATATCAAATTATGCAAAATACGTATTATACACTGTACATAAAATATCAGAGTACGCAAAATATGTATTATACACTGTACATAAAATATCAAAGTGCCCCCAATATGGATTATGTACTCTACATATAATATTAAAATACCACAAATATATATTATATACTGCACATAAAATATCAAAGAACACTAAAGATATATTATATGCTGTACATGAAATATCAAAGTACCTCAAACATGGATTATATACTGTACATAAAATATCAAAGTACCCCGAATATGGATTATATACGGTAGATAAAATATCAAAATACCCCAAATACATATTATATACAGTACATGAAATATCAAAGAACCACAAATATGTCTTATATACTGTACAGAAAATAGCAAAATATCCCAAATATGTCTTATAAACTGTACAAAAATATCAAAGTGAACCAAATACGTATTACATACTGTACATAAAATATCAAAGTGAAAGAAATATGTATTATAAACCATACATAAAATATCAAAATACACCAAATATGTTTTAAATACTGTTCATAAAATATCAAACTACACCAAATATGTATTATATACTGATAATAAAATATCAAACTACACAAAATATGTATTATATGCTGTACATAAAATATCAAAGTACACCAAATATATATTTTATTCTGCACATAAAATATCAAACTACCCAAAATATATATTAAATAATGTACATGAAATATAAAAGTATCCCAAATATGTATTATATACCATAAATAGAATATCAAAGTACCACAAATATATATTATATACTGTATATAAAATATTAAAGTACACCAAATATATATTATATACTTTACATAAAAAAATTACCAGAAATATGTGTTATATACTGTACATAAAATATCAAAGCAACCCAAATATGTATTATATAATGTACATAAGACATCAATGGGAAACAAATATGTATTTTATAGTGTACATACAATATCAAAGTACACCAAATAAGTATTATATACTGAACATAAAATATCAAACTATACCAAATATGAATTATATACTGTACATAAAATATCAAAGTACACCAAATATGTAGTATATACTGTTCATAAAATATCAAAGTACACCAAATAAGTATTATATACTGTACATAAAATTTTAAAATACCCCAAAAATGTATTATATACTGTTCATAAAATACTAAGTACAGCAAATATCTATTCTTTATTGTACACAAAATATCAAAGTACACCAAATATGTATGATACACTTTGCATAAAATAAAAAAGTACACCAAATACGTAGTATATATTGTAAATAAAATTTCAAAGTACACTGAATATCTATTATATACTGATCATAAAATATCAAAGTACACAGAATATGTGTTATTTACCGTACATAAAATATCAAAGTACACCAAATATATATTATATACTGTACATAAATTATCAAATTACACTACATATATATTATATAGTGTACATAAAATATCAAAGTACACCTAATATATATTACATATTTACATAAAATATCAAAGTACACCAAATATATATTAAATACTCTACATAAAATATCAAATAACAGCAAATGTATACTATATACTGTACACAATATATCAAAGTACACCAAATACAAATTATATACTGTACATAAAATATAAAAGTACAACACTGTATACTATGTAGTGTACATAAAATACCAAAGTACATCAAATATATATAATATACAGTACATAAGCTATCAAAGTACACCAAATATACATTATATACTGTATATAAAATATCAAAGTACCCTAAATATATATTATATACTGTACATAAAATATCAAATTACACCAAATATATAATATACTCTACACAAAGTATCAAAATACAGCACATATATAATACACTGTACATAAAATATAAAAGTACACCAAATTTATATTATATACTGTACATAATAGATCAAATTACACCAAATATAAATTATATACTGTACATAAAATATCAAAGTACAACAAATACATACTATATTCTGTTCATAAAACATCAAAATACATCAAATATATAATAAACAGTACATAAATTATAAACGTACACCAAATATAGATTATATACTGTACATAAAGTATCAAAGCACACTAAATATAGATTATATACTGTATATTATATATCAAAGTACACCAAATATGTATTATATACTGTACATAAAATATCAAACTACACCAAATATATATTATAGACGGTACATAAATTATCACATTACACCAAATATATATTATATACTTTATGTAAAATATCAAAGTACACAAAATATATATTATATACTGTACATAAAATATCAAAGTACACAAAATATATATTACATACTGTACATAAAATTTCAATGTACACCAAATATATATTATATACTGTATATAAAATTTCAAAGTAGACAATATATATTGTATACTGTACAAAAATATCAAACTACACCAAAAATATATTATATACTGTACATTAAACATCAAATTACACTAAATATATATCATATACAGTACATAAAATATCAAACTACACCAAATATATATTACATACATACATAAGATATCAAAGTACACCAAATATATGTTATATACTGTATATAAAATATCAAAGTATACTAGAAGTATATTATATACTGTACATAGTATATCAAAGTACACCAAATATAAATTATATACTGTATATAAAATATCAAAATACATCAAATATATACTATATACTGTACAAAATATATCAAAGTACATCAAATATTTATTATATACAGTACATAAAGTATCAAAGTACACCAAGTATAGATTATATACTGAATATAAAATATCAAAGTACACCAAATATATATTATATGCTGTGCATAATATATCAAAGTACACCAAATTTATAATATACGGTACAAAAAATATCAAAATACACCATATACATTATATACTGAACATAAAATATCAAAGTAGACAAAATATATATTACATACTGTACGTAAAACATCAAAGTACACAATGTACATACAATATAATAGACATAAAATATCAAAATACACCAAATATATGTTATATACTGTACATAAAATATCAAAGTACACCAAATATATATTATATTGTGTTCATAAAATACCAAACTCCACCAAATATATAATGTACTGTACAGAAAGTATCAAAGTATAGCAAATGAATATTATATACTGTACATAAAATATGAAATTACACCAAAAATAAAATATACTGTATATAAAATATCAAAGTACACCAAAAATAAAATATACTGTATATAAAATATCAAAGTACACCAAATATATTATATACTGTACATAAAATATCAAAGTACATGAAACGTATAGCATATACTGTACATAATATATCAAAGTATATCAAATATAAAATATATACAGTACATAAAACATCAAAGTACAACAAATATATACTATGTACTGTAATAAAATATCAAAGTGCATCAAATATAGATTATATACCCTATATAAAATATCAAAGTACACCAAATATATATTATATACTGTACATAAACTATCAAACTACACCAAATATATACTATATACGGTACATAAAATACCAAAGTACACCATATATGTATTATATACAGTATAAAATATATAAAAGTCCACCAAATATGTATTTTACACTGTAAAAAAACAAAGTACACCAAATATGTATTATTTACTGTACATAAAGTATAAAGCATAGTAAATTTGTACTATATACTGTATATAAAATATTAAAGCACCCCAAATATATATTATAGTATACATAGAATATCAAAGTACCACAAATATGTATTATATACTGTACATAAAATATCAAAATACCCCAAATATGTATTATATACTGTACATAAAATATCAAAATACCCCAAACTTCTATTATATACTGTAGAGAAAATATCAAAGAAGCCAAAATATGTATTATATACTGTACATAATATATTGAAGTATCCCAAATATATATTATATACCATACATAAAATATCAGAGTACCCCAAATATGTATTATATAGTCTATTTAAAATATCAAATTACCCCAAATATTTATCATATACTGTACATAAAAGATGAAATTGCCACATATATATATTAAATACTGTACATAAAATATCAAAGTACCCAAATTTATTTTAAATACTACACCTGAAATATAAAAGTAACCCAAATATGTATTATATACTGTACATGAAATATAAAAGTACCCCAAATATTTATTAAATACTGTATATGAAATATCAAAGTACAAGAATTATGTGTTATATACTGTTCATAAAATATTAAAGTAACCCAAATACATATTATATGCTGTACATAAAATATCAAAGTACAAATATATATGAAATACTGTATATGAAATATCAAAATACCCAAAATATGTATTATATACTGTACTTAATATTCCAAAGTACCCCAAATATGTATTATATAATGTACATAAAATATCAAAGTACTCCAAATATGTTATATACTGTATATAAAATAAAAAAGTACCCCAAATAAATATTACATACTGTACATAAGAAATCAAATTACCCCAAATATGTATTATATACTGTACATAAAATATCAAAATAACCCAAATATATATTATATGCTGTACATAAAATTTCAAAGTACGGCAAATACATATAAAATATTGTACATGAAATATCAAAGAACCACAAATATGTATTATATACTGTACATAATATATCAAAGTACCCCAAATATGTACTATATACTCTACATAAAATATCATAGTACACCAGATATATATTAAATACTGTATATGAAATATCAAAGCACCCCAAATATGTGTTATATGCTGTTCATAATATATCAAATAACCCAAATATATATTACATACTGTACATAAAATATCAAAGTACCCCAAATGTATATTAAATACTGTATATGAAATATCAAAGTACCCCAAATATGTATTATATACTGTACATAAAATATCAAAGTACCCCAAATATATATTAAATAATGTATATGAAATATCAAAGTACCCCAAATGTGTATTATATACTCTTCATAAAATATCAAAGTAACCCAAATATATATTATATACTGTCCATAAAATACCAAAGTACGCCAAATGTATATGAAATAATGTATATGAAATATCAAATTACCCCAAATATGTATTATATACTGTACATAATATATCGAAGTACACCAAATATGTATTATATACAGTACATACAGTAGCAAAGTACTCAAATGTGTATTATATACTGTACTTAAAATATCAAATTATCAGAAAGATGTTTTATATACAGTACATAAAATATCAAAGTACCGAAAATATATATTATATACAGTAGATACAAGATCAAAGTATCCAAATGTGTATTATATACTATACATAAAATATCAAACTAACCCAAATATATATTGTATACTGTACATAAAATATCAAAGTACCCCACGTATGTATTATATGCTGAACATAAAATATGACAGTACCCCAAATATGTATTATATACAGTAGATACAATATCAAAGTACCCAAAGGTGTATTATATACTGTACATAAAATATCAAAGTAATCCAAATATGTATTATCTACTGTACAAAAAATATGAAAGTACCCCAAATATGTATCATATACAGTAGATACATTATCAAAGTACCAAAATATTTATTCTATGCTGTACATAAAATATCAAAATACCCCAAATGTGTATTATATACTGTACATAAAATATCAAAATACCCCAAATATGTATTATTTACAGTAGATACAATGGCAAAGTACCCAAATGTGTGTTATATACTGTACATAAAATGTCAAAATACACCAAATATGTATTATATACTGTACATAAAATATCAAAGTACCCCAAATATGTATTATATACTGTAGGTAAAATATCAAACTACCACAAATATGCATTATATAGTGTACATGAAACATCAAAGTACCCCAAATGTATAGTATATACTGTAGATAAATTATCAAACATAAACAGATATGTATTTTATACGGTACATAAAATATCAAAGTGAAACAAATATGCATTTAATACTGTAGATAAAACATCAAAGTACACCAAATATGTATTATATACTGCACATAATATATTAAAATAAACCTAATATGTCTTCTATGCTGTACATAAAATATCAAAGTACACCAAATATGTATTATATACTGTACATGAATTATCAAAGTACACCAAATATGTATTATATACTGTACATAAAATATCAAAGTACCCCAAACATATATTATATACTGTACATAAAATGTCAAAGTACCCCAAACATATATTAAATACTGTATATGAAATATCAATGTATGCCAAATATGTATTATGTACTCTTCGTAAAATATCAAAGTAACCCATATATATATTATATACTGTACATAAAATATCAAAGTACACAAAATATATATGAAATACAGTATATGAAATATCAAAGTACCCCAAATATGTATTATATGCTGTACATAATATATCAAAGTACCCCAAATATGTATTACATCCTGTACATAAAATATCAAAGTACACAAATTATATATGAAATACTTTATATGATATATCAAAGAACCCCGAATATGTATTTTACACTGTACATAATATATCAAAGCACCCCAAATATATATTATATACTGTAAATAAAATATCAAAGTACCCCAAATGTGTATTATATACTGTATATAAGATAACAAAGTAACCGAAATAAATCTTACATACTGAACATAAAAAATCAAAGTACCCCAAATATCTGTTATATACTGTACATAAAATATCAAAGTATCCCAAATATATATGATATACTGTACATAAAACATCAAAGTACACCAAATATATATGAAATACTGTATATGAAATACCAAAGTACCCCAAATATGTATTATATTCTGTACATAAAATATCAATATACCCCAAATATAAATTAAATACTGTATATGAAATATAAAATTTCTCCAAATATGTATTATATACTGTTCATAAAATATCAAAGTAACCCAAATATGTATTATATACAGTACATAAAATATCAAAGTACCCCAGGTACGTATTATATACTGTACATAAAATATGAAAGTACCCCAAATATGTATTATATACAGTTGATACAATATCAAAGTACCCAAATGTGTATTACATACCATACATAAAATAACAAAGTAATCCAAATATGTATTATCTACTGTACATAAAATATGAAAGTACCCCAATTATGTATTATATACTGTACATAAAATATCAAAGTACCCCAAATATGTATTATATACAGTAGATATATTATCAAAGTACCAAAATATGGATTATATACTGTACATAAAATATCAATGTTCCCCAAATATGTATTATATACTGTACATAAAATATCAAAGTACCCAAAATATATATTATATACAGTAGAAACAATATCAATGTACCCAAATGTGTATTATATACAGTACATAAAATATCAAAGTAACCCAAATATGTATTATATACTGTAGAAAAAATATCAAAGTACCCCAGATATGTATTATATACTGTAGATAAATTATTAGATAGAAACAGATATGTATATTATACTGTACATAAAATATCAAAGTGAAACAAATATGCATTTTACACTGTAGATAAAATATCAATGTACACCAAATATGTATTATATACTGTACATAAAATATTAAAGTACACCTAATATGCATTATATGCTGTACATAAAATATCAAAGTACAACAAAGATGTATTACATACTCTAAATGAATTTTCAAAGTACTCCAGATATGTATTATATACTTTACATAAAATATCAAAGTACCCCAAACATATTTTATAAACTGTACATAAAATATCAAAATTCCACAAATATATATTAAGTAATGTAAATGAATAATGAAAGTACCCTAATATGTATTATATATTGTTCATAAAATATCACTGTAACCCAAATATAAACTATATACTGTAGATAAAATATCAAAGTACACCAAATATATATGAAATACTGTATATGAAGTATCAAAGTACCCAATATAAGTATTATATACTGTACTTAATATATCAAAGTACCCCAAATATGAATTATATACTGTACATAAAATATCAAACTACCCCAAATATTTATTATGTACTGTATATAAAATAACAAAGTAACCCAAATATATATTATATACTGAACATAAAATATCAAAGTACACCAAAGACATATGAAATACTGTATATGAAATATCAAATTACCCCAATATGTATTATATACTGCACATAATATATCAAAGTACCCCAAATATGTATTATATACTATACATAAAATATCAAAGTACCCCAAATATATATTAAATACTGTATGTGAAATATCAAAGTACCTGAAATATGTATTATATACTGTTCATAAAATATCAAAGTAACCCAAATACACATTATATACTGTACATAAAATATCAAAGTACCTCAAATATATATGAAATACTGTATATGAAATATCAAAGTACCCCAAATATGTAGTAAATACTCTACTTAATATATCAAAATTGTGCAAATATGTGTTATATACTGTACATAAAATATCAAAGTAACCCAAATATTTATTATATACTGTATGTAAAATAACAAAGTAACACAAATAAATGTTACATACTGTAAATAAGAAATCAAAGTACCCCAAAAATGTATTATCTACTGTACATAAAATATCAAAGTACCCCAAAAATATATTATATACCGTAGATACAATATCAAACTACCCAAATGTGTATTTCGTACTGTACATATCAAAGTAACCCAAATATGTATTATATACTTTACATAAAATATCAAAGTACACAAAGTATGTATTATATACTGTACATAAAATATCAAAGTACCCCAAATATGTATTATATACTGTACATAAAATATCAAAGTACCCCAAATATATATTAAATACTGTATATGAAATATCAACGTACCCCAAATATGTATTATATGCTGTTCATAAAATATCAAAGTAACCCAAATATATATTATATACTGCACATAAAACATCAAAGTACACCAAATATATATGAAATACTGTATATGAAATATCAAAGTACCCCAATATGTATTAAATACTGTACATAATGTATCAAAATACACCAAATGTGTATTATATACTGTACATAAAATATCATACTGCCCCAAATATTTATTATATACTGTATACAAAATAACAAATAACTCAAATAAATATTACATACTGTACATAAGAAATCAAAGTACCCCAAATATGTATTATATACTGTACATAAAATATCAAAACAACCCAAATGTATATTATATACTGTATATAAAATATAAAAGTACAGCAAATATATATAAAATACTGTATATGAAATATAAAAGAACCACAAATATGTATTATATACTGTACATAATATATCAAAGTACCCCAAATATGTATTATATACTGTACATAAAATATCATAGTACCCCAAATATGTATTATATACAGTAGATAGAATATCAAAGTACCCAAATGTGTATTATACACAGTACCTAAAATATCAAAGTACCCCAAATATGTATTATATACTATAAATAAAATATCAAAATACACCAAATATATATTATATACAGTAGATAAAATATCAAAGTACCCAAATGTGTATTATATACTTTACATAAAACATTGAATTAACCCAAATATATATTATATAGTGTACATAAAATATCAAATTACCCCACGAATTTATTATATACTGTACATAAAATATCAAAGTACCCCAAATATGTACTATATACAATAGATACAATATCAAAGTACCCAAATGTGTATTATATACTAAACATAATATATCAAAGTAACCCAAATATGTATTATATACTGTAAATAAAATATCAAATTACCCCAACTATGTATTATATACTGTATATAAAATATCAAAGTACCGCAAATGTGTATTATAGACTGTAGATACAATATCAAAGTACCCAAATGTGTATTATATACTGTACATAAAATGTCAAAATACCACAAATATGTATTATATACTGTACATAAAATATCAAAGTATCCCAAATACGTTTTGTATACTGAACATAAAATATCAAAGTACCCCAAATATGCATTATATAGTGTAAAGAAAATATCAAAATATGCCAAATATGTATTTTATACTGTAGATAAATTATCAAAGAGAAACAGATGTGTATTTTATACTGTATATAAAAAATCAAAGTGAAAGAAATATGCAGTTTATACTGTAGATAAAATATAAAAGTACACCAAATACGTATTATATACTGTACATAAAATATTAAAGTAAACCTAATATGTATTATCTGCTGTACATAAAATATCCAAGTACACAAAATATGTATTATATACTGTACATGAGTTATCAAAGTACACCAAATATGAAATATATACTGTCCGTAATATATAAAGGACCCCAAACATATATTATATACTGTACATAAAATATCAAAGTACCCCAAATATATTTTATATACAGTAGATACAAAATCAAAGTACCCAAATATGTATTATATACTGTACATGAATTATCAAAATACACCAAATATGTATTATATACTGTACATGAATTATCAAAATACACCAAATATGTATTATATACTTTACATAAAATATCAAAGTACCCCAAACATATATTATGTACTGTACATAAAATACTATAGTACCACAAATATATATTAACTACTGTATATGAAATATCAAAATACCCCAAATATGTATTATATACTCTACATAAAATATCAAAATAACCCAAATATATATTTTATACTGTACATAAAATATAAAAGTACAGCAAATATATATGAAATAATGTATATGAAATGTCAAAGAACCTCAAATATTTATTATATACTGTACATAATATATCAAAGTTCAGCAAATATGTTTTATATAGTGTACATAAAATATCAAAGTACCCCAGATATATATTAAATGTTGTAAATGAAATATCAAAGTACCCCAAATATGTATTATATGCTGTTCATAAAATATCAAAGTAACCAAAATATGTATTATATACTGTACATAAAATATGTAAGTACCCCAAGTATTTATTACATACTGTAAATAAAATATCAGTGTACCCCAATTGCGTATTATATACTGTATATAAAATAACAAAGTAACCCAAATAAATATGACATACTGTACAAAAGAAATCAAATTATCCCAAATATATATTATATACTGTACATAAAATATCAAAGAATCCACAGTATATATTATATACTGTACATAAAATATCAAAGTGCCCCAAAGGTGTATTATATAATGTACATAAAATATCAAAGTACAATATATATATATTATATACAGTAGATACAATATAAAAGTACCCAAATATGTATTATATACTGTACATAAAAAATCAAAGTAACCCAAATATGGATTATATACTGTACATAAAATATCAAAGTACCCCAAATATGTATTATATACAGTAGATACAATATCAATGTACACAAATGTGTATTATATACTGTACATAAAATATTGAAGTAACCCAAATATGTATTACATACTGTACATAAAATATGAAAGTACCCCAAGTATGTATTACATACTGTACATAAAATATCAAAGTAACCCAATTATGTATTATGTACAGTAGATACAATATCAAAGTACCCAAATGTGTATTATATATTATAAATAAAATATCTAAGCACCCCAAATATGTATTGTATACTCTACATAAAATATCAAATTTCCCCAAGTATGTATTATATACTGTACATAAAATATCAAAGTACCCCAAATATGCATTATATAGAGTAGATAAAATATCATAGTACCCAAATGTGTATTATATACTGTACATAAAATATCAAAGTACCCCAAATATGTATTATCTACTGTACATAAAATATCAAAATACCCCAAATATGCATTATATAGTGTACATAAAATATCAAAGTCCCCCAAATATATATTATATACTGTAGATACATTATCAAAGAGAAACAGATATGTATTTTATACTGTACATTAAATATCAAAGCGAAACAAATATGCAGTTTAAACTGTAGATAAAATATCAAAGTACACCAAGTATGTATTATATACTGTACATGAATTATCAAAGTACACCAAATATGTATTATATACTGTACATAATATATAAAAGTACTCCAAACATATATTATGTACAGTACATAAAATATTAAATTACCATAAATATATATTAACTACTCTTTATGAAATATCAAAATACCCCAAATATGTATTATATACTGTACATAAAATATCAAAATAACCCAAATATATATTATATACTGTACATAAAATATCAAAGTACAGCAAATATATATGAAATACTGTATATGAAATATCAAAGAAACACAAATATATATTTTATAGTGTACATAATATATCAAAGTACCCCAAATATGTATGATATACTGTACATAAAATATCAAATTACCCCAGATATATATTAAATGCTGTATATGAAATATCAAAGTACCCCAAATATGTATTATATGCTGTTCATAAAATATCAAAGTAAACCAAATATATATTATATACAGTAGATACTATATCAAAGTACCCAAATGTGTATTATATACTGTACATAAAATATCAAAGTAATCCAAATATGTATTATACACTGTACATAAAATATCAAAGTACACCAAGTATGTATTATAAACTGTACACAAAATATCAAGGTACACCAAATATGTATTATATACAGTAGATACAATATCAAAGTACACATAGGTGTTATATACTCTACATAAAATGTCAAAGTACCCTAAATATATAATATATACTATACATAATATATCAAAGTATCCCAAATATGTATTATATACTGTACATAAAAAATCAAAGTACCCCAAATATGCATTATATAGTGTACATAAAATATCAAAGTATCCCAAATATGTATTATATACTGTATATAAAATATCAAACTACCCCAAGTATGTATTATATACTCTACATAAAATATCAAAGTACCCCAAACATGTATTAAATACCATACATACAATATCAACGTACCCAAATGTGTATTATATACTGTACATAAGAAATCAAATTACCCCAAATATGTATTATATACTGTACATAAAATATCAAAATACCCCTAATATGCATTATACAGTGTACATAAAATATCAAAGTAACCCAAATATGTATTATATACTGTAGATAAATTATCAAAAAGAAACAGACATGTATTTTATACTGTACATAAAATATCAAACCGAAACAAAAATGCATTTTATACTGCAGATAAAATATCAAAGTACACCAAATGTGTATTATATAGTCTACATAAAATATCAAAATATACATAATATATATTTTATACTGTACATAAAATAACAAAGTACACCAAATATAGATCATATAGTGTATATAAAGAAACAAAGTACACCAAGTATATGTTATATACTGTATCTAAAATAAAAAAGCAGAGCAAATATATGTTATATACTTTACATATGATATCAATGTACACCATATATAATATACTCTACATAAAATATCAAAGTACACAAAATGTATTATATACTGCACATAAAATTTCAAATTACACCAAATCTATATTATATACTGTACATAACATAAAAAACACACCAAATATATGTTATATACACTACCTAATATATCAAAGGACACCAAATATATATGATATACTACACATAAAATATCAAAGTACAACAAATACGTATTATATACTGTGCATAATATATCATAGTACACCATATGCATTATATACTGTACATAAAATATCACAGTACACGAAATATAATATACGCTGTACAAAAAAATCAAAGCACACCAAATATATGTTATATACTGTACATAAAAATCAAATTACACCAAATATATTTTATATAATGTATATAAAATATCAAAGTACACCAAATATATATTATATATTGTACATAAAATATCAAAGGATACCAAATATATATTATATACTACACATAAAATATCAAAGTACACCATATATATTATATACTGAACATAAAACATCAAACTTCACCAAATATATATTATGTATTTTACATAAAATATCAAAGTACACCAAATATATATTATGTACTGTGCAAACAATATCAAAGTACACCAAATATATATTTTGTAGTGTACATAAAATATAACATTACACCAAATATATATTATATGCTGTACATAAAATATCAAAGTACACAAAATATATGTTATATATTGCACATAAAATATGAAAGTACACAAAATATATATTATATAGTACGTAAAATACAAAGTACACAAAATATATATTATATATTGTACATAAAATTTCAAAGTAAAGTACACAAAATATATATTATATATTCTTCATAAAATATCAAAGTACACAAAATATATATTATATAATACACTTAAAATATCAAAAATAACAGGAAATATATGTTATATATTGTACATAAAATATCAAAATATATAAAATATATATTATATACTGAATGTAAAATGTCAAAGAACACATAATATATATCATAATTTTTACATAAAATATCAAATTTCACAAAATATATATCATATACTGCACATAAAATATCAAAGTACACAAAATATATATTATATAATTTACATAAAATGCCAAAGTACATAAAATATGTAGGATTTATTGCACATAAATTATCAACCTACACTATATATATTATATATTGTACATAAAATATCAAAGTACACAAAATACATATCATATACTGTACATAAAATATCAATGTACACAAAATATAAATTACATATTGTACATAAAATATCAAAGTTCTCTATATATATCCTATATTGTACATTTAATATCAAACTACAAAAATATATATTATATATTGTAGATAAAATATCAAAGTACACAAAGTATATGTTATATATTGTACATAAAATATGAAAGAACACAAATTATATATCATATATCATACATAAAATATCAAATTACAAAAAAATATATATTATATAATGTTCATAAAATATCAATTACCCAAAATATATATTATATATTGCACATAAAATATCAAAGTTCACAAAATATGAAAATATATTGCACATAAAATATTAAAAAAAATACACAAAATATATATTATATATTGTACATAAAACATGAAATTACACAAAATATATATTATATATTGTACATAATATATCAAATTAACATTCACAAAATATATATTATGTATTGTACACAAAATATCAAAGTACACAATACACGTAATATATATTGTACATAAAATATCAAAAAGTACAAAAAATATATGTTGTATATTGTACATAAAATATCAAAATACACAAAATATATGTTAAATATTGTACGTAAAATATCAAAGTACATAAAATATATATTATATATTGTACATAAAATATCAAAGTATACCAAATATATATTATGTATTGTACATAAAATATCAAAGTGCACAAAATATATATTATACACTGTACATAAAATATGAAAGTACACAAAATATGCATTATGTATTGTCCATAAAATATCAAAATGCACATAATATATGTCACATATTGTACATAAAATATCATAGTACACAAAATATATACCACGTATTGTATATAAAATATCAAAGTACACAACATATATATTATATATTGTACATAAAATATCAAAGTACACAAACTATATATCATATATTGTACATAAAATATGAGAGTACATAAAATATATATCATATAATGTATATAAAATATCAAACAACACAAAATATGTATTATATATTGTACATAAATTGTGAAAGTACACGTAATATATATTATATATTGTACATGAAATATCAAAGTACACAAAATATGTATAATATATTGTACATAAAATACCAAAGTTCACAAAATATATATTATGTATTGTACATAAAATATCAAAGTACACAAAATATATATTACATATTGGACATAAAGTATCAAAGGAAACAAAATATATATTATATATTCTACATGAAATAGCAAATTACACAAAATACATATTATATATTGCACATAAAATATCCAAGTACACAAAATATTACATGTTGTAAATAAAAAATGAAACTACACAAAATATATATTATATATTGTACACAAAAAGTCAAAGGGCACAATGTACACAAATTATAAATTTTATATTGTACATGAAATATCAAAGTACACAAAATATATATCATATATTGTACATAAAATATCAAAGTACACAAAATATATATCACATATTGTAGATAAAATTTCAAAATAGACACAATATGTATCATATATTGTACATAATATTTCAAACTACACAAAATATATATCATATATTGTACATAAAATATCAAAGTGCACGAAATACACATTTTATATTGTACATAAAATATCAAAGTACACTATATATATCACATAATTTACATAAAATAACAAACTACACAAAATATATATTATATATTGTACATAAATTATCAAAAAGTACGCAGTATTTATGTTTTATATTGTACATAAAATATCAAAGTACCCAAAACACATGTTATATATTGTACAGAAAACATCAAAGTACACAAAATATACGTTATATATTGTACGTAGAATATCAAAGTACACAAAATAAATACTATATTTTGTAAATAAAATATCAAAGTACACAAAATATATATTATATATTGTATATAAAATATCAAAGTACACGAAATAAGTATAATAAATTTTACATAAAATATCAAAGTTCACAAAATATATATTATGTGTTGTACGTAAAATATGAAATTACACAAAATATATATATTGTGTAAAAAATATCAAATACAGAAAATATATATTATATATTGAACTTAAAATATCAAAGTACACAAATTATATATCATATATTTTACATAAAATATCAAAGTACACAAAGTGTATATTATATACTGTACATAAAATATCGAAATACACAAAAATATATTATATATTGTACATAAAATATCAAACTACACAAAATATATATGATATATTGTTCATAAAATATCAAAGTACAGAAAATATATATCCTATATTTCACATAAAATATCAAAGTACACAAAATACATATTATATATTGTACATAAAATATCAAAGTACAAAAAATATTATATATTGTACATGTAATATCAAAAACTACACAAAATATATGGTACATATTGTACATAAAATATCACAGTATACAAAATATATCCTATTTATTGTACATAAAATATCAATGTACACAAAATATATCTTATATATTGTACAAAAATATCAAAGTATGCAAAATATGTCTTGTATATTGTACATAAAATATCAAAGTTCACAAAAAATATATTACAGATTGTACATAAAATATCAAAGTACACAAAATATATCCTATATATAGTACATAAAGTATCAGAGGACACAAAATATATCTTATATATTGCACATAAAATATCAAAGTACACAAAATATATGTTATATATTGTACATAAAATATCAAAGTACCCAAAATATATATCACATATTGCACATAAAATATAAAATAACACAAAATATATATCATAAATTGTACATAAAATATCAAAGTACACAACATATGTATTATATATTGTACAAAAAATATCAAAATATGCAAAATATATATCTTATATTGCACATAAAATATCAAAGTACACAAAATATGTATTACATATTGGCCATAAAATATCAAACACACGGAATTTATATTATATATTGTACATAATATATCAAATTACACAAAATATATATTATAAATTGTACATAAAATACCAAAGTAAACAAAATTTATATTATATATTGGCCATAAAATATCAAAGTACACAAAATATATATTATATATTGTACATAAAACTTCAAAGTACACAAAACATGTATTATGTATTTTATGTAAAATATCAAAGTACACAAAATAAATATTATATATTTTACAAAAAATATGAAAGTAAACAAAATAAATATCGTATATTGTAAATAAAATATCAAAGTACACAAAATATGTATCATACATTGTTCATAAAATATCAAACTTTACAAAATATATATTATATATTGTACATAAAATATCAAAGCAAATTTCAAAAAATATATCTTATATATTGTACATAAAACATTAAAATACAGAAAATATATATCATATATTGTACATAAAATATCAAAGTACACAAAATATATATCATATATTGTACATTAAATATCAAAGGACACAAAATATGAATTATATATTGTACATAAAATATCAAAGTACACATAATATATATCAAATATTGTATATAAACTATCAAAGTACACAAAATATATGACATATCCTGTACATAATATATAAAACTACACAAAATATATATCATATATATCATATATTGTACATAAAATATCAAAGTACACAAAATATATGTTATATATTGTACATAAAATATCAAAGTACACAAAATACTTATTATATATTGGCCATAAAGTATAAAAGTACACAAAATATATATTATATATTATACATAATATATCAAAGTACACAAAATATATGTTATATATTGTACATACAATATCAAAGTACACAAAACCTATATTATATATTGTACATAAAATATCAAAGTACACAAAATATATATAGTTCATAAAATATCAAAGTAAACAAAATATAATATATACTGTACATAGAATATTAAATACACTAAATATATATCATATATTGTACATAAAATATCAAAGTACACAAAATATATATCATATATAGTACATAAAATATCAAAATACACAAAATTTGTATCATATATTGTACATAAAATATCAAATTACACAAAATATGTATTGTATAATTTACATAAAATATCAAATTACACAAAATATGTATTATATATTGTACATGAAATACCAAAATACACAAAATATAGGTTAAATATTGTACATGAAATATCAAAATACACAAAATATATATAATATATTGCATATAAAATATGAAAGTACACAAAACATATATGGTATATTGTACATAAAAAATGAAAATACACAAAATATATGTCATCTATTGAACATAAAATATCAAAGGAAAAAAATGTGTATCATATATTGTTCATACAATATCAAAGTACACAAAATATACACTATATATTCTACACAAAATATGAAAGTAAAGCACACAAAACATATATGATATATTGTACATAATATATCAAAGTACACAAAATATACATTACCTATATATATATATACATGGAATGGAATGAAATAGAATGGAATGTAATGGAATACAATCGAAGGGAATCAACAAGAGAAATGGAATGGAAACAAATTTAAAGGAATGGAATGGAATGGAATTTAATCAACTGGAATGGAATGGAAGTGAATGGAATGGAATGGAATAGAATCAAATGGAAGAGAAGTGAATGAAATGGAATGTAACAGAATGGATTGGAATGGAATGGAATGGAATGAAATGGATTGGAATGGAATAAAATATAATAGGGTGGAATGAAATGCAATGGAACAGAATGAAATGGAATTGAATCAAATCATCCCGACGGGAATGCAATGGAATTGAATGGAATGGAATGGAATGGAATGGAAAGGAATGGAATTTAATGGAATGGAATGGAATGGAATGGAATGGAATGGAATGGAATCAACCCGAGTTGAATGGAATGGAATGGAATCAACCTGAGTGGAATAAAATGGAATGAAATGGAAAGGAATGGAATGGAATGGAATGGAATGAAATAAACCTGAGTGGAATAGAATGGAATGGAATGGAATAGAATGGAATGGTGTGGAATCAACATGAGTGGAAAGGAATGGAAGAAACTGAATGGAATGGAATGGAATCAAATGGAATTGTACGGAATCAACTGGAATGAAATAGAATGGAATGGAATGGAATGGAATAGAATGAAATTAATCCGAGTGGAATGGAACGGATTGGAATGGAATGGATTGGAATGGAATCAACCAGAGTGGAATGGAATGAAATGCAATGGAATGGAATGGAATCAACCCGAGTTGAATGGAATGAAATCGAGTGGAATGGAAAGGAGTGTAATGGAATGGAATGGAATGGAATAGAATGGAATCATCCAGAGTGGAATAGAATGCAACGGAATGGAATGGAATGGAATGGAATAAAATCATCCCGAGTGGAGTGTAATGGAATGGAATGAATAGAATGAAATGGAATGGAAAGGAATGGAATCAACACGAGTGGAATGGAATGGAAAGAAATGCAATTGAGTCAACTGCAATGGAGTGGAAGGGAATGGAATAAATCTGAGTGGAAAACAATGCAATGGAATGGAATGGAATGGAATAGATGGCAATGCAATGAAATCCACCCCAGTGGAGAGGAAAGGAAAGGAATGAAATAGAATGAAATGGAATGGAATCTACCCGAGAGGAATGGAATGGAATGGAATAGAATGGCATCAATCCGAGTGCAAAAGAATGTAACGGAATGGAATGGAATGCAGTAGAATATTATCAACCCGAGTGGGGAAGAATGTAATGGAATGGAATGGAATGGCATAATCCCGTGTGGAATGGAATGGATTGGAATGGAATGGAATGGAAAAGAATAGAATAGAATGGAAGGGAACGCAATGGAAACAACATGAGTGGAATGGAATGGAACGGAATGGAATGGAATGGAATGGAAAGGAATGGAATCACATGGAATGGAACGGAATGGAACGGAATGGAATTGAATGGAATGGAAAGGAATGGAATCACAAGAAATGGAACGGAATGGAACGGAATGGAATGGAATGGAATCAAGACGAGTGGAATGGAATGGATTGTATTGCAAGGGAATGGAATGGAATGGAATCAACTAGAGTGAAATGTATTGGAAGGAAAATTAACAGAATGGAATGGAATGGAATGGAGAGGAATGGAATGGAATGGAATGGAATGGAATCATCCACAGTGTAATGGAATGGAAAGGAATGGAGTGGAATGGAATGGAATCAACTGGAACGGAATGGAGTAAAATGGATTGGAATGGAAGGGAATGGAATCAAACTGAGTGGAATGGAATGGAATGGAATTGAAACAACCCGAGGGGAATGGAAAAGAATGGAGTCAACTTGAACGGAATGGAATGCAATGGAATAAAATGGAATGGAATGGAATTAAACAGAGTGAAATGAAGTAGAATAGAATGGAATGGAATGGCATTAACTGAAATGGAATGCAATTGAATGGAATGGAATGGAATCATCTTGAATGGAATGGAACGGAATGGAATGAAATGGAATGGAAGGGAGTGGGATGGAATGAAATAGCATCAAACCCAGTGGAATTGAATGAAATGAAATGGAATGCAATGGAATGGAATAGAACGGAATGGAATGGAATCAACCAGAAAGCAGTGGAATGGAAAAAAATTTAATGCAATGGAATGGAACGGAAGGGAATGGAATGGAATGGAAAAAAATCAACTCGAATGGAATTGAATGAAATGGAATGGGATGGAATGCAATGGAATGGAAAGGAATGAAATGGAATACAATGGAATGACCTGGAATGGAATAGAATGCAATGGAATGGAATCAAATTAACCCGAGGGGATTGGAATGGAATGGAATGGAATGGAATGGAATGGAAAGGAATGAGATGGAATAGAATGGAATAACCTGGAATGGAATAGAATGCAATGGAATGGAATCAAATCAACCCGAGGGGATTGGAATGGAACGGAATGGAATGAAATTGAATGGAATCAACTGGAATGGAATGGAATGGAAAGAATGGAATGGAATGGAATCAACACGAATAGAATTGAATGGAATGGAACGGAATGGAATGGAATGGAATGGAATGGAACAAACCCGAGTGGAATGGAATGGAATGGAATGGATTGGAAAGGAATGAAATGGAATAGAATGGAATGACCTGGAATGGAATTGAATGCAATGGAATGGAATCAAATCAACCCGAGGGTATTGGAATGGAATAGATTGGAATGAAATTGAATGGAATCAACTGGAATGGAATGGAATGGAAAGGAAAGGAATGGAATGGAATGGAGTCAACACGAATAGAATGGAATGGAATGGAATGGAATGGAATGGATTGGAATGGAATAAACCTGAGTGGAATGGAATGGAATGGAATGGAGTCAACACGAATAGAATGGAATGGAATGGATTGGAATGGAATAAACCTGAGTGGAATGGAATGGAATGGAATGGAATGGAATTGTACGGAATCAACACGAGTGGAAAGAAATGGAATGGATTTGAATGGAATGGAAAGGAATCAACTTGAATGGAATGGAATGGAATGGAAAGGAATCAAATGGAAAGGAATGGAAAGGAATGGAATGGAATGGAGTGGAATGGAATTGAATGGAATTGAATCAACCGGAATGGAACGGAATTCAATGGAATAGAATGGAATTCAATGGAAAGGAATACAATGGAATTGAATCCAACCGAGTGGAATGGAATGGAATGGAATGGAACGGAATGGAATGGAATGGAGTTGAATGGAATTGAATGGAATTGAATCAACCCGAATAGAACGGAATTGAATGGAAAAGAATGGAATTCAATGGAAAGGAATAAAATGGAATTGAATCAAACCGAGTGGAATGGAATGCAATGGAACGGAACGGAATGGAATGGAATGGAGTGGAGTGGAGTGGAATGGAATGGAATGGAATGGAAAGGAATAGAACGGAATGGAAAGGAATGGAATGGAATGGATTAGAATGAAATTGAAACAACCCGAGGGGAATGGTATGGAAAGGAAAGGAATGGAATGGAATGGAATGGAATGGAATGGAAGGGGAAGGAAAGGAATGGAATGGAATTGAATGGACTGGAATGGAATGGAATCAACCTGAGTGTAATGGAATGGAATGGAACGGAATAGAAAGCAATGGAATGAAATGGAATGGAATGGAATGGAAAGGAAGGTGATAGAATGGAATTGAATGAAAATGAGTGGAATGCAATGGAATGGAATGGAATGGAATGGAAAGGAAAGGAATGGAATGGAATGGAATGGAATGGAATGGAATCAACCCGAATGGAATGGAATGAAATGGAATGCAGTGGAATAGAACGGAACGGAATGGAATGAAGTGAAATGCAATAGAATGCAATTGAATCAACCAGAGTGGAACGGAATGGAAAGGAAAGGAAAGGAATGGAATGGAATGGAAGACAATTAAATTGAATTAACCTGACGGGAATGGAATGGAATGAAATGGAATGGAATGGAATGGAATGGAATAGAGTGGCATTGAATCAACCCGAGTGGAATGGAATGGAACGGAATGGAATGGAATGGAATGGAATATAATGGATTTGAAACAAACCAGAGTGGAATGGAACGGAGTGATACGGAATGGAATGGAATGGAATGGAATGGAATGGAATGGAATAGAATGGAGTTGAATCAACACGAGTGGAATGGAATGGCATGGAATGGAATGTATTGGAATGGAATGGAAAGGAATGGAATGGAATTGAATCAACCCAAGCAAAATGGCATGGCATGGAATGGAATGGAATTGAATCAAAACGAGTAGAATGGCATGGCAGGGAATGAAAAGGAAAGGAATGCAATAGAAATGAAAGGAATCAACAAGAGTGGAAAGGAATGGAAGGGAATGAAAAGGAACAGAATGGAATGAAATGGAGTGGGAAGGAGTGGAATGGAATGGAATGGTATGGAATCCAATAGAATCAAACAGAATGGAATGGAAAGGAATGGAATGAAATGGATTCGGAAGGAGTGGAATGGAATGGAATGGTATGGAATGCAATGGAATCAAACAGAATGGAATGGAAAGGAATGGAATGGAATGGAATCAACCCGAATGGAATGGAATGGAAAGGAATCAACCCGAATGGAATGGAATGGAATGGAATGGAATGGAATGGAATGGAATCAAACTGAATGGAATGGAATGCAATGGAATGCAATGGAATTGAATCAACACAAATGGAATGGAATGGAATGGCATCAATTCGAATGGAATGGAATGGAATGCACTGGAATAAACCCGAATGGAGTGCAATGGAATGGAATGGAATGGAATGGAATCTACAACAATGGAATGGAATGGAGTGGAAACAACTCGAATGGAATGGAGTAGAATGGAATGGAATGGAATGGAATGGAATCAACTAGAATGGAATGGAATGCAATGGAATGGAAAGGAATGGAATGGAATGGAATGGAATGGAATGGAATGGAATGAAAGGAACACGAAAGAAATGGAATGGAATGGAATGGAACGGAAAGGAATGGAATGAACCCGAATGGAATGGAATGGAATGGAATGGAATGGAATGGAATGGAATCAACCTGAATGGAATGGAACGGAATGGAATCAACCCGAATACAATGGAAAGGAATGGAATGGAATTGAATCAACCCGAATGGAATGGAAAGGAATGGAATGGAATGGAAAGGAGGCAACTCGAATGGAATGGAATGGAAGACAATGGAATGGAATCAACCCGAATGGAATGGAATGTTATGGAATGGAATGGAACCGAATCAACCCGAATAGAATGGAATGGAATGGAATCGCATGGTATGGAATGCAATGGAATCAATCCGAAATAAATGGAATGGAAAGGAATGGAATGGAATGGAATGGAATGAACACGAATGGAATGGAATGGAGTGGAACCAACTCGAATGGAATGGAATGGAATGGCATCAACACGAATGGAATGGAATGGAATGGAATGGAGTGGAAACCACACGAATGGAATGGAATGGAGTGGAATGGAATGGAATGGAATGGAATGGAATCAACACGAATGGAAAGAAATGGAATGGAAAAGAATGGAATCAAACCGAATGGAATGGAATGGAATGGAATGGAGTTAACACGAATGGAATGGAATGGAATGGAATGGAATGGAAAGGAATGGAATGGAATGGAATCAACCCCAGTGGAATGGAATGGAATGGAATGGAATGGAATGGAATCAACCAGAATGGAATGGAATGGAATGGAATGGAATCAATGCGAATGGAATGGAATGGAATGGCATGGAGTGGCATGGAATAGAATCAACCGGAATGGAATGCAATGGAAGGGAATGGAAGGGAGTGGAACGGAATGGAATCAACCCGAACGGACTGCAATGGAATGGACTGGAATGGAATCAACACGAAAGGAATGGAATGCAATGGAATGGAATGGAATGGAATGGAATCAACAACAATGGAATGGAATGGAATGGAACGGAATGGAATGGAAAGGAAACAATCCGAATGGAATGGAATGGAAAGGAATGGAATGGAATGGAATGGAATCAACCCGAATGGAATGGAATGGAGTGGAATCAACTCGAATGTAATGTAATGTAATGTAATGTAATGCAATGGAATGGAATGGAATGGAAGGGAACCAACCCGAATGTAATGTAATGTAATGGAATGGAATGGAATGGAATGGAATGGAATCAGCACGAATGGAATGGAATGGAGTGGAATGGAATGGAATGGAGTGGAATGGAATGGAATGGAGTGGAATGGAATGGAATGGAGTGGAATGGAATGGAATGGAATGGAATGGAATGGAATAGAATCAATCCGAATGGAATGGAATGGAATGGAATGCAATGGAATCAACCTGAATGGAATGGAATGGAGTGGAATGGAATGGAATGGAATGGAATGAAATCAACCCGAATGGAATGGAAAGAAATGGAAAGGAATCAACCCGAATGGAATGGAATGAAATCAACCCGAATGGAATGGAATGGAATGGAATGGAATGGAATGGAATGGAAAGGAATCAACCCGAATGGAATGGAATGGAATGGAATGGAATGGAAAGGAATGGAATGGAATGGAATGGAATGGAATGGAATGAAATCAACCCGAATGGAATTTAATGGAATGGAATGGAACAGAATGGAATGGAATGGAATGAAATGAACCCGAATGGAATGGAATGGAATGGAATGGAAAGGAAAGAAATCAACCCATATGAAATGGAATGGAATGGAATGGAATGGAATGGAATCAACCAGAATGGAATGAAATGGAATGGAATGGAATAGAATGGAGTGGAATGGAATCAGTGCGAATGGAATGGAATGGAATGGAATGGAATTGAATGGAATGGACTGGAATGGAATGGAACCAACCTGAGTGGAATGGAATGGAATGGAAACAACCCGAATTGAATGGAATGGAATGGAATGGAATGGAATGGAAAGGAATGGAATGGAATCAATCCGAATGGAATGGAATGGAATGGAATGGAATGGAATGGAATCAACCCGAATGGAAAGTAATGGAATGGAATGGAAAGGATTGGAATCAATGCGAATGGAATGGAATGGAATGGAATGGAATCAACCCGAAAGGAATGTAATGTAATGTAATGGAATGGAATGAAATCAACACGAATGGAATGCAGTGGAGTGGAATGGTAAGAAATGGAATGGAATGGAATGGAATGGAAGAAACCCGAATGGAATGGAATGGAATGGAATGGAATCAATGCGAATGGAATGGAATGGAATGGCATGGAGTGGCATGGAATGGAATGAACCCAAATGGAATGCAATGGAAGGGAATGGAAGGGAATGGAACGGAATGGAATCAACCCGAAAGGAATGGAATGGAATGGAATGGAATGGAATGGAATCAACATGAAAGGAATGGAATGCAATGGAATGGAATGGAATGGAATGCAATCAACAAGAATGGAATGGAAAGGAATGGAACGGAATGGAATGGAAAGGAAACTATCCGAATGGAATGGAATGGAAAGGAATGGAATGGAATGGAATGGAATCAACCCGAATGGAATGGAATGGAGTGGAATCAACTCGAATATAATGTAATGTAATGTAATGTAATGCAATGGAATGGAATGGAATGGAATGGAACCAACCCGAATATAATGGAATGGAATGGAATGGAATGGAATGGAATGGAATGGAATGGAGTCAACACGAATGGAATGGAATGGAGTGGAATGGAATGGAATGGAATGGAATGGAATGGAATAGAATCAACCCGAATGGAATGAAATGGAATGGAATGGAATGGAATGCAATGGGATCAACCTGAATGGAATGGAATGGAGTGGAATGGAATGGAATAGAATGGAATGAAATCAACCCGAATGGAATGGAATGGAATGGAATGGAATGGAAAGGAATCAACCCAAATGGAATGGAATGGAATGGAACGGAAAGGAATTGAATGGAATGGAATGGAATGGAATGAAATCAAACCGAATGGAATTTAATGGAATGGAATGGAATGGAAGGAAATTGAATTAACTCAAATAGAATGGAATGGAATGGAATGGAATGGAATAAACACGAATGGAATGGAATGGATAGGAACGGAATGGAATGGAATGGAATGGAATGGAATGGAATGGAATGGAATGGAATTTAATGGAAAGGAATCAACCCGAATACAGGGGAATAGAATGTAATGGAATGGAATGAAATGGAATGGACTGGTATCAACCCGAATGGAATGGAATGGAATGGAATGGAATGGATTGGAATCAACGCGAATGGAATGGAATGGAATGGAATGAAATGGAATAGAATTTAAAGGAGTGGAATGGAATGGAATCAACCCGAACGGAATGCAATGGAAGGGAATGGAAAGGAATGGAACGGAATGGAATCAACCCGACTGGAATTGAATAGAATGCAATGGAATGGAATGGAATGGAATCAACCAGAAAGGAATGGAATGCAATGGAATGGAATCAACTCGAATGGAATGGAATGGAATGGAATCATCCCGAATGGAATGGAATGCAATGGAATTGAATGGAATCAACCCGAATGGAAGGGAATGCTATGGAATGGAATGGAATCAGAACGAATGGAATGGAATGGAATGGAACGGAATGGAATGGAATGGAATCAACCCGAATGGAATGGAATAGAATGGAATGGAATGGACTGTAATGGAATAGAATCAACCCGAACTCAATGGAATGGAATGGAATCAACTCGAATGTAATGTAATGGAGTGGAATGGAATAGATTGGAATGGAATGGACTGTAATGGAATAGAATCAACCCGAACTCAATGGAATGGAATGGAATCAACTCGAATGTAATGTTATGGAGTGGAATGGAATGGAATGGAATGGAATATAATCAATACGATTGGAATGGAATGCCATGGAAGGGAATGGAATGGAATCAACCCGAATGGAATGGAATGGAATGGAATGGAATGGAATGGAATGCAATCAACCGAAATGGAATGAAATGGAATGGAATGCAATCAACCCAAAAGGAATGGAATGGAATGGAATGAAATGGAATGCAGTCAACCCGAAAGGAATGGAATGGATTGGAATCAACTCGAATGGATCGGAAAGGAATGGAATGGAATGGAATATAAGGGAATGGAATCAACTCGTATGGAAAGGAATGGAATGGAAAGGAAAGGAATGGAATGGAACGGAATGGAATCGAAAGGAGTGGAAAGGAATGGAATGCAATGGAATGGAATGGAATGGCATGGAAAGGAATGCAATGGAATCAACCCAAATGTAATGGAAAGGACTGGAATGGAATGGACTGGAATGGAATGGAATGGAATGGAACGGAATGGAACCAACAAGAATGGAATGGAATGGAATGAAATGGAAAGGAATCAACCCGAATGGAATGGGATCAAATGGAATGTAAAGGAATTGAGTGGAATGGAATCAACCGGAATGGAATGGAATGGAATGGAATGGAATCAACCTAAATGGAATGGAATGCAATGGAAATGAATGGAATCGAATCAACACGAACGGAATGGAATGGAATGTAATCAACTCGAATGGAATGGAATGGAATCTACCCGAATGGAATGGAATGCAATGGAATAGAATGGAATGGAATCAACTGGAATACAGTGGAATGGAATGGAATCGAATGGTATGGAATGGAAAGGAATCAATCCTAAATAAATGGAATGGAAAGGAATGGAATGGAATGGAATGTACCCAAATGGAATGGAATGGAGTGGAACCAACTCGAATGGAATGGAATGGAATGGAATCAACCCGAATGGAATGGAATGGAATGGAATGGAATGGAAACAACACGAATGGAATGGAATGGAGTGAAATGGAATGGAATGGAATGGAATGGAACAGAATGGAATCAACACGAATGGAATGAAATGGAATGGAATAAAATGGAATCAAACCGAATGGAATGGAATGGAATGGAATCAACACGAATGGAATGGAATGGAATGGAATGGAAAGGAATGGAATGGAATGGAATCAACCCCAATGGAATGGAATGGAATGGAATGGAATGGAATGGAATGGAATCAACCCGAATGGAATGGAATGGAATGGAATCAATGCGAATGGAATGGAATGGAATGGCATGGAGTGGAATGGAATGGAATCAACCCGAATGGAATGCAATGGAAGGGAATGGAAGAGAATGGAACGGAATGGAAACAACCCGAATGGAATGGAACCGAATGGAATGGAATGGAATGGAATGGCATTAACCCGAAAGGAATTGAATGCAATGAAATGGAATGGAATGGAATGAACCCGAATGGAATGGAATGGAATCTGTTCGAATGGAATGGAATGGAAAGGAATGGAATGGAATGGAATGGAATCTACCCGAATGGAATGGAATGGAGTGGAACCAACCCGAATGTAATGGAATGGAATAGAATGGAATGGAATCAACACGAATGGAATGGAATGGAATGGAATGGAATGGAATGGAATGGAATGGAATAGAATCAACCCGAATGGAATGGAATGCAATGGAATGCAAAGGAATCAATCTGAATTGAATGGAATGAAGTGGATTGGAATGGAATGGAATGGAATGAAATCAACCCGTACGGAATGGAATGGAATGGAATGGAATAAACCTGAATGAAATGGAAAGGAAAGAATTGAATGGAGTGGAATGGAGTGGAATCAACCCGAGGGCAATGGAATGGAATGGAAGTGAAATCAACCAGAAAGAAATGGAATGTAATTGAATGGAATGGAATGGAATGGAAAGGAATGGAATCAAACCGAATGGAATGGAATGGAATGGAATAAACCCGAAAGGAATGGAATGGAATGGAATGGAACGGAATGGAATGGAATTCAATGGAATCAACGCGAATGGAATGGAATGGAATGGAATGGAATGCAATGGAATGGAATCAACCCGAATGGAATGGAAGGGAATGGAATGGAAAGGAGTCAACCCGAATGCAATGGAATGGAATGGAAGGGAATGGAATGGAATTGAATGGAAATGCAATCAACGCGAATGGAATGGAATGGAATGGAATGGAATGGAATGGAAAGGAATGGAATCAAACCGAATGGAATGGAATGGAATGGAATGGAATGGAATGGAATGGAAAGGAATGTAATGGAATAAACCCGATTGGAATGGAAGGGAGTGGAATGAACTAGAATGGAATGGAATGGAAAGGAATGGAATAAGCCCGAATGGAATGGAATGGAAAGGAATGGAACGAAATGGAATGGAATGGAATGGAATCAACCCGAATGGAATGGAAGGAATGGAATGGAATGGAAACAACACGATTGGAATGGAATGGAATGGAATGGAATGGAATCAAATGGAATTGAATGGAATAGAATGGAATGGATTGCAATGGAGTCAAACCGAAAGTAATGGAATGGCATGGAATGGAATCAACCCGAATGGAATGGAATGGAAAGGAAAGGAATCAACCCGTATGAAATGGAAAGGAATGGAATCAACCAGAATGGAATGCAATGGAAAGGAATGGAATAGAATTGAGTGGAAAGGAATCAGTGCGAATGGAATGGAACAGAATGGAATCGAATGGAATGGAATGGAGTGGAATGGAATGGAACCAACCCGAGTGGAATGGAATTTAATGGAATCATTCCAAATGGAATGCAATGGAATGGAATGGAATGGAATCAACCCGAATGGAATGGAATGCAATTGAACGGAATGGAATGTTATCAAGTCGAATGGAATGGAATGGAACGGAATGGAAAGTAATGAAATAAATTGGAATGGAATAGAGTGGAATGGAATAAACCCGAATGGAATGCAATGGAAAGGAATGGAATGGAACGGAATGGAATGAACCCGAATGGAATGCAATGGAATGGAATGGAATGGAATCCACCCGAATGGAATGAAATGGACTGGAATGGAATGGAATGGAATGGAATCAACACAAATGGAATGGAATGGAATGGAATGGGAAGGAACGGAATCAAACCGAATGGAATAGAATGGAATGGAATGGAATCAACCCGAATGGAGCGGAATGGAATGGAATGGAATGGAGTGGAATGGAAAGCAATGGAATCAAACCGAATGGAATGGAATGGAATGGAATGGAAAGGAATGGAAAGGAATGGAATCAAAACGAATGCAATGGAATGGAATGGAATGGAATGGAATGGAATGGAATCAAACCGAATGGAATGGAATGGAATGGAATGGAATGGAAACAACCCGAATGGAATGGAATAGAATGGAATGGAATGGAATGGAATCAACACGAATGTAATGTAATGGAATGGAATGGAATGGAATGGAATCAATGTGAATGCAATGGAATGGAATGGAATGGAATGGAGTGGAATGGAATGGAATCAACCCGAATGGAATGCAATGGAAGGGAAAGAAATGGAATGGAATGGAGTGGAATCAACTCGAATGGAATGGAATGGAATGGAGTGGAATCAAACCGAATTTAATGGAATGGATAGGAATGGAATTAACCCGAATGGAATGGAATGCAATGGAATGGATTGGAACGGAATCAACAAGAATGCAATGGAATGGAATGGAATGGAATAGAATGTAATCGAATGGAATGGAATGCAAAGGAATCAACCCGAATGGAATGGAATGGAATGGAATGGAATCTACCGGAATGGAATGGAATGGAATGGAAAGGAATCAAGCCGAATGGAATGGAATGGAATGGAATGGATTGGAATAGAATGGAATGGAATCAACCCCAATGAAATGGTATGCAATGGAATGGAATGGAATGGAATCAACACAAATGGAATGGAATGGAATGGAATCAACTCGAAAGAAATGGAATGGAATGGAATGGAATGGAACGGAATGGAATGGAATCAACCCGAATGGAGTGGAATGGAATGGAATGGAATCAAACCGAATGGAAAGGAATGAAGTGGAATGGAAAGTAATGTCAAGGAATCAACTCGAATGGGATGGAATGGAATGGAAAGGAATGGAATGGAATGGAAGCAACCCGAATGGAATGGAATGGAATGGAATAGAATGGAATCAACCCGAATGGATGGAATGGAATGAAACGGAATGGAATGGAATGGAAAGGAATGGAATAGAATGGAATTGAATCAACCTGAGTGGAATGGAATGGAATGAACTGGCATGGCATATCATGGAATGGAATGGAATGAAATGGAACGGAATGTAATGGAATGGAATCAACCCGAATGGAATGGAATAGAATGGAATGGAATGGACTGTAATGGAATAGAATCAACCCGAACTCAATGGAATGGAATGGAATCTACTCGAATGTAATGTAATGGAGTGGAATGGAATGGCATGGAATGGAATATAATCAATACGATTGGAATGGAATGCCATGGAAGGGAATGGAATGGAATCAACCTGAATGGAATGGAATGGAATGGAATGGAATGGAATGGAATGGATTGGAATGGAACGGAATCAACCCGAAAGGAATGGAATGGAAAGGAATGGAATGGAAAGGAATCAACTCGAATGGAATGGAATGGATTGGAATCAAATCGAATGGAATGGAATGGAATGGAATGCAATGGAATCAACCCGAATGGAATGGAAAGGAATGGAGTGGAATGGAATGGAAAGTAATCAACCCGAGTGGAATGGAATGGAATGGAATGGAATGGAATTGAATCAAACCGAATGGAATGGAATGAAATGGAATGGAATGGTATGCAATGCAATGAAATGGAATGAAACCGAATGGAATGGAATGGAGTGGAATGCAATGGAATGGAATCAAACATAATGGAATGGAATGCAATGGAATGGAATGGAATGGAATCAACCCGAATGGAATGGAATGGAATGGAATGCAATGGAATGGAATTTAATGGAATAGAATGCAATGCAATCAACCAGAGTGGAATGGAATGGAATGGAACGTAATCAACCCGAATGGAATGGAATGTATTGGAATCAACTTGAACGGAATGGAATGGAAAGGAATGGAATGGAAAGGAATCAACACGAATGGAAAGGAATGGAATGGAAAAGAATGGAAAGGAATGGAATGGAATACAATGGAAACAACCCGAATGGAATGGAATGGAATGGAATGGATTGGAATGGAATCAACACGAATGGAATGGAATGGAATGGAATCAACTCGAATGGAATGGAATGGAATGGAATGGAACGGAATGGAATGCAATCAACCCGAATGGAATGAAATGGAATGGAATGGATAGGCATCAATACGAATGGAACGGAATGGAATGGAATGGAATCAACCCGAATGGAATGGAATGGCATGGAATGGAATTTAATAGAATAGAATGCAATGCAATCAACCAGAGTGGAATGGAATGGAATGGAATGGAACGTTATCAACCCGAATGGAATAGAGTGGAATGGAATGGAGTCAACCCGAATGGAATGGAATGGAATGGAATCAACTCGAATGGAATGGAATGAAAAGGAATGGAATGGAATGGAATGGAATGGAATGGAATGGAACGGAGTGGAGTTGAATGGAATGGAATGGAATGGAATGGTACGGAATGGAATCGAGTGCAATTGATTGAACCTGAGTGGAGTGGATCGGAATGGAATTATATGCAATGGAATGGGATGGAGTTGAATCAATCCGAGTGGAATGGAATGCAATGGAATGGAGTGAAATGCAATAGAATGGAATGAAACAACCCCAGTGGAAATGAATGGAATGGAATGGAACGGAGTGAAACCCAATAGAATGGGAAAGATTAAACCCCAGTGGAATGGAATGGAATGAAATGGAATAGAATGGAACTGAATCAACCCGAGTGGAATGGAATGGAACGGAATGGAATGGAATCGAATGGAATGGAATGGAAGGGAATGGAATAGAATGAAATTGAACAAATTGGAAAGGAATGGAACGGAATGGAATGGAATGGTATTGAATGGAATCAAACGCAATTGAATCAACCCGAGTGGCGTGGATTGGAATGTAATGTAATGGAATGGAATGGAATGGAGTTTAATAAATCCGAGTGGAATGGAATGGAATGGAATAGAGTGGAGTGGAATGGAATGGAATGGAATGGAATGGAATCAACCCGAATGGAATGGAATGGAATAAACCCAAATGGAATGTAATGGAAAGGAATGGAATGGAATGGATGGGAATGGAATGGAATGGAATCAACCCGAATGGAATGGAATGGAATGGAATGGAATGGAATGGAATGGAATGGAATGGAAAGGAATCAACGCGAATGGAATGGAATGCAATGGAATGGAATGGATTGGATTCAACCCGAATGGAATGGATTGGAATGGAATCAACTCGAATGGAATGGAATGGAATGGAAAGGCATGGAATGGAATGCTATGGAATGGAATCGAATGGAATTAAATCCACAAGATTGGAGTGGATTGGAATGAATGTAATGGAATGGAATGGGGTGGAATTGAATCAATCCGAGTGGAATGGAATGGAATGGAATGGAGGGGAGTGGAATGAAATGGAATGGAATGGAGTGGAGTGGAATGGAATGGAATGGAATGGAATGGATTCAAAACAAATGGAATGGAATGAAATGGAATTAAATGGAATGGAATGGAATGGAATGGAAACAACCGGAATGGAATGGAATGGAAAGGAATGGAATGGAATGGAATGGAATGGAATGGAATCAACCCGAATGGAATTTAATGGAATGTAATGGAATGGATTGGAATGGAGTGGAATCAAACCGAATGGAATGGAAGCGAATGGAATGGAATGGAATGGAATCAACCCAAACGGAATGGAATGGAGTGGAATGGAATGGAACGGAATGGAATGGAATGGAATGGAATCAACACGAATGGAATGCAATGGAATGGAATGGAATGGAATCAACCCGGATGGAATGCAATGGAATTGAATGGAATAGAATGGAATGGAATGGCATGGAATCAACTCCAATGTAAAGGAATGGAATGGAATGGAATGGAATAAACCCGAATGGAATGGAATGGAAAGGAATGGAATGGAATGGAATGGAATGGAATGGAATGGTATCAAACCGAATGGAATGGAAAGGAATGGAATGGAATGGAAAGGAATGGTATGGAATGGAATGGAATGGAATGCAATCAAACCGATTGGAATGGAAAGGAATGGAATGGAATGGAAAGGAATGGAATGGAATGGAATGGAATGGAATGCAATCAACCCGAATAGAAAGGAATGGAATGGAATGGAAAGGAATCAAACCGAATGGAATGGAATGAAATGGAATGGAATGGTATGGAATGGAATGGAATGGAATCAACACGAATGGAATGGAATGGAATGGAATGGAATCAAATCGAATGGAATGGAATGGAATCCAATGGAATGGAATGGAATCGAATCAACACGAAAGAATGGAAAGGAATGGAATCAACTCGAATGGAATGTAATGGAATGGAATTAAATGGAATCAAACCGAAAGGCATGGAATGCAATGGATTGGAATGGAACGGAATCAACCCGAATGGTATGGAATGCAATGTATTGGAACGGAACGGAATCAACCCGAATAGAATGGAATGGAATGGAATGGAATCAACACGAATGAAATTGAATGGAATCAACCCAAATGGAATGGAATGGAATGGAATGGAGTGGAATGGAATGGAAATAATGGAAACGAATGGAATCAAAGCGAATGGAATGGAATGGAATGGAATGGAAGGGAATCAACCCGAATGAAATGGAAAGGAATGGAACGGAATGGAATGGAATGGAATGGAGTGGAATGGAATGGAACGGATTGGAATGGAAGGGAGAGGAATGGTATCAACGTAAATGGAATGGAATGGAATGGAATGGAACTTAAAGGAGTGGAATGGAACGGAATCAACCCGAATGGAATGCAATGCAAGGGAATGGAATGGAATGGAACGGAATGGAGTCAACCCGAATGGAATGGAATTTAATGGAATGGAATGGAATGGAATCAACCCGAATGGAATGGAATGGAATTGAATGGAACCAACCCGAATGGAATGGAATGCGATAGAATGCAATGGAATGGAATTGAATCAACCCGAATGGAAGGGAATGGAATGGAATGGAATGGAATAGAATGCAATGCCATCAACCAGAATGGAATGGAATGGAATGGAATGGAATGGAATCAACCCGAATGGAATGGAATGTATTGGAATCAACTCGAACGGAATGGAACGCAATGGAGTGGAATGGAATGGAAAGGAATCAACACGAATGGAATGGAAAGTAATGGTATGGAATGGAACAGAATGGAATGGAATGGAATGGAAGCAACCAGAATGGAATGGAATGGAATGGAATCAACCAGCATGGAATGGAATGGAATGGAATGGAATGGAATGGAATGGAATGGAATGGAAGGGAATCAACCCGAAAGGAATGGAATGGAATGGAATCAACTCGAATGGAATGGAATAGAATGGAATGGAACATAATCAACACGATTGGAATGGAATGCAATGGAATGGAATGGAATGGAATCAACCCGAATGGAATGGAATGGAATGGAATGGAATGGAATGGAATGGAATGGAATGGAACTTAATGGAATAGAATGCAATGCAATCAACCAGAGTGGAATGGAATCAAATGGAATGGAATGGAATGGAACGTAATCAACCAGAATGGAATGGAATGGATTGGAATGGAATGGAATCAACCCAAATGGAATGGAATGGAAAGGAATGGAATGGAAAGCAGGCAACCCGAATGGAATGGAATGGATTGGAATCAACTCGAATGGAATGGAATGGAATGGAATGGAATGGAATGGAATGGAAAGGAATTTAATGGAATAGAATGCAATGCAATCAACCAGAGTGGAATGGAATGGAATGGAATGGAATGGAACGTAATCAACCAGAATGTAATGGAATGGATTGGAATCAACTCGAACGGAATGGAATGGAATGGAACGGAAGGGAATGGAATGGAAAGGAATCAACACGAATGGATTGGAATGGAATGTAAAAGAATGGAAAGGATTGGAATGGAATAGAATGGAAACAACACGAATGGAATGCAATGGAATGGAATCAACCCGAATGGAATGAATGGAATGGATTGGAATGGAATAAACCCGAATGGAATGGAATGGAATGGAATCAACTCGAATGGAATGGAGTGGAGTTGAATGGAATGGAATGGAATGGAATAAACCTGAAAGGAATGAAATGGAACGGAATGGAATGGAATGGAATGGAATGGAATGGAATGGAATTGAATGGAAAGGAATGCAATGGAATCAAACAGAATGGAGTGGAAAGGAATGGAATTGAAAGGAATGGAATGGAATGGAATGGAATCAACGCAAATGGAATAGAACGGAATGGAATGGAAAGGAATCAACCCGATTGGAATGGAATGAAATGGAATGGAAAGGAATGGAATGGAATGGAATCCACCCGAATGGAATGGAATGCAATAGAATGGAATGGAATGGAATCAACCTGAATAGAATGGAATGGAATGGAAGGGAATGGTATGGAATGGAATGGAATCAATCCGAAATAAATGGAATGGAATGGAATGGAATGGAATGAAACCGAATGGAATTGAATGGAGTGGAATCAACTCGAATGGAATGGAATGGAATGGAATGGAATCAACCTCAATGGCATGGAATAGAATGGAATGGAATGGAATGGATTGGAATGGAATCATTCCGAATGGAGTGGAATGGAATGGAATCAACTCGAATGGAGTGGAATGTAATGCAATGGGATATAATCAACACGATTGGAATGGAGTGCAATGGAATTTAATGGAATGGAATCAACCCGAATGGAATGGAATGGAATGGAATGGAATGGAATGGAATGGAATGGAATGCAATAAACCCGAATGTAATGGAATGGAATGGAATGGAGTGGAATGGAATGGAGTCAACCCGAATGGAATGGAATGGATTGGAATCAACTGGAATGGAATGGAATGGAATGGAATCAGCTCATATGGAATGGAATGGAATGGAATGGAAAGGAATGGAATGGAATGGAATGGAGTGGAGTGGAGTGGAATGGAATGGAACGGAATGGAATGGAATATACCCGAAAGGAATGAAATTGAATAGAATGGAATGGAATTTAATGGAATCGAATGGAATGGAAAGGAATGCAATGCAATGAACCCAAATGGAGTGGAAAGGAATGGAATGGAAAAGAATGGAATGGAATGGAATCAACCCGAATGGAATGAAATGGAATGGAATGGAATTGAAAAAACCCAAATGGAATGGAATGGAATGGAAGGGAATGGTGTGGAATGGAATGGAATCAATCCGAAATAAATGAAATGGAATGGAATGGAATGGAATGGAATGGAATGGAATGGAATCAATGCGAATGGAATAGAATGGAATGGAATGGAATGGCATGGAGTGGAATGGAATGGAATCAATCCGAAATAAATGGAATGGAATGGAATGGAATGGAATGGAATGAACCCGAATGGAAGGGAATTGAGTGGAATCAACTCGAATGGAATGGAATGCAATGGCTTGGAATGGAATGGAATGGAATGCTATCAACCCGAATGAAATGGAATGGAATGGAAACAACACGAATGGAATGGAATGGAGTGGAATGGAATGAAATGGATTGGAATGGAATGGAATCAACCCGAATGGAATGGAATGGAAAAGAACGGAATCAAACCGAATGGAATGGAATGGAATAAACCCTAATGGAATGGAATGGAATTGAATGGAATGGAATGGAATAGAATCAACGCGAATGGAATGGAATGGAATGGAACGGAATGGAATGGAATGGAATGGAATCAACCCGAATGGAATGGAATGCCATGGAATGGAATGGAATCAATGCGAATGCAATAGTATGGAATGGAATGGAATGGCATGGAGTGGCAAGGAATGGAACCAACGCGAATGGAATGCTATGGAAGGGAATGGAATGGAATGGAATGGAATCAACCCGAAAGGAGTGGAATGCAATGGAATGGATTGGAATGGTATCAACCTGAATGGAGTGGAATGGAATGGAACGGAATGGAATGGAATCTATCTGAATGGAATGGAATGGAAAGGAATGGATTGCAATGGAATGGAATGGAATGGAATGGAATGGAATGGAATGGAATCAACCCGCATGGAATGGAATGGAGTGGAATCAACTCGAATGGAATGGAATGGAATGGAATGGAATGGAATATGATTAACCCGATTGGAATGGAATGCAACGGAAAGGAATGGAATGGAATAAACGCGAATGGAATGGAATGGAATATGATCAACCCGATTGGAATGGAATGCAACGGAAAGGAATGGAATGGAATCAACGCGAATGGAATGGAATTGAATGGAAAGGAGTCAACCGGAATGGAATGGAATGGATAGGAATCAACTCCAGTGGAATGGAATGGAGTTGAATGGAATGGAATGGAATGGAATGCAATGGAATCAACTTGTATGGAATGGAATGGAAAGGAATGGAATGGAATGGAATGGAATGGAATGGAATGGAGTGGAATGGAATGGAGAAACCCGAAGGGAATGTAATGTAATGGAATGGAATGGAATGGAATAAAATCGAATGGAATGAAATGGAATGGAATGTATTGGAATGGAATGGAACGGAAAGGAATGCTGTGCAATAAACCCGAATGGAATGGAAAGGAATTTAATGGAATGGAATGGAATGGAATCAACCCGAATGGAATGGAATGGAATAGAAAGGAATCAATCCGAATGGAATGGAATGGAATGGAATGGAAAGGAATCTACCCGAATTGAATGGAATTAAATGGAATGGAATGGAATGCAATGGAATGGAATGGAATGGAATCAACCCGAATGGAATGCAATGGAGAGGAATGGAAGGGAATGGAATGGAATCAACCCGAAAGCAGTGGAATTCAATGGAATGGAATGGAATCGAATCAACACGAATGGATTGGAATGGAATTGAATCAACTCAAATAGAATGGAATGGAATCGAATCAACCCGAATGAAATGGAATGTAATGGAAAGGAATGGAATGGAATCAACCCGAATGGAAAGGAATGGAATGGAATGGAAAGGACTGGAATCAACGCGAATGCAATGGAATGGAAGGGAATGGAGTGGAAGGGAATGGAATGGAATCAACCCAAATGGAATGGAGGGGAATGGAATGGAATCAACCCGAATGGAATGGGACGTACTTGAATGGAATGGAATGGAATAGAAAGAAACGGAACAAAATGGAATCAACCCAAATGGAATGTGATGGAATAGAACGGAATGGAATGAAATCAACCCGAATGGAATGGAATATAATTGAATGGAATGGAATGGAATGGAATGAAATGGAACGAAATGGAATCAACCCGAAACGAATGGAATTGAATGGAATGGAATGGAATGGAGTAGAATGGAATGAACCCGAATGGAATGGAATCAACCCGAATGGAATGATATGGAATGGAATGGAATGGAATGGAATCAACCGGAACGGAATGGAATGGAATGGAATGGAATGGAACGGACTGGATTCAACCCGAATGGAATGGAAAGGAAGGGAATGGAATGGAACGGAAAGGAATGGAATCAACCCGAATGGAATGGAATGTAATTGAATGGAATGGAATGGAATGGAATGAAATGGAAGGAAATGGAATCAACCTGAATTGAATGGAATGGAATGGAATGGAATGGAATGGAATCAACCCGAATGGAATGGAATGGAATGGCATGGAATGGAATGGAATTGAATGGCACGGAATGGAATAGAATGGAATGGAATAAACACGAATTGAATGGAATGGCATGGAATGGAATGGAATGGAATGGAGTCAATCCGAATGGAATGGAATGGATTGGAATGGAATGGAATAGAATGGAATGGATTGGAATGGAATGGAATGGAATGAAATGGAATATAATGGAATGGAATCAACCCAAATGGAATGGAATGGATTGGAATAGAATGGAATCAACCCAAACGGGATGGAATGGAATGGAATCGAATGGAATGGAATCAACCCAAATGAAATGGAATGGAATGGAATGGACTGGAATGGAATGGAATGGAATGGAATGGAATGGAATCAACCCGAAAGGAATGGAATGGAAGGGAATGGAATGGAATAGAATGGAATGGAATGGAATAAAACCGAATGGAATGGAATGGAATGGAATGAAATGCAATGAAATGGGACGGAATGGAATCAAACCAAATGGAATACAATGGAATGGCATGGAATGGAATGAAATGCAATGTAATCAACCCGAATGGAGTGGAGTGGAATGGAATGGAATGGAATGGAATGGAATGGAATCAACCCGAATGGAATGGAATGCAGTGCAATGGAATGGAATGGAATTGTACGGAATCAACCGGAATGGAATGGAATGGAATGGAATGGAATCAACACGAATGGAATGGAATGGAATGCAATGGAATGGAATGCAATTGAATGGAATGAAATGCAATGGAATCAACCCGAATTCAATGGAATGGAATGGCATGGAATGGGATGGAATGGAATCGAAACAACCTGAATGGAACGGAACGGCATGGAATGGAATGGAATGGAATTGAATGGAATAGATTCAACACGAATCTAATGGAATGGAATGGAATGGAATAGAATGGCATCAACCCGAATGGAATGGAATGGAATGGCATGGAATGGAATCAACTGGAATGGAATAGAATAGAGTGGAATGGAATGAAATCAACCCGAATGGAATGGAATGGGATGGAATGGAATGGAATCAACCCGAATGAAAAAGAATGGAATGGAATGGAATGGAATGGAATTGAATGGAATGGAAAGGAATGGAATGGAATGGGATGGAATCGAGTCAACCGGAATGGAATGGAATGGAATGGAATGGAATCTAGACAACCGGAATGGAATGGAATGGAATGGGATGGAATGGAATCAACACGAATGGAATGGAATGGTTTGGAACGGAATGAAATGGAATGGAATGGATACAACCCGAATGGAATGGAATGGAATGGAATGGAATGGAATGGAATGGAATGGAATGGAATCAACATGAATGGAGTGGAATGGAATGGAATGGAATGGAGTGGAATGAAATGGAATCAAACCGAATGCAATGGAATGGAATGGAATGGGATGGAATGGAATGTAATGCAATCACAACTAATGGAATGCAATGGAATGGAATGGAATGGAAAGGAATGGTATGGAACGGAATTGAATGGAATCAACGTGAATAGAATGAAATGGAGTGGAATGGAATGGAATGGAATGGAATCAATTCGAATGGAATGCAACGGAATGGAATCAACCTGAATGGAATGGAATGGAATGGAAGAGAATGGAGTGGATTTGAACGGAATGGAATCAACCCGAATGGAATGGAAAGGAATGCAATGGAATGGAATGGAATGGAAGGGAATGGAATGAACACGAATATAATGAAATGGAATGGAATGGAATGGAATGGAATCAACCCGAATAGAATGGAATGCCATTGAATGGAATGGAATGGAATGGATTGGAATGGAATCAACCCGAATAGAATGGAATGGAATGGAATGGAATGGATTTTAATGGAATCAACCCGAATAGAATGGAATGGAATGGAATGGAATTGAATGGAATGGAATGGAATGGAATTTAATGGAATCAACCCGAATGGAATGGAATGGAATGGAATGGAATCAACCGGAATGGAATGGAATGGAATGGAATGGAATGGAACGGACTGCAATCAACCTGAATGGAATGGAATGGAAGGGAATGGAATGGAATGGAATGGAATGGAATCAACCCGAATGGAATGGAATGTAATTGAATGCAATGGAATGGATTGGAATGGAATCAACCCGATTGGAATTGAATGGAATGGAATGGAATGGAATAGAATGGAATCAAACCGAATAGAATGGAATGGAATGGAATGGAATCAACCCGAGTGAAATGGAGTGGAATGGAATGAAATGGAATGGAATGGAATGGAATCAACACGAAAGGAATGGAATGGAAGGGAAGGGAATGGAATAGAATGGAATGGAATGGAATCAACCCGAATGGAATGGAATGGAATGGAATGGAATGCAGTGCAATGGAATGGAATGGAATCAACACGAATGGAATGGAAAGGAATGGCATGGAATGGAATGGAATGGATTGGAATCAACCCGAATGGAGTGGAGTGGAATTGAATGTAATGGAATGGATAGGAATGGAACGGAATCAACATGAATCTAATGGAATGGAATGGAATGGAATGGACTGGAATCAACCCGATTGGAACGGAATGGAATGGAATGGAATGGAATCAACCGGAATGGAATGGAGTGGAATGGATTCAACCCGAATGGAATGGAATGGAATGGAACGGAATGAAATGGAATGGATTGGAATCAACCCGAAAGCAGTGGAATGGAATGGAATGGAATCAATCCGAATGGAATGGAATGTAAGGGAAGGAAACGGAATTGAATCAACCCGAATGGAATGGAATGGAATGGAATGCAACGGACTGGAATCAACCTGAATGGAACGGAATGGAAGGGAATGGAATGGAAGGGAATGGAATGGAATAAACACGAATGGAATGGAATGTAATTGAATGTAATGGAAAGGAATGGAATGAAATGGAATCAACCCGAATGGAATGGAATGGAATGGAATGGAATGGCATGGAATCAACCCAAATGGAATGGAATGGAATGGCATGGAATGGAATGGAATGGAAGGGAATCAACACGAATGGAATGGAATGCAATGGTATGGAATGGAATGGAATGGAATGGAGTCAATCCGAATGGGATGGAATGGAATGGAAAGGAATGGAATAGAATGGAATGAATTGGAATGGAATGGAATGGAATGGAATGGAATGGAATGGAATATAATGGAATGGAATCAACCCGAATGGAATGGAATGTAATTGAATGCAATGGAATGGAATGGAATGGAATCAACCCGATTGGAATGGAATGGAATGGGACAGAATGGAATCAACCCGAATAGAATGGAATGGAATGGAATGGAATGGAATGGAATCAACCCGAGTGAAATGGAGTGGAATGGAATGGAATGGAATGGAATGGAATGGAATGGAAAGGAATGGAATGGAATCAACACGAAAGGAATGGAATGGAAGGGAAGGGAATGGAATAGAATGGAATGGAATTGAATCAACCCGAATGGAATGGAATGGAATGGAATGGAATGGAATGCAATGCAATGGAATGGAATGGAATCAACACGAATGGAATGGAAAGAATGGCATGGAATGGAATGGAATGGATTGGAATCAACCCGAATGGAGTTTAGTGGAATTGAATGGAATGGAATGGATAGGAATGGAACGGAATCAACATGAATCTAATGGAATGGAATGGAATGTAATCAACCGGAATGGAATGGAATGGAATGGAATCAACCAAAATGGAATGGAATGGAATGGAATGGAATGGAATGGAATAAAATGGAATGGAGTGGAATGGAATGGAATCAACCCGAATTGAATAATATGTAATGGAATGGAGTAGAATGGAGTGGAATTGAATCGAATCAACCCGAAATGAATAGTATGTAAAGGAATGGCATAGAATGGAATATAATCGAATGGAATTGAAAGGAATGGAATCCACCTGAATGGAATGGTATGGAAAAGGAAGGAATAGAATGGAATCAACCGAAATGGAATGGAATGGAATAGAATGGAAAGGAATGGAATGGAATGGAATCAACCGGAATGGAATGGAATGGAATGGAACGGAATGGAATAGAATGGAATGGAATCAACCCGAATGGAATGGAATGGAATGGAATGGAATGGAATGGAATGGAATAGAATCAATCGAAATGGAATGGAATGGAATGGAATGGAATGGACCCGAATGGAATGGAATGGAATGGAATGGAATGAAATGGAATGGAATGGAATGGAATGGAATATAATCAACCCGATTGGAATGGAATGCAATGGAATGGAATGGAATGGAATCAAACCGAATGCAATGGAATGGAATGGAATATAATGCAATCAACCCGAATGGAATGGAATGGAGTGGAATGGAATGGAATGGAATTGAGTCAACCCGAAAGGAATGGAATGGATTGGAATCAACTCGAATGCAATGGAATGGAGTTGAATGGATTGGAATGATATGGAATGCAATGGAATCAACTCGTATGGAATGGAATGGAATGGAATGAAAAGCAGTGGAATGGAATCGACCCAAATGGAATGGAATGGAATGGAATGGAATGGAATGGAATGGAATCAACCCAAATGGAATGGAATGGAATGGAATGGAATAAAATGGAAAGGAGTGGAATGGAATGGATTCAACCCGAATTGAATAATATGTTATGGAATGGAGTAGAATGGAGTGGAATGGAATCGAATCAACCCGAATTGAATAGTATGTAATGGAATGGCATAGAATGGAATGGAATCGAATGGAATGGAAAGGAATGGAATCCACCTGAAAGGAATGGTATGGAAAAGAATGGAATAGAATGGAATCAACCAAAATGGAATGGAATGGAATGGAATAGAATGGAAAGGAATGGAATGGAATGGAATCAACCCGAATGGAATGGAATGGAATGGAACGGAATGGAATAGAATGGAATGGAATCAACCCGAATGGAATGGAATGGAATGGAATGGAATGGAATGGAATGGAATGGAATGGAATGAAATGGAATGGAATGGAATGGAATGGAATGGAATATAATCAACCCGATTGGAATGGAATGCAATGGAATGGAATGGAATGGAATCAACCCGAATGGAAAGGAATGGAATGGAATATAATGCAATCAACCCGAATGGAATGGAATGGAATGGAATGGAATGGAATGGAGTCAACCCGAAAGGAATGGAATGGATTGGAATCAACTCGAATGGAATGGAATGGAGTTGAATGGATTGGAATGATATGGAATGCAATGGAATCAACTCGTATGGAATGGAATGGAATGAAAAGCAATGGAATGGAATCGACCCAAATGGAATGGAATGGAATGGAATGGAATGGAATGGAATCAACCCAAATGGAATGGAATGGAATGGAATGGAATGGAATAAAATGGAATGGAGTGGAATGGAATGGAATCAACCCGAATTGAATAATATGTAATGAAATGGAGAAGAATGGAGTGGAATGGAATCGAATCAACCCGAATTGAATAGTATGTAATGGAATGGCATAGAATGTAATGGAATCGAATGGAATGGAAAGGAATGGAATCCACCTGAATGGAATGGTATGGAAAAGAATGGAATTGAATGGAATCAACCGAAATGGAATGGAATGGAATAGAATGGAAAGAATGGAATGGAATGGAATCAACCAGAATGGAATGGAATGGAATGGAACGGAATGGAATAGAATGGAATGGAATCAACCCGAATGGAATGGAATGGAATGGAATGGAATGGAATGGAATGGAATGGAATAGAATCAATCCAAATGGACTGGAATGGAATGGAGTGGAATGGAATGGAATGGAAAGGAAAGTCATCAACCCGAAAGGAATGGAATGGAAGGGAATGGAATGGATTGGAATGGAATGGAATGGAATGGAATGGAATCAACGCGAATGGAATGGTATGGAATAGAATGGAATTCAATGAAATGGAACGGAATGGAATCAGGCTGAATGGAATGGAATGGTATGGCATGGAATGGAAGGGAATGGAATGTAATCAACCCGAATGGATTGGAGTGGAATGGAATGGAATGGAATGGACTGGAATGGAACGGAATCAACACGAATTTAATGGAATGGAATGGAATGCAATCGAATGGAATGGGCTGGAATCAACCCGATTGGAACGGAATGGAATGGAATGCAATGGAATCAACGGGAATGGAATGGATTGGAATTAAATGGAATCAACACGAATGGACTGGAATGGAATGGAACGGAATGGAATCAACCCGAATGGAAAGGAATAGAATGGAATGGAATCAACACGAATCTAATGGAATGGAATGGAATGGAATGGAATGGAATGGAATGGAATGGAATCAACCGGAATGGAATGGAATGGAATGGAATCAACCCGAATGGAACGGAATGCAATGGAATGGAATGCAAAGGAATAGAATGGAATGGAATGGAATGGAATCAACATGAATGGAGTGGAATGGAATGGAATGGAATGAACATGTATGGAATGGAGTCAACACGAAAGGAATGGAATGGAATGGAATGGAATGGAATTAACCCGAATGGAATGGAATGGAATGGAATGGAACGGAATGGAATAGAATGGAATGGAATCAACCCGAATGGAATGGAATGGAATGGAATGGAATGGAATGGAATTGAATGGAATGGAATAGAATCAATCCAAATGGAATGGAATGGAATGGAATGGAATGGAATGGAATGGACCCGAATGGAATGGAATGGAATGGAATGGAATGAAATGGAATGGAATGGAATGGAATGGAATGGAATGGAATGGAATGGAATGGAATGGAATATAATCAACCCGATTGGAATGGAATGCAATGGAATGGAATGGAATGGAATCAAAGCGAATGGAATGGAATGGAATGGAATGGAATATAATGCAATCAACGCGAATGGAATGGAATGGATTGGAATGGAATGGAATGGAGTCAACCCGAAAGGAATGGAATGGATTAGAATCAACACGAATGGAATGGAATGGAGTTGAATGGATTGGAATGATATGGAATGCAATGGAATCAACTCGTATGGAATGGAATGGAATGGAATGGAATGGAATGAAAAGCAGTGGAATGGAATCGACACAAATGGAATGGAATGGAATGGAATGGAATGGAATGGAATGGAATCAACCCAAATGGAATGGAATGGAATGGAATGGAATGGAATAAAATGGAATGGAGTGGAATGGAATGGAATCAACCCGAATTGAATAATATGTTATCGAATGGAGTAGAATGGAGTGGAATGGAATCGAATCAACCCGAATTGAATAGTATGAAATGGAATGCCATAGAATGGAATGGAATCAAATGGAATGGAAAGGAATGGAATTCACCTGAATGGAATGGTATGGAAAAGAATGGAATAGAATGGAATCAACCGAAATGGAATGGAATGGAATACAATGGAAAGGAATGGAATGGAATGGAATCAACCCGAATGGAATGGAATGGAATGGAACGGAATGGAATAGAATGGAATGGAATCAACCCGAATGGAATGGAATGGAATGGAATGGAATGGAATGGAATGGAATGGAATGGAATGGAATATAATCAACCCGATTGGAATGGAATGCAATGGAATGGAATGGAATGGAATCAACCCGAATGGAAAGGAATGGAATGGAATATAATGCAATCAACCCGAATGGAATGGAATGGAATGGTATGGAATGGAATGGAGTCAACCCGAAAGGAATGGAATGGATTGGAATCAACTCGAATGGAATGGAATGGAGTTGAATGGATTGGAATGATATGGAATGCAATGGAATCAACTCGTATGGAATGGAATGGAATGGAATGGAATGAAAAGCAATGGAATGGAATCGACCCAAATGGAATGGAATGGAATGGAATGGAATGGAATGCAATGGAATCAACCCAAATGGAATGGAATGGAATGGAATGGAATGGAATAAAATGGAATGGAGTGGAATGGAATGGAATCAACCCGAATTGTATAATATGTAATGGAATGGAGAAGAATGGAGTGGAATGGAATCGAATCAACCCGAATTGAATAGTATGTAATGGAATGGCATAGAATGGAATGGAATCGAATGGAATGGAAAGGAATGGAATCCACCTGAATGGAATGGTATGGAAAAGAATGGAATTGAATGGAATCAACCGAAATGGAATGGAATGGAATAGAATGGAAAGAATGGAATGGAATGGAATCAACCAGAATGGAATGGAATGGAATGGAACGGAATGGAATAGAATGGAATGGAATCAACCCGAATGGAATGGAATGGAATGGAATGGAATAGAATCAATCCAGATGGAATGGAATGGAATGGAGTGGAATGGAGTGGAATGGAAAGGAAAGTCATCAACCCGAAAGGAATGGAATGGAAGGGAATGGAATGGATTGGAATGGAATGGAATGGAATGGAATGGAATCAACGCGAATGGAATGGTATGGAATAGAATGGAATTCAATGAAATGGAATGGAATGGAATCAGGCTGAATGGAATGGAATGGTATGGCATGGAATGGAAGGGAATGGAATGTAATCAACCCGAATGGATTGGAGTGGAATGGAATGGAATGGAATGGACTGGAATGGAACGGAATCAACACGAATTTAATGGAATGGAATGGAATGCAATCGAATGGAATGGACTGGAATCAACCCGATTGGAACGGAATGGAATGGAATGCAATGGAATCAACGGGAATGGAATGGAATGGAATGGAATCAACCCGAATGGAATGGAATGGAATGGAATAGAATGGAATAAACCCGAATGGAATGGAATGGAATGGAATCAACCCGAATGGAATGGAATGGAATGGAATGGAATATAATCAACCCGAAGTGAATGGAATGGAATGGAATGGAATGGAAACAACACGAATCTAATGGAATGGAATGGAATGGAATGCAATGGAATGGAATGGAATCAACCTGATTGAAATGTAATGGAATGGAATTGATTGGAATGGAATGGAATCAAATGGAAGGGAATGGATTGGAATTAAATGGAATCAACACGAATGGACTGGAATGGAATGGAACGGAATGGAATCAACCCGAATGGAAAGGAATAGAATGGAATGGAATCAACACGAATCTAATGGAATGGAATGGAATGGAATGGAATGGAATGGAATGGAATGGAATCAACCGGAATGGAATGGAATGGAATGGAATCAACCCGAATGGAACGGAATGCAATGGAATGGAATGCAAAGGAATAGAATCGAATGGAATGGAATGGAATCAACATGAATGGAGTGGAATGGAATGGAATGGAATGAACTTGAATGGAATGGAGTCAACACGAAAGGAATGGAATGGAATGGAATGGAATGGAATTAACCCGAATGGAATGTAATGGAATGGAATGGAACGGAATGGAATAGAATGAAATGGAATCAACCCGAACGGAATGGAATGGAATGGAATGGAATGGAATGGAATTGAATGGAATGGAATAGCATCAATCCCAATGGAATGGAATGGAATGGACCCGAATGGAATGGAATGGAATGGAATGAAATGGAATGGAATGGAATGGAATGGAATGGAATGGAATGGAATGGAATGGAATGGAATATAATCAACCCGATTGGAATGGAATGCAATGGAATGGAATGGAATGGAATCAAACCGAATGGAATGGAATGGAATGGAATATAATGCAATCAACCCGAATGGAATGGAATGGATTGGAATGGAATGGAATGGAAAGGAGTCAACCCGAAAGGAATGGAATGGATTGGAATCAACACGAATGGAATGGAATGGAGTTGAATGGATTGGAATGATATGGAATGCAATGGAATCAACTCGTATGGAATGGAATGGAATGGAATGGAATGGAATGAAAAGCAGTGGAATGGAATCGACACAAATGGAATGGAATGGAATGGAATGGAATGGAATCAACCCAAATGGAATGGAATGGAATGGAATGGAATGGAATAAAATGGAATGGAGTGGAATGGAATGGAATCAACCCGAATTGAATAATATGATATGGAATGGAGTAGAATGGAGTGGAATGGAATCGAATCAACCCGAATTGAATAGTATGAAATGGAATGGCATAGAATGGAATGGAATCAAATGGAATGGAAAGGAATGGAATTCACCTGAATGGAATGGTATGGAAAAGAATGGAATAGAATGGAATCAACTGAAATGGAATGGAATGGAATACAATGGAAAGGAATGGAATGGAATGGAATCAACCCGAATGGAATGGAATGGAATGGAACGGAATGGAATAGAATGGAATGGAATCAACCCGAATGGAATGGAATGGAATGGAATGGAATGGAATGGAATGGAATGGAATATAATCAACCCGATTGGAATGGAATGCAATGGAATGGAATGGAATGGAATCAACCCGAATGGAAAGGAATGGAATGGAATATAATGCAATCAACCCGAATGGAATGGAATGGAATGGTATGGAATGGAATGGAGTCAACCCGAAAGGAATGGAATGGATTGGAATCAACTCGAATGGAATGGAATGGAGTTGAATGGATTGGAATGATATGGAATGCAATGGAATCAACTCGTATGGAATGGAATGGAATGGAATGGAATGAAAAGCAATGGAATGGAATCGACCCAAATGGAATGGAATGGAATGGAATGGAATGGAATGGATTGGAATGGAATGGAATGGAATGGAATGGAATCAACGCGAATGGAATGGTATGGAATAGAATGGAATTCAATGAAATGGAATGGAATGGAATCAGGCTGAATGGAATGGAATGGTATGGCATGGAATGGAAGGGAATGGAATGTAATCAACCCGAATGGATTGGAGTGGAATGGAATGGAATGGAATGGACTGGAATGGAACGGAATCAACACGAATTTAATGGAATGGAATGGAATGCAATCGAATGGAATGGACTGGAATCAACCCGATTGGAACGGAATGGAATGGAATGCAATGGAATCAACGGGAATGGAATGGAATGGAATGGAATCAACCCGAATGGAATGGAATGGAATGTAACGGAATGGAATGGAATAGAATGGAATCAACCCGAAGGGAATGGAATGGAATGGAATAGAATGGAATAAACCCGAATGGAATGGAATGGAATGGAATGGAATGGAATGGAATCAACCCGAATGGAATGGAATGGAATGGAATGGAATATAATCAACCCGAAGTGAATGGAATGGAATGGAATGGAATGGAAACAACACGAATCTAATGGAATGGAATGGAATGGAATGCAATGGAATGGAATGGAATCAACCTGATTGAAATGTAATGGAATGGAATTGATTGGAATGGAATGGAATCAAATGGAATGGAATGGATTGGAATTAAATGGAATCAACACGAATGGACTGGAATGGAATGGAACGGAATGGAATCAACCCGAATGGAAAGGAATAGAATGGAATGGAATCAACACGAATCTAATGGAATGGAATGGAATGGAATGGAATGGAATGGAATGGAATCAACCGGAATGGAATGGAATGGAATGGAATCAACCCGAATGGAACGGAATGCAATGGAATGGAATGCAAAGGAATAGAATGGAATGGAATGGAATGGAATCAACATGAATGGAGTGGAATGGAATGGAATGGAATGAACTTGAATGGAATGGAGTCAACACGAAAGGAATGGAATGGAATGGAATTAACCCGAATGGAATGTAATGGAATGGAATGGAACGGAATGGAATAGAATGGAATGGAATCAACCCGAATGGAATGGAATGGAATGGAATGGAATGGAATGGAATTGAATGGAATGGAATAGAATCAATCCAAATGGAATGGAATGGAATGGAATGGAATGGACCCGAATGGAATGGAATGGAATGGAATGGAATGGAATGGAATGGAATGGAATGGAATGGAATGGAATGGAATGGAATGAAATGGAATGGAATGGAATGGAATGGAATGGAATGGAATGGAATGGAATGGAATATAATCAACCCGATTGGAATGGAATGCAATGGAATGGAATGGAATGGAATCAAACCGAATGGAATGGAATGGAATGGAATATAATGCAATCAACCCGAATGGAATGGAATGGATTGGAATGGAATGGAATGGAATGGAGTCAACCCGAAAGGAATGGAATGGATTGGAATCAACACGAATGGAATGGAATGGAGTTGAATGGATTGGAATGATATGGAATGCAATGGAATCAACTCGTATGGAATGGAATGGAATGGAATGGAATGGAATGAAAAGCAGTGGAATGGAATCGACACAAATGGAATGGAATGGAATGGAATGGAATGGAATGGAATCAACCCAAATGGAATGGAATGGAATGGAATGGAATGGAATAAAATGGAATGGAGTGGAATGGAATGGAATCAACCCGAATTGAATAATATGTTATGGAATGGAGTAGAATGGAGTGGAATGGAATCGAATCAACCCGAATTGAATAGTATGAAATGGAATGGCATAGAATGGAATGGAATCAAATGGAATGGAAAGGAATGGAATTCACCTGAATGGAATGGTATGGAAAAGAATGGAATAGAATGGAATCAACTGAAATGGAATGGAATGGAATACAATGGAAAGGAATGGAATGGAATGGAATCAACCCGAATGGAATGGAATGGAATGGAACGGAATGGAATAGAATGGAATGGAATCAACCCGAATGGAATGGAATGGAATGGAATGGAATGGAATGGAATGGAATGGAATATAATCAACCCGATTGGAATGGAATGCAATGGAATGGAATGGAATGGAATCAACCCGAATGGAAAGGAATGGAATGGAATATAATGCAATCAACCCGAATGGATTGGAATGGAATGGTATGGAATGGAATGGAGTCAACCCGAAAGGAATGGAATGGATTGGAATCAACTCGAATGGAATGGAATGGAGTTGAATGGATTGGAATGATATGGAATGCAATGGAATCAACTCGTATGGAATGGAATGGAATGGAATGGAATGAAAAGCAATGGAATGGAATCGACCCAAATGGAATGGAATGGAATGGAATGGAATGGAATGCAATGGAATCAACCCATATGGAATGGAATGGAATGGAATGGAATGGAATAAAATGGAATGGAGTGGAATGGAATGGAATCAACCCGAATTGAATAATATGTAATGGAATGGAGAAGAATGGAGTGGAATGGAATCGAATCAACCCGAATTGAATAGTATGTAATGGAATGGCATAGAATGGAATGGAATCGAATGGAATGGAAAGGAATGGAATCCACCTGAATGGAATGGTATGGAAAAGAATGGAATTGAATGGAATCAACCGAAATGGAATGGAATGGAATAGAATGGAAAGAATGGAATGGAATGGAATCAACCAGAATGGAATGGAATGGAATGGAACGGAATGGAATAGAATGGAATGGAATCAACCCGAATGGAATGGAATGGAATGGAATGGAATGGAATGGAATGGAATGGAATGGAATAGAATCAATCCAAATGGAATGGAATGGAATGGATTGGAATGGAATGGAATGGAAAGGAAAGTCATCAACCCGAAAGGAATGGAATGGAAGGGAATGGAATGGATTGGAATGGAATGGAATGGAATGGAATGGAATCAAAGCGAATGGAATGGTATGGAATAGAATGGAATTCAATGAAATGGAATGGAATGGAATCAGGCTGAATGGAATGGAATGGTATGGCATGGAATGGAAGGGAATGGAATGTAATCAACCCGAATGGATTGGAGTGGAATGGAATGGAATGGAATGGACTGGAATGGAACGGAATCAACACGAATTTAATGGAATGGAATGGAATGCAATCGAATGGAATGGACTGGAATCAACCCGATTGGAACGGAATGGAATGGAATGCAATGGAATCAACGGGAATGGAATGGAATGGAATGGAATCAACCCGAATGGAATGGAATGGAATGTAACGGAATGGAATGGAATAGAATGGAATCAACCCGAAGGGAATGGAATGGAATGGAATAGAATGGAATAAACCCGAATGGAATGGAATGGAATGGAATGGAATGGAATGGAATCAACCCGAATGGAATGGAATGGAATGGAATGGAATGGAATGGAATGGAATATAATCAACCCGAAGTGAATGGAATGGAATGGAATGGAATGGAATCAACACGAATCTAATGGAATGGAATGGAATGGAATGCAATGGAATGGAATGGAATCAACCTGATTGAAATGTAATGGAGTGGAATTGATTGGAATGGAATGGAATCAAATGGAATGGAATGGATTGGAATTAAATGGAATCAACACGAATGGACTGGAATGGAATGGAACGGAATGGAATCAACCCGAATGGAAAGGAATAGAATGGAATGGAATCAACACGAATCTAATGGAATGGAATGGAATGGAATGGAATGGAATGGAATCAACCGGAATGGAATGGAATGGAATGGAATCAACCCGAATGGAACGGAATGCAATGGAATGGAATGCAAAGGAATAGAATGGAATGGAATGGAATGGAATCAACATGAATGGAGTGGAATGGAATGGAATGGAATGAACTTGAATGGAATGGAGTCAACACGAAAGGAATGGAATGGAATGGAATGGAATGGAATCAACCCGAATGGAATGGAATGGAATGGAATGGAATGGAATGGAATTGAATGGAATGGAATAGAATCAATCCAAATGGAATGGAATGGAATGGAATGGAATGGACCCGAATGGAATGGAATGGAATGGAATGGAATGGAATGGAATGGAATGGAATGAAATGGAATGGAATGGAATGGAATGGAATGGAATGGAATGGAATGGAATATAATCAACCCGATTGGAATGGAATGCAATGGAATGGAATGGAATGGAATCAAACCGAATGGAATGGAATGGAATGGAATATAATGCAATCAACCCGAATGGAATGGAATGGATTGGAATGGAATGGAATGGAATGGAGTCAACCCGAAAGGAATGGAATGGATTGGAATCAACACGAATGGAATGGAATGGAGTTGAATGGATTGGAATGATATGGAATGCAATGGAATCAACTCGTATGGAATGGAATGGAATGGAATGGAATGGAATGAAAAGCAGTGGAATGGAATCGACACAAATGGAATGGAATGGAATGGAATGGAATGGAATGGAATGGAATCAACCCAAATGGAATGGAATGGAATGGAATGGAATGGAATAAAATGGAATGGAGTGGAATGGAATGGAATCAACCCGAATTGAATAATATGTTATGGAATGGAGTAGAATGGAGTGGAATGGAATCGAATCAACCCGAATTGAATAGTATGAAATGGAATGGCATAGAATGGAATGGAATCAAATGGAATGGAAAGGAATGGAATTCACCTGAATGGAATGGTATGGAAAAGAATGGAATAGAATGGAATCAACTGAAATGGAATGGAATGGAATACAATGGAAAGGAATGGAATGGAATGGAATCAACCCGAATGGAATGGAATGGAATGGAACGGAATGGAATAGAATGGAATGGAATCAACCCGAATGGAATGGAATGGAATGGAATGGAATGGAATGGAATGGAATGGAATATAATCAACCCGATTGGAATGGAATGCAATGGAATGGAATGGAATGGAATCAACCCGAATGGAAAGGAATGGAATGGAATATAATGCAATCAACCCGAATGGATTGGAATGGAATGGTATGGAATGGAATGGAGTCAACCCGAAAGGAATGGAATGGATTGGAATCAACTCGAATGGAATGGAATGGAGTTGAATGGATTGGAATGATATGGAATGCAATGGAATCAACTCGTATGGAATGGAATGGAATGGAATGGAACGAAAAGCAATGGAATGGAATCGACCCAAATGGAATGGAATGGAATGGAATGGAATGGAATGGAATGCAATGGAATCAACCCAAATGGAATGGAATGGAATGGAATGGAATGGAATAAAATGGAATGGAGTGGAATGGAATGGAATCAACCCGAATTGAATAATATGTAATGGAATGGAGAAGAATGGAGTGGAATGGAATCGAATCAACCCGAATTGAATAGTATGTAATGGAATGGCATAGAATGGAATGGAATCGAATGGAATGGAAAGGAATGGAATCCACCTGAATGGAATGGTATGGAAAAGAATGGAATTGAATGGAATCAACCGAAATGGAATGGAATGGAATAGAATGGAAAGAATGGAATGGAATGGAATCAACCAGAATGGAATGGAATGGAATGGAACGGAATGGAATAGAATGGAATGGAATCAACCCGAATGGAATGGAATGGAATGGAATGGAATGGAATGGAATGGAATGGAATAGAATCAATCCAAATGGACTGGAATGGAATGGAGTGGAATGGAATGGAATGGAAAGGAAAGTCATCAACCCGAAAGGAATGGAATGGAAGGGAATGGAATGGATTGGAATGGAATGGAATGGAATGGAATGGAATCAACGCGAATGGAATGGTATGGAATAGAATGGAATTCAATGAAATGGAATGGAATGGAATCAGGCTGAATGGAATGGAATGGTATGGCATGGAATGGAAGGGAATGGAATGTAATCAACCCGAATGGATTGGAGTGGAATGGAATGGAATGGAATGGACTGGAATGGAACGGAATCAACACGAATTTAATGGAATGGAATGGAATGCAATCGAATGGAATGGACTGGAATCAACCCGATTGGAACGGAATGGAATGGAATGCAATGGAATCAACGGGAATGGAATGGAATGGAATGGAATCAACCCGAATGGAATGGAATGGAATGTAACGGAATGGAATGGAATAGAATGGAATCAACCCGAAGGGAATGGAATGGAATGGAATAGAATGGAATAAACCCGAATGGAATGGAATGGAATGGAATGGAATGGAATGGAATCAACCCGAATGGAATGGAATGGAATGGAATGGAATGGAATGGAATGGAATATAATCAACCCGAAGTGAATGGAATGGAATGGAATGGAATGGAATCAACACGAATCTAATGGAATGGAATGGAATGGAATGCAATGGAATGGAATGGAATCAACCTGATTGAAATGTAATGGAATGGAATTGATTGGAATGGAATGGAATCAAATGGAATGGAATGGATTGGAATTAAATGGAATCAACACGAATGGACTGGAATGGAATGGAACGGAATGGAATCAACCCGAATGGAAAGGAATAGAATGGAATGGAATCAACACGAATCTAATGGAATGGAATGGAATGGAATGGAATGGAATGGAATGGAATGGAATCAACCGGAATGGAATGGAATGGAATGGAATCAACCCGAATGGAACGGAATGCAATGGAATGGAATGCAAAGGAATAGAATGGAATGGAATGGAATGGAATCAACATGAATGGAGTGGAATGGAATGGAATGGAATGAACTTGAATGGAATGGAGTCAACACGAAAGGAATGGAATGGAATGGAATGGAATGGAATTAACCCGAATGGAATGTAATGGAATGGAATGGAACGGAATGGAATAGAATGGAATGGAATCAACCCGAATGGAATGGAATGGAATGGAATGGAATGGAATGGAATGGAATTGAATGGAATGGAATAGAATCAATCCAAATGGAATGGAATGGAATGGAATGGAATGGAATGGAATGGACCCGAATGGAATGGAATGGAATGGAATGGAATGGAATGGAAAGGAATGGAATGGAATGGAATATAATCAACCCGATTGGAATGGAATGCAATGGAATGGAATGGAATGGAATCAAACCGAATGGAATGGAATGGAATGGAATATAATGCAATCAACCCGAATGGAATGGAATGGATTGGAATGGAATGGAATGGAATGGAGTCAACCCGAAAGGAATGGAATGGATTGGAATCAACACGAATGGAATGGAATGGAGTTGAATGGATTGGAATGATATGGAATGCAATGGAATCAACTCGTATGGAATGGAATGGAATGGAATGGAATGAAAAGCAGTGGAATGGAATCGACACAAATGGAATGGAATGGAATGGAATGGAATGGAATGGAATGGAATCAACCCAAATGGAATGGAATGGAATGGAATGGAATGGAATAAAATGGAATGGAGTGGAATGGAATGGAATCAACCCGAATTGAATAATATGTTATGGAATGGAGTAGAATGGAGTGGAATGGAATCGAATCAACCCGAATTGAATAGTATGTAATGGAATGGCATAGAATGGAATGGAATCAAATGGAATGGAAAGGAATGGAATTCACCTGAATGGAATGGTGTGGAAAAGAATGGAATAGAATGGAATCAACCGAAATGGAATGGAATGGAATACAATGGAAAGGAATGGAATGGAATGGAATCAACCCGAATGGAATGGAATGGAATGGAACGGAATGGAATAGAATGGAATGGAATCAACCCGAATGGAATGGAATGGAATGGAATGGAATGGAATGGAATGGAATGGAATGGAATGGAATGGAATATAATCAACCCGATTGGAATGGAATGCAATGGAATGGAATGGAATGGAATCAACCCGAATGGAAAGGAATGGAATGGAATATAATGCAATCAACCCGAATGGAATGGAATGGAATGGTATGGAATGGAATGGAGTCAACCCGAAAGGAATGGAATGGATTGGAATCAACTCGAATGGAATGGAATGGAGTTGAATGGATTGGAATGATATGGAATGCAATGGAATCAACTCGTATGGAATGGAATGGAATGGAATGGAATGAAAAGCAATGGAATGGAATCGACCCAAATGGAATGGAATGGAATGGAATGGAATGGAATGGAATGCAATGGAATCAACCCAAAATGAATGGAATGGAATGGAATGGAATGGAATGGAATAAAATGGAATGGAGTGGAATGGAATGGAATCAACCCGAATTGAATAATATGTAATGGAATGGAGTAGAATGGAGTGGAATGGAATCGAATCAACCCGAATTGAATAGTATGTAATGGAATGGCATAGAATGGAATGGAATCGAATGGAATGGAAAGGAATGGAATCCACCTGAATGGAATGGAATGGAAAAGAATGGAATAGAATGGAATCAACCGAAATGGAATGGAATGGAATAGAATGGAAAGAATGGAATGGAATGGAATCAACCCGAATGGAATGGAATGGAATGGAACGGAATGGAATAGAATGGAATGGAATCAACCCGAATGGAATGGAATGGAATGGAATGGAATGGAACGGAATGGAATAGAATCAATCCAAATGGAATGGAGTGGAATGGAATGGAATGGAAAGGAAAGTCATCAACCCGAAAGGAATGGAGTGGAAGGGAATGGAATGGATTGGAATGGAATGCAATGGAATGGAATCAACGCGAATGGAATGGTATGGAATACAATGAAATTCAATGAAATGGAACGGAATGGAATCAGCCTGAATGGAATGGAATGGTATGGCATGGAATGGAAGGGAATGGAATGTAATCAACCCGAATGGATTGGAGTGGAATGGAATGGAATGGAATGGACTGGAATGGAACGGAATCAACACGAATTTAATGGAATGGAATGGAATGCAATCGAATGGAATGGACTGGAATCAACCCGATTGGAATGGAATGGATTGGAATGCAATGGAATCAACGGGAATGGAATGGAATGGAATGGAATCAACCCGAATGGAATGGAATGGAATGTAACGGAATGGAATGGAATAGAATGGAATCAACCCGAAGGGAATGGAATGGAATGGAATAGAATTGAATAAACCCGAATGGAATGGAATGGAATGGAATGGAATGGAATGGAATGGAATCAACCCGAATGGAATGGAATGGAATGGAATGGAATGGAATGGAATGGAATGGAATATAATCAACCCGAATTGAATGGAATGGAATGGAATGGAATGGAATCAACACGAATCTAATGGAATGGAATGGAATGGAATGGAATGGAATGGAATGGAATCAACCTGATTGAAATGTAATGGAATGGAAATGATTGGAATGGAATGGAATCAAATGGAATGGAATGGAATGGAATTAAATGGAATCAACACGAATGGGCTGGAATGGGATGGAACGGAATGGAATCAACCCGAATGGAAAGGAATAGAATGGAATGGAATCAACAGGAATCTAATGGAATGGAACGGCATGGAATGGAATGGAATGGAATGGAATCAACCGGAATGGAATGGAATGGAATGGAATCAACCCGAATGGAACGGAATGCAATGGAATGGAATGCAAAGGAAAAGAATGGAATGGAATGGAATGGAATCAACATGAATGGAGTGGAATGGAATGGAATGGAATGAACTTGAATGGAATGGAGTCAACACGAAAGGAATGGAATGGAATGCAATGGAATGGAATCAACCCGAATGGAATGGAATGGAATGGAATAGAATGGAATGGAATGTAATGGAATGGAATCAACCTGAATGGAATGGAATGGAATGGAAGGGTAAGCAATGGAATGGAATCAACCCGAATGGATTGGAAAGGAATGGAATGGAATGGAATGGAATGCAATGGAATGGTATCAAACCGAATGGAATGGAATGGAATGAAATGGAATGGAATAAACCCGAAAGGAATGAAATTGAATGTAATGGAATGGAAAGGAATGGAATGGAATGGAATGGAAAGGAATGCAATGCAATCAACCCGAATGGAGTGGAAAGGAATTTAATGGAAAAGAATGGAATGAAATGGAATGGATCCAACCCGAATGGAATGGAATGGAAAGGAGTCAATCCGAATGGAATGGAATGAAATGGAATGGAAAGAAATGGAATGCAATGGAATCAACCTGAATGGAATGGAATGCAATGGAATGGAATGGAATCGAATCAAAACGAATGGAATGGAATGGAGTGGAATCAACTCGAATGAAATGGAATGGAATGGAATGGAATGGAACGGGATCAACACAAATAGAATGGAATGGAATGGAAGGGAATGGTGTGGAATGGAATGGAATCAATCTGAAAAAAATGGAATGGAATGGAATGGAATCGAATGGAATGAACCCGAATGGAAGGGAATGCAGTGGAAACAACTCGAATGGAATGTAATGGAATGGATTGGAATGGAATGGAATGGAATGGAATGGAATGCAATGAAATGCTATCAACCCGAAAGGAATGGAATGGAATGGAATGGAATGGAATGGAAACAACACGACTGGAATGGAATGGAGTGGAATGGAATGAAACGGAATGGAATGGAATGGAATCAACCCGAATGGAATGGAATGGAAAAGAATGGAATGAAACCTTATGGAATGGAATGGAATGGAATAGAATCAACGTGAATGCAATGTAATGGAATGGAATGGATTGGAATGGAATGGAATGGAATCAATCCGAATGTAATGGAATGGAATGGAATGGAACGGAATGGAATCAATGCGAATGGAATGGAATGGAATGGAATGGCATGGAGTTGAATGAAATGGAATCAACCTGAATGGAATGCAATGGAGGGGAATGGAATGGAATGGAATGGAATGGAATCAACAAGAATGGAATGGAATTGAACGGATAGGAATGGAATGGAATCAACCCGGAAAGAGTGGAATGCAATGGAATGGATTGGAATGCTATCAACACGAATGGAGTGGAATGGAATGGAACAGAATGGAAAGGAATCTATCTGAATGGAATGGAATGGAAAGGAATGGAACGCAATGGTATGGAATGGAATGGAATGGAATGGAATGGAATCAACCCCTCATGGAATGGAATGCAGTGGAATCAACTCGAATGGAATGGAATGGAATGGAATGGAATATAATCAACCCGATTGGAATGGAATGCAATGGAATGGAATGGAATGGAATCAACGCGAATGGAATGTTATGGCATGGAGTATAATGCAATCAACTAGAATGGAATGGAATGGAATGGAATGGAAATGAATGGAGTCAACCCGAATGGAATGGAATGGATTGGAATCAACTCGAATGGAATGTAATGGAGTTGAATGGAATGGAATGGAATGGAATGCAATGGAATCAACTTGTACGGAATGGAATGGAAAGGAATGGCATGGAATGAAATGGAATGGAATGGAATGGAATGGAATGGAGTGGAATGGAATGGAGAATCCCAAAGGGAATGTAAGGGAATGGAATGGAATGGAATGAAATGGAATAAACGCGAATGGAATGAAATGGAATGGAATGGAATTGAATGGAATGGAATGGAAAGGAATGCAATGGAATCAACCCGAATGGAATGGAATGGAATGGAATGGGATCAACCCTAATGGAATGGAATGAAATGGTATGGAAAGGAATGGAATGGAATGGAATGGAATCAACCCGAATGGAATGGAATTCAATGGAATGGAGTGGAATCGAATCAACACGAAAGGATTTGAATGGAATGGAATCAACCCGAATGGAATGGAATGGAGTGCAATCATCTCGAGTGGAATGGAATGAAATGGAAAGAAATCAACCCGAACGGAATGGAATGGAATGGAATGGAAAGGAATTGAAACAAAAAGAATGGAATGGAATGGAGTAGAATGCAATGGAGTGGAATGGAATGGAATGGAATGGAATGGAATGGAATGGAATCAACCTGAATGGAATGGAATGGAATGGAAGCGAATGGAATGGAATGGTACAGAATGGAATCAACCCGAATGGAATGGAATGGAATGGAATGGATTGCAATGGAATGGAATCAACCCGAATGGATTGGAATGGAATGGAAAGGAAAGAAAGGCAATGGAATGGAATCGACCCAAATGGAATGGAATGGAATGGAATTGACTGGAATCAACCCAAATGGAATGGAATGGAATGGAATGGAATGGAATGGAATGGAATGAAGTGGAATGGAATGGAAACCACCTGAATTGAATAGTGTGCAATGGAATGGAATAGAATGGAATGGAATGGAATGGAATGGAATCAACCTGAATGGAATGGAATGGAAAAGAATGGAATGGAATGAATCAACCGAAATGGAATGGAATGGAATGGAATCAACCCGAATGGAATGGAATGGAATGGAACGGAATGGAATAGAATGGAATGGAATCAACCCGAATGGAATGGAATGGAATGGAATGGAATGGAATAGAATCAATCCAAATGGAATGGAATGGAATGGAATGGAAAGGAATGGAATGGAATGAACCCGAATGGAATGGAATGGAATGGAATGAACCCGAATGGAATGGAATGGAATGGAATATAATCAACCCGATTGGAATGGAATGCAATGGAATGGAATGGAATGGAATCAACCCGAATGGAACGGAATGGAATGGAATATAATGCAATCAACCCGAATGGAACGGAATGGAATGGAATGGAATGGAATGTTATGGAATGGAATTGTATGGAATCAACCTGAATAGAATGAAATGGAATGGGATGGAATTCAATGGAATGGAATGGAATCAACACGAATGGAATGGAATGGAATGGAATGGAATGGTATCAACACGAATGGAATGGAATGGAATGGAATGTTACCAACCCGAATGGAATGGAATGGAATGGAAGAGAATGGAATGGAATGGAACGGAATGGAATCAACCCGAATGGAATGGAATGGAATGGAATGCAATGCAATGGAATGCAATCAACCCGAATGGATTGGAAAGGAATGGAATGGAATGGAATGGAATGGAATCGACCCAAATGGAATGGAATGGAAAGGAATGGAATGGAATGGAATGGAATGGAATGGAATCGAATGGAATGGAATCAACCCAAATGGAATGCAATAGAATGGAATGGAATGGAATGGAATGGAGTGTAATGGAATGGAAAAAACCTGAATGCAATAGTATGTAATGGAATGGAATAGAATGGAATGGAATGGAATGGAATGAAATCAACCGGAATGCAATAGTATGGAATAGAATGGAAAGGAATGGAATGGAATGGAATCAACCCGAATGCAATGGAATGGAATGGAACGGAATGGAATAGAATGGAATGGAATCAACCCGAATGGATTGGAATTGAATGCATTGGAATGCAATGGAATGGAATGGAATGGAATCAACACGAATATAATGGAATGTAATGGAATGGATTAGAATGGAATGGAATCAACCCGAATGGAATGGAATGCCATGGAATGGAATGGAATGGAATGGATTGGAATGGAATCAACCCGAATAGAATGGAATGGAATGGAATGGAATGGATTTGAATGGAATCAATCCGAATAGAATGGAATAGAATGGAATGGAACTGAATGGAATGCAATGGAATGGAATGGAATCAACCCGAATGGAATGGAATGGAATGGAATCAACACGAAAGGAATGGGATGGAAGGGAATGGAATGGAATAGAATGGAATGGAATGGAATCAACCCGAATAGAATGGAATGGAATGGAATGGAATGGAATGGAATGAAATGCAATGCAATGGAATGGAATGGAATCAACCCGAATGGAATGGAAAGGAATGGCATGGAATGGAATGGAATGGAATGCAATGGAATCAACCCGAATGGAGTGGTGTGGAATGAAATGGAATGCAATGGAATGGAATGGAACGGAATCAACATGAATCTAATGGAATGGAATGGAATGCAATGGACTGGAATCAACCCGATTGGAGCGGAATGGAATGGAATGGAATGGAATCAACCGGAATGGAATTGAGTGGAATGGAATCTACCCGAATGGAAGGGAATGCAATGGAACGGAATGGAATGGAATGGCATGGAATCAACCCGAATGCAATGGAATGGAATGGAATGGAATGGAATGGAATGGAATGGAATGGAATCAACCCGAGTGGAATGGAAAGGAATGGAATAGAATCAACCCGAATGTAATGTAATGGAATGGAATGAAACGGACTGGAATCAAACCGAATGGAATGGAATGGAAGGGAATGGAATGGAAGGGAATGGAATGGAATCAACTCGAATGGAATGGAATGTACCTGAATGAAATGGAATGGAATGGAATGAAATGGAACGCAATGGAACCAACCCGAATGGAATGGAATGGCATAGAAGGGAATGGAATGTAATCAAAACGAATGGAATCGAATGTAATTGAATGGAATGGAATGGAATGAAGTGGAATCAACCCGAAAGGAATGGAATTGAATGGAATGGAATGGAATGGAGTGGAATGGAATGAACAAGAATGGAATGGAATCAACCCGAATGGAATGGAATGGAATGGAATGGAATGGAATGGAATGGAATCAACCGGAACGGAGTGGAATGGAATGGAATGGAATGGAATGGAAGGGAATGGAATGGACAGGAATCAACCCGAATGGAAAGGAATGGAAGGGAATGGAATGGAACGGAATGGAATGGAATCAACCCGAATGGAATGGAACGTAATTGAATGGAATGGAATGGAATGGAAGGAAAGGGAACGAAATGGAATCAACCCGAATTGAATGGAATGGGATGGAATGGAATGGAATGGAATGGAATGGAATCAACCCGAATGGAATGGAATGCAACGGCATGGAATGGAATGGAATCAACATGAATGGAATGGAAAGGCAGGGAATGAAGTGGAACGGAATGAAGTCAATCCGAATGCAATGGAATGGAATGGAATGGAATGGAATGGAATGCAATGGAATAGAAAGGAATGGATTGGAATGGAATGGAATGGAAAGAAATAGAATATAATGGAATGGAATCAACCCGAATGGAAATGAATGGAATGGAATGGAATGGAATAGAATGGAATCAACCCGAATGGAATGGAATGGAATGGAATGGAATGGAATGGAATGGAATGGAATCAACCTGAATGAAATGGAAAGGAATGGAATGGATTGGAATGGAATCAATCCGAATGCAACGGAATTGAATGGAATGGAATGCAATGGAATCAACGTGAATGAAATGGAATGGAATGGAAGACAATGGAATAGAATGGAAGGGAATGGAATCAACCCGAATGGAATGTAATGGAATGGAATGGATTGCAATGGAATGCAATCAACCCGAATGGATTGGAATGGAATGGAATGGAATGAAAGGCAATGGAAGGGAATCGACCCAAATGGAATGGAACGGAATGGAATGGAATCAACCCAAATGGAATGGAATGGAATGGAATGGAATGGAATAAAATGGAATGGAGTGGAATGGAATGGAATCAACCCGAATTGAATAGTATGTAATGGAATGGCATGGAATGGAATGGAATCGAATGGAATGGAAAGGAATGGAATCCACCTGAATGGAATGGAATGGAAAAGAATGGAATAGAATGGAATCAACCGACATGGAATGGAATGGAATAGAATGGAAAGGAATGGAATAGAATGGAATCAACCCGAATGGAATGGAATGGAATGGAACGGAATGGAATAGAATGGAATGGAATCAACCCGAATGGAATGGAATGGAATGGCATGGAATGGAATGGAATGGAATGGACTCAATCCAAATGGAATGGAATGGAATGGTATGGAATGGAATGAACCCGATTGGAATGGAATGGAATGGAATGGAAAGGAATGGAATACAATGGAATCAATGAGAATGGAATGGAATGTAATAGAATGGAATAGAATGGAACAGACTGGAATCAACCAGAATGGAATGGAATGGAAGGGAATGGAATGGAATGGAATGGAATGGAATCAACCCAAATGGAATGGTGTGGAATGGAATGGAATGGAGTGGAACAAAACGCAATCAACCCGAATGGAATGGAATGGAATTGAATGGAATGGAATGGAATAGAATGGAATAGAATGGAAGGGATTGGAATGGAATGGAATGGAATGGAATATAATGGAATGGAATCAACCCGAATGGAACGGAATGGAATGGAATGCAATGGAATGCAATGGAATGGAGTTACCCCGATTGGAATGGAATGGAATGGAATGGAATAGAATGGAATCATCCCGAATGGAATGGAATGGAATGGAATGGAATGGAATGGAAAGGAAAGTCATCAACCCGAAAGGAATGGAATGGAAGGGAATGGAATGGAATGGAATGGAATGGAATGGAATGGAATGGAATCAATGCAAATGGAATGGTATGGAATGGAATGAAATTCAATGAAATGGAACGGAATGGAATCAGCCCGAATGGAATGGAATGATATGGCATGGAATGGAAGGGAATGGAATGTAATCAACCCGAATGGATTGGAGTGGAATGGAATGGAATGGAATGGACTGGAATGGAACGGAATCAACACGAATTTAATGGAATGGAATGGAATGCAATCGAATGGAATGGACTGGAATCAACCCGATTGGAACGGAATAGAATGGAATGCAATGGAATCAACGGGAATGGAATGGAATGGAATGGAATCAACCCGAATGGAATGGAATGGAATGTAACGGAATGGAATGGAATAGAATGGAATCAACCCGAAGGGAATGGAATGGAATGGAATACAATGGAATAAACCCGAATGGAATGGAATGCAATGGCATTGAATGGAATGGAATGGAATCAACCCGAATGGAATGGAATGGCATGGAATGGAATGGAATGGAATATAATCAACCCGAATTGAACGGAATGGAATGGAATGGAATCAACACAAATCTAATGGAATGGAATGGAATGGAATGGAATGGAATGGAATCAACCTGATTGAAATGTAATGGAATGGAATTGATTGGAATGGAATGGAATCAAATGGAATGGAATGGAATGGAATTAAATGGAATCAACACGAATGGACTGGAATGGGATGGAACGGAATGGAATCAACCCGAATGGAAAGGAATAGAATGGAATGGAATCAACACGAATCTAATGGAATGGAATGGAATGGAATGGAATGGAATGGAATTGAATGGAATGGAATTGAATCAACCGGAATGGAATGGAATGGAATGGAATCAACCCGAATGGAACGGAATGCAATGGAATGGAATGCAAAGGAATAGAATGGAATGGAATGGAATGGAATCAACATGAATGGAGTGGAATGGAATGGAATGGAATGGACTTGAATGGAATGGAATCAACCCGAAAGGAATGGAATGGAATGGAATGGAATGGAATGGAATCAACCCGAATGGAATGGAATTGAATGGAATTGAATAGAATGGAATGGAATGGAATGGAATGGAATCAACCTGAATGGAATGGAATGGAATGGAAGGGAATGCAATGGAATGGAATCAACCCGAATGGATTGGAAAGGAATGGAATGGAATGCAATGGAATGGTATCAACCCGAATGGTATGGAATGGAATGGAATAAACCCGAAAGGAATGAAATTGAATGTAATGGAATGGAAAGGAATGGAATGGAATGCAATGGAAAGGAATGCAATGCAATCAAACCGAATGGAGTGGAAAGGAATTTAATGGAAAGGAAAGGAATGAAATGGCATGGAACCAACCCGAATGGAATGGAATGGAAAGGAGTCAACCCGAATGGAATGGAATGAAATGGAATGGAAAGAAATGGAATGGAATGGAATCAACCCGAATGGAATGGAATGCAATGGAATGGAATGGAATCGAATCAAAATGAATGGAATGGAATGGAGTGGAATCAACTCGAATGAAATGGAATGGAATGGAATGGAATGGAACGGGATCAACACAAATAGAATGGAATGGAATGGAAGGGAATGGTGTGGAATGGAATGGAATCAATCCGAAAAAAATGGAATGGAATGGAATGGAATCGAATGGAATGAACCCGAATGGAAGGGAATGCAGTGGAAACAACTCGAATGGAATGGAATGGAATGGATTGGAATGGAATGGAATGGAATGGAATGGAATGCAATGGAATGCTATCAACCCGAATGGAATGGAATGGAATGGAATGGAATGGAAACAACACGAATGGAATGGAATGGAGTGGAATGGAATGAAACGGAATGGAATGGAATGGAATCAACCCTAATGGAATGGAATGGAAAAGAATGGAATGAAACCGAATGGAATGGAATGGAATGGAATAGAATCAACGTGAATGCAATGTAATGTAATGGAATGGAATGGAATGGAATGGAATCAATCCGAATGGAATGGAATGGAATGGAACGGAATGGAATCAATGCGAATGGAATGGAATGGAATGGCATGGAGTGGAATGAAATGGAATCAACCTGAATGGAATGCAATGGAGGGGAATGGAATGGAATGGAATGGAATGGAATCAACAAGAATGGAATGGAATTGAACGGATAGGAATGGAATGGAATCAACCCAGAAAGAGTGGAATGCAATGGAATGGATTGGAATGGTATCAACACGAATGGAGTGGAATGGAATGGAACAGAATGGAAAGGAATCTATCTGAATGGAATGGTATGGAAAGGAATGGAACGCAATGGTATGGAATGGAATGGAATGGAATGGAATCAACCCGCATGGAATGGAATGCAGTGGAATCAACTCGAATGGAATGGAATGGAATGGAATGGAATGGAATGGAATATAATCAGCCCGATTGGAATGGAATGCAATGGAATGGAATGGAATGGAATCCACGCGAATGGAATGTTATGGAATGGAGTATAATGCAATCAACTAGAATGGAATGGAATGGAATGGAATGGAATGGATTCAACCCGAATGGAATGGAATGGATTGGAATCAACACGAATGGAATGAAATGGAGTTGAATGGAATGGAATGGAATGCAATGCAATGGAAACAACTTGTACGGAATGGAATGGAAAGGAATGGAATTGAATGGAATGGAATGGAATGGAATGGAGTGGAATGGAATGGAGAATCCCGAAGGGAATGTAAGGGAATGGAATGGCATGGAATGGAATGGAATGAAATGGAATAAACGCGAATGGAATGAAATGGAATGGAATGGAATGCAATGGAATGGAATGGAATGGAATGGAATGGAATGGAAGGGAATGCAATGGAATCAACCCGAATGGAATGGAATGGAATGGAATGGAATGGAATGGGATCAACCCGAATGGAATGGAATGAAATGGAATGGAAAGGAATGGAATGGAATGGAATGGAATCAACCCGAATGGAATGGAATTCAATGGAACGGAGTGGAATCGAATAAACACGAAAGGATTGGAATGGAATGGAATCAACCCGAATGGAATGGAATGGAATGGAGTGCAATCATCTCGAGTGGAATGGAATGGAATGAAATCAACCCGAACGGAATGGAATGGAATGGAATGGAATTGAAACAAAAGGAATGGAATGGAATGGAGTAGAATGCAATGGAGTGGAATGGAGTTGAATGGAATGGAATGGAATGGAATGGAATCAACCTGAATGGAATGGAATGGAATGGAAGCGAATGGAATGGAATGGTACAGAATGGAACAAACCCGAATGGAATGGAATGGATTGCAATGGAATGGAATCAACCCGAATGGATTGGAATGGAATGGAATGGAATGAAAGGCAATGGAATGGAATCGACCCAAATGGGGTGGAATGGAATGGAATTGACTGGAATCAACACACATGGAATGGAATGGAATGGAATGGAATGGAATGGAATGGAATGGAATGAAGTGGAATGGAATGGAAACCACCTGAATTGAATAGTATGTAATGGAATGGAATAGAATGGAATGGAATGGAATGGAATGGAATGGAATGGAATCAACCTGAATGGAATGGAATGGAAAAGAATGGAATGGAATGAATCAACCAAAATGGAATGGAATGGAATAGAATTGAAAGGAATGGAACGGAATGGAATCAACCCGAATGGAATGGAATGGAAAGGAATGGAATGGAATGGAATGGAATGGAATGGAAATGAATGGAATGGTTTCAACAAGAATCTGTTGGAAAGGAATGGAATGGGATGGAATGGAATGGAATGGAATCAACCGGAATGGAATGGAATAGAATGGATTGGAATTGAATGGAATCAACTGGAATGGAATAGAATGGAATGGAATGGAATGGAATCTACCCGAATGGAATGGAATGGGATGGAGCGGAATGGAACCAACCCGAATGGAAAGGAATGGAGTGGAATGGAATGGAATTGAATGGAATGGAATCAACACGTGTCTAATGGGATGGAATGGAATGGAATGGAATGGAATGGAATCAGCACGAATGGAGTGGAATGGAACGGAATGGAATCAACCGGAATGGAATGGAATGGAATGGGATGGAATCAACCCGAATGGAATGGAATGGGATGTAACGGAATGGAATGGAATGGAATGGAATCAACCCGAATGGAATGCAATGGAATGGAATGCAATGGAATGGAATGGAATGGAATGGAATGGAATGGAATCAACATGAATGGAGTGGAATGGAATGGAATGGAATGGAATGCAGTGGAATGGAATCAACCCGAATGGAATGGAATGGAATGGAATGGGTTGGATGGAATGCAATGGAATCACCCCGAATGGAATGGAATGGAACGGAATGGAATGGAATGGAATGGAATGTTATGGAAAGGAATAGTATGGAATCAACCTGAAGAGAATAAAATGGAATGGGATGGAATTCAATGGAATGGAATGGAATCAATACGAATGGAATGGAATGGAATGGAATGGTATCAACCCGAATGGAATGGAATGGAATGGAATGTTACCATCCCGAATGGAATGGAATGGAATGGAAGAGAATGAAATGGAATGGATCGGAATGGAATCAACCCGAATGGAATGGAATGGAATGCAATGCAATGCAATGGAATGCAATCAACCCGAATGGATTGGAAAGGAATGGAATGGAATGGAATGGAATGGAATCGACCTAAATGGAATGGAATGGAAAGGAATGAAATGGAATGGAATGGAATGGAATGGAATGGAATGGAATCGAATGGAATGGAATCAACCCAAATGGAATGGAATAGAATGGAGTGGAATGGAATGGAATGGAATGGAGTGTAATGGAATGGAAAAAACCTGAATGCAATAGTATGTAATGGAATGGAATAGAATGGAATGGAATGGAATGGAATGGAATGAAATCAACCGGAATGCAATAGTATGGAATAGAATGGAAAGGAATGGAATGGAATGGAATCAACCCGAATGCAATGGAATGGAATGGAACGGAATGGAATAGAATGGAATGGAATCAACCCGAATGGATTGGAATTGAATGCATTGGAATGCAATGGATTGGAATGGAATGGAAACAACAAGAATATAATGGAATGGAATGGAATGGAATGGAATGGAATGGAATGGAACGGAATGGAATAGAATGGAATGGAATCAACCCGAATAGAATGGAATGGAATGGAATGGAATGGATTTGAATGGAATCAACCCGAATAGAATGGAATGGAAAGGAATGGAATGGATTTGAATGGAATCAATCCGAATAGAATGGAATAGAATGGAATGGAACTGAATGGAATGCAATGGAATGGAATGGAATCAACCCGAATGGAATGGAATGGAATGGAATCAACACGAAAGGAATGGGATGGAAGGGAATGGAATGGAATAGAATGGAATGGAATGGAATCAACCCGAATAGAATGGAATGGAATGGAATGGAATGGAATGGAATGGAATGGAATGGAATGAAATGCAATGCAATGGAATGGAATGGAATCAACCCGAATGGAATGGAAAGGAATGGCATGGAATGGAATGGAATGCAATGGAATCAACCCGAATGGAGTGGTGTGGAATGAAATGGAATGCAATGGAATGGAATGGAACGGAATCAACATGAATCTAATGGAATGGAATGGAATGCAATGGACTGGAATCAACCCGATTGGAACGGAATGGAATGGAATGGAATGGAATCAACCGGAATGGAATTGAGTGGAATGGAATCTACCCGAATGGAAGGGAATGCAATGGAACGGAATGGAATGGAATGGCATGGAATCAACCCGAATGCAATGGAATGGAATGGAATGGAATGGAATGGAATGGAATGGAATCAACCCGAATGGAATGGAAAGGAATGGAATAGAATCAACCCGAATGTAATGTAATGGAATGGAATGGAACGGACTGGAATCAAACCGAATGGAATGGAATGGAAGGGAATGGAATGGAAGGGAATGGAATGGAATCAACTCGAATGGAATGGAATGTACCTGAATGGAATGGAATGGAATGGAATGAAATGGAACGAAATGGAACCAACCCGAATGGAATGGAATGGCATAGAAGGGAATGGAAAGGAATCAAAACGAATGGAATCGAATGTAATTGAATGGAATGGAATGGAATGAAGTGGAATCAACCCGAAAGGAATGGAATTGAATGGAATGGAATGGAATGGAGCGGAATGGAATGAACCAGAATGGAATGGAATCAACCCGAATGGAATGGAATGGAATGGAATGGAATGGAATCAACCGGAACGGAGTGGAATGGAATGGAATGGAATGGAATGGAAGGGAATGGAATGGACTGGAATCAACCCGAATGGAGAGGAATGGAAGGGAATGGAATGGAACGGAATGGAATGGAATCAACCCGAATGGAATGGAACGTAATTGAATGGAATGGAATTGAATGGAAGGAAAGGGAACGAAATGGAATCAACCCGAATTGAATGGAATGGGATGGAATGGAATGGAATGGAATGGAATGGAATCAACCAGAATGGAATGGAATGCAACGGCATGGAATGGAATGGAGTCAACATGAATGGAATGGAATGGCATGGAATGGAGTGGAACGGAATGAAGTCAATCCGAATGGAATGGAATGGAATGGAATGGAATGCAATGGAATAGAAAGGAATGGATTGGAATGGAATGGAATGGAAAGAAATAGAATATAATGGAATGGAATCAACCCGAATGGAAATGAATGGAATGGAATGGAATGGAATAGAATGGAATCAACCCGAATGGAATGGAATGGAATGGAATGGAATGGAATGGAATGGAATCAACCCGAATGAAATGGAATGGAATGGAATGGAATGCAATGGAATTGAAGGGAATGGAATCAACCAGAGTGAAATGGAATGGAATGGAATGGAATGGAATGGAATGGAATGGAATCAACCTGAAAGGAATGGAATGGAATGGAAGGGAATGGAATGGAATAGAATGGAATGGAATGGAATCAAACCAAATGGAATGGAATGAAATGCAATGAAATGGAATGGAATGGAATCAAACCGAATGGAATGGAATGGAGTGCAATGGAATCAACCCGAATGGAGTGGACTGGAATGGAATGAAATGGAATGGAATCAACCCGAATGGAATGGAATTGAATGGAATGGAATGGAATGCAATGGAATCAAAACGAATGCAATGGAATGGAATGGAATGGAATGGAATGGAATCAACTAGAATGGAAAGGAATGGAATGGAATGAAATGGAATGGAATGGAATGGAATTGAATGGAATGGAATCAACTGGATTGGAATGGAATGGAATGGAATGGAATTTAATGAAATCAACCCGAATGGAATATAATGGTATGGAACGGAATGGAATCAACACGAATGGAAAGAATGGAATGGAATGCAATGTAATGGAACTGAATTGAATGGAATCAATACGAGTCTAATGGAATGGAATGGAATGGAATCAACACGAATGGAATGGAATGGAATGGAATGGAATGGAATGTTGTCAACCGGAATGGAATGGAATGGAATGAAATGGAATGAAATCAACCCGAATGGAATGGAATGGGATGGAACGGAATGGAATGGAATGGAATGGAATGGAATCAACCCGAATGGAATGGAATGGAATGGAATGCAATGGAATGGAATGGAATGGAATCAACATGAATGGAGTGGAATGGAATGGAATGTATTGGACTGGAATGGAATGGAATCAAACCGAATGCAATGGAATGGAATGGAATGGGATGGAAAGGAATGGCATGCGATCACCACTAATGGAATGGAATGGAATGGAAAGGTATGGAAAGGAATTGAATGGAATCAACGTGAATAGAATGAAATGGAAAGGAATAGAATGGAATGGAATGGAATGGAATCAATCCGAATGGAATGGAATGGAATGGAATGGAATGGAATGGAATGGAATGGAACGGAATGGAATGGAAGCTAACTGAATGGAATGGAATGGAATGGAAGAGAATGGAATGGAATGGAACGGAATGGAATCAACCCGAATGGAAAGGAATGAAATGGAATGGATTGCAATGGAATGGAAAGAACCCGAATGGATTGGAATGGAATGGAATGGAATGAAAGGCAATGGAATGGAATCGACCCAAATGGAATGGAATGGACTGGAATGGAATGGAATGGAATGGAATCAACTAGAATGGAAAGGAATGGAATGAAATGGAATGGAATGGAATGGAATGGAATGGAATGGAATGGAATCAACTGGAATGGAATGGAATGGAATTTAATGAAATCAACCCGAATGGAATATAATGGTATGGAACGGAATGGAGTCAACACGAATGGAAAGAATGGAATGGAATGCAATGTAATGGAACTGAATTGAATGGAATCAACACGAGTCTAATGGAATGGTATGGAATGGAATCAACACGAATGGAATGGAATGGAATGGAATGTAGTCAACCGGAATGGAATGGAATGGAATGGAATGGAATGAAATCAACCCGAATGGAATGGAATGGGATGGAACGGAATGGAATGGAATGGAAAGGAATCAACCCGAATGGAATGGAATGGAATGGAATGCAATGGAATGGAATGGAATGGAATCAACATGAACGGGGTGGAAAGGAATGGAATGGAATGGACTGGAATGGAATGGAATCAAACCGAATGCAATGGAATGGAATGGAATGGGATGGAAAGGAATGGAATGCGATCACCACTAATGGAATGGAATGGAATGGAAAGGTATGGAAAGGAATCGAATGGAATCAACGTGAATAGAATGAAATGGAAAGGAATGGAATGGAATGGAATGGAATGGAATCAATCCGAATGGAATGGAATGGAATGGAATGGCATGGAATGGAATGGAAGCTAACTGAATGGAATGGAATGGAATGGAAGAGAATGGAATGGAATGGAACGGAATGGAATCAACCCGAATGGAATGGAATGAAATGGAATGGATAGCAATGGAATCGAAAGAACCCGAATGGATTGGAATGGAATGGAATGGAATGGAGTGAAAGGCAATGGAATGGAATCGACCCAAATGGAATGGAATGGAATGGAATGGAATGGAATGGCATCAACCAAAATGGAATGGAATGGAATGGAATGGAATGGAATGGAATGGAATCAACACGAATGGAATGTTATGGAATGGAATATAATGCAATCAACCAGAATGGAATGGAACGGAATGGAATGAAATTCAATGGAATCAACTTGTACGGAATGGAATGGAAAGGAATGGAATGGAATGGAATGGAATGGAGTGGAATGGAATGGAGAATCAGGAAGGGAATTTAAGGGAATGGAATGGAATGGAATGGAATCAACACGAACGGAATGATATGGAATGGAATATAATGCAATCAACCAGAATGGAATGGAACGGAATGGATTGAAATTCAATGGAATCAACTTGTACGGAATGGAATGGAAAGGAATGGAATGGAATGGAATGGAATGGAGTGGAATGGAATGGAGAATCAGGAAGGGAATTTAAGGGAATGGAATGGAATGGAATAAACCCGAATGGAAAGAAAAGGAATGGAATGAAATGGAATGGAATGGAATGGAATGGAAAGGAATTCAATGGAATCAACCCGAATGGAAATGAAAGGAATGGAATGGAATTTAATGGAATGGAATGGAATGGAATCAACCCGAATAGAATGGAATTCAATGGAACGGAGTGGAATCGAATCAACACAAATGGATTTGATTGGAATTGAATCAACTCAAATGGAATGGAATGGAATGGAATGGAATGGAATCGAAACAACCCGAATAGAATGGAATGGAATGGAATGGAATGGTATGGAATGGAATGGAATCAATCCGAAATAAATGGAATGGAATGGAATGGAATCAACCCGAATGGAATGGAATGGAGTGCAATCATCTCGAGTGGAATGGAATGGAATGGAATTAAATCAACCCGAAAGGAATGGGATGGAATTGAATGGAATGGAATGGAAAAAACAGGAATGGAATGGAATGGAGTGGAATGCAATGGAATGGAATGCAATGGAATGGAATGGAATGGAATGGAACGGAATGGAATCCACCCGAATTGAATGGAATGGAATGGAATGGAATGGAATGGAATGGAAAGGAATGGAATCAAAAAGAATGGAATGGAATGGAATGGATTGGAATCAACCCAAATGGAATGGAATGGAATGGAATGGAATGGATCAGCCCGAATGGAATGGAGTGGATTCAAATGGAATGGAATGGAATGGAATGGAATCAACCTGAATGGAATGGAATGGAATGGAAGAGAATGGAATGGAATGGTACGGAATGGAATCAACCCGAATGGAATGGAATGGAATGGAATGGATTGCAATGGAATGGAATCAACCCGAATGGATTGGAATGGAATGGAATGGAATGAAAGGCAATGGAATGGAATCGACCCAAATGGAATGGAATGGAATGGAATGCAATGGAATCAACCCAAATGGAATGGAATGGAATGGAATGGAATGGAATGGAGTAGAATGGAATGGAATCAACCCGAATTGAATAGTATGTAATGGAATGGAATGGAGTGGAATGGAATGGAATGGAATGGAATGGAATGGAGTCAACCTGAATGGAATGGAATGGAAAAGAATGGAATGGAATGGAATCAACCGAAATGGAAAGGAATGGAATAGAATTGAAAGGAATGGAATGGAATGGAATCAACCCGAATGGAATGGAATGCAACGGAATGTAATAGAATGGAATTGAATCAACACGAATGGAATGGAATGGAATGGCATGGAATGGAATGGAACGGAATGGAATGGAATGGAATGTTATGGAATGGAATTGAATGGAATCAACGTGAATAGAACGAAATGGAATGGGATGAAATTCAATGGAATGGAATGGAATCAATACGAATGGAATGGAATGGAATGGAATGGAATGGTATCAACCCGAATGGAATGGAATGGAATGTTATCAACCCGAATGGAATTTAATGGAATGGAAGAGAATGGAATGGAATGGAACAGAATGGAATCAACCCGAATGGAATGGAATGGAATGGAATGCAATGCAATGGAATGCAATCAACCCGAATGGTTTGGAAAGGAATGGAATGGAATGGAATGGAATGGAATCGACCCAAATGGAATGGAATGGAATGGAATGGAATGGAATGGAAGGGAATGGAATGGAATCGAATGGAATGGAATCAACCCAAATGGAATGGAATAGAATGGAATGGAAAGGAATGGAATGGAGTGTAATGGAATGGAAAAAACCTGAATGCAATAGTATGTAATGGAATGGAATAGAATGGAATGGAATGGAATGGAATGAAATCAACCGGAATGCAATAGTATGGAATAGAATGGAAAGGAATGGAATGGAATCAACCCGAATGCAATGGACTGGAATGGAACGGAATGGAATAGAATGGAATGGAATCAACACGAATGGATTGGAATTGAATGCATTGGAATGAAATGGAATGGAATGGAATGGAATCAACACGAATATAATGGAATGTAATGGAAAGGAATGGAATGGAATGGAATAGAATGGAATGGAATCAACCCGAATGGAATGGAATGCGATGGAATGGAATGGATTGGAATGGAATCAACCCGAATAGAATGGAATGGAATGGAATGGAATGGGTTTGAATGGAATCAACCCGAATAGAATGGAATAGAATGGAAAGGAATTGAATGGAATGCAATGGAATGGAATGGAATAAACCCGAATGGAATGGAATGGAATGGAATCAACACGAAAGGAATGGGATGGAAGGGAATGGAATGGAATAGAATGGAATGGAATGGAATGGAATCAACCCGAATAGAATGGAATGGAATGGAAGGGAATGGTGTGGAATGGAATGGAATCAATCCGAAATAAATGGAATGGAATGGAATGGAATGGAATGGAATGGAATGGAATCAATGCGAATGGAATAGAATGGAATGGAATGGAATGGCATGGAGTGGAATGGAATGGAATCAATCCGAAATAAATGGAATGGAATGGAATGGAATGGAATGGAATGGAATGAACCGGAATGGAAGGGAATTGAGTGGAATCAACTCGAATGGAATGGAATGCAATGGCTTGGAATGGAATGGAATGGAATGCTATCAACCCGAATGAAATGGAATGGAATGGAAACAACACGAATGGAATGGAATGGAGTGCAATGGAATGAAATGGATTGGAATGGAATGGAATCAACCCGAATGGAATGGAATGGAAAAGAACGGAATCAAACCGAATGGAATGGAATGGAATAAACCCTAATGGAATGGAATGGAATTGAAAGGAATGGAAAGGAATAGAATCAACGCGAATGGAATGGAATGGAATGGAACTGAATGGAATGGAATGGAATGGAATCAACCCGAATGGAATGGAATGCCATGGAATGGAATGGAATCAATGCGAATGCAATAGTATGGAATGGAATGGAATGGCATGGAGTGGCAAGGAATGGAACCAACGCGAATGGAATGCTATGGAAGGGAATGGAATGGAATGGAATGGAATCAACCCGAAAGGAGTGGAATGCAATGGAATGGATTGGAATGGTATCAACCTGAATGGAGTGGAATGGAATGGAACGGAATGGAATGGAATCTATCTGAATGGAATGGAATGGAAAGGAATGGATTGCAATGGAATGGAATGGAATGGAATGGAATGGAATGGAATCAACCCGCATGGAATGGAATGGAGTGGAATCAACTCAAATGGAATGGAATGGAATGGAATGGAATGGAATATGATTAACCCGATTGGAATGGAATGCAACGGAAAGGAATGGAATGGAATAAACGCGAATGGAATGGAATGGAATATGATCAACCCGATTGGAATGGAATGCAACGGAAAGGAATGGAATGGAATCAACGCGAATGGAATGGAATTGAATGGAAAGGAGTCAACCGGAATGGAATGGAATGGATTGGAATCAACTCCAATGGAATGGAATGGAGTTGAATGGAATGGAATGGAATGGAATGCAATGGAATCAACTTGTATGGAATGGAATGGAAAGGAATGGAATGGAATGGAATGGAATGGAATGGAGTGGAATGGAATGGAGAAACCCGAAGGGAATGTAATGTAATGTAATGGAATGGAATGGAATAAAATCGAATGGAATGAAATGGAATGGAATGTATTGGAATGGAATGGAATGGAAAGGAATGCTGTGCAATAAACCCGAATGGAATGGAAAGGAATTTAATGGAATGGAATGGAATGGAATCAACCCGAATGGAATGGAATGGAATAGAAAGGAATCAATCCGAATGGAATGGAATGGAATGGAATGGAAAGGAATCTACCCGAATTGAATGGAATTAAATGGAATGGAATGGAATGCAATGGAATGGAATGGAATGGAATCAACCCGAATGGAATGCAATGGAGTGGAATGGAAGGGAATGGAATGGAATCAACCCGAAAGCAGTGGAATTCAATGGAATGGAATGGAATCGAATCAACACGAATGGATTGGAATGGAATTGAATCAACTCAAATAGAATGGAATGGAATCAAATCAACCCGAATGAAATGGAATGTAATGGAAAGGAATGGAATGGAATCAACCCGAATGGAAAGGAATGGAATGGAATGGAAAGGACTGGAATCAACGCGAATGCAATGGAATGGAAGGGAATGGAGTGGAAGGGAATGGAATGGAATCAACCCAAATGGAATGGAGGGGAATGGAATGGAATCAACCCGAATGGAATGGGACGTACTTGAATGGAATGGAATGGAATAGAAAGAAACGGAACAAAATGGAATCAACCCAAATGGAATGTGATGGAATAGAACGGAATGGAATGAAATCAACCCGAATGGAATGGAATATAATTGAATGGAATGGAATGGAATGGAATGAAATGGAACGAAATGGAATCAACCCGAAACGAATGGAATTGAATGGAATGGAATGGAATGGAGTAGAATGGAATGAACCCGAATGGAATGGAATCAACCCGAATGGAATGATATGGAATGGAATGGAATGGAATGGAATCAACCGGAACGGAATGGAATGGAATGGAATGGAATGGAATGGAACGGACTGGATTCAACCCGAATGGAATGGAATGGAAGGGAATGGAATGGAACGGAAAGGAATGGAATCAACCCGAATGGAATGGAATGTAATTGAATGGAATGGAATGGAATGGAATGAAATGGAAGGAAATGGAATCAACCTGAATGGAATGGAATGGAATGGAATGGAATCAACCCGAATGGAATGGAATGGAATGGCATGGAATGGAATGGAATTGAATGGCACGGAATGGAATAGAATGGAATGGAATAAACACGAATTGAATGGAATGGAATGGAATGGAATGGAATGGAATGGAGTCAATCCGAATGGAATGGAATGGATTGGAATGGAATGGAATAGAATGGAATGGATTGGAATGGAATGGAATGGAATGGAATGAAATGGAATATAATGGAATGGAATCAACCCAAATGGAATGGAATGGATTGGAATAGAATGGAATCAACCCAAACGGGATGGAATGGAATGGAATCGAATGAAATGGAATCCACCCAAACGGGATGGAATGGAATGGAATCGAATGGAATGGAATCAACCCAAATGAAATGGAATGGAATGGAATGGACTGGAATGGAATGGAATGGAATGGAATGGAATCAACCCGAAAGGAATGGAATGGAAGGGAATGGAATGGAATAGAATGGAATGGAATGGAATAAAACCGAATGGAATGGAATGGAATGGAATGAAATACAATGAAATGGAACGGAATGGAATCAAACCAAATGGAATGCAATGGAATGGCATGGAATGGAATGAAATGCAATGTAATCAACCCGAATGGAGTGGAGTGGAATGGAATGGAATGGAATGGAATGGAATGGAATGGAATCAACCCGAATGGAATGGAATGCAGTGCAATGGAATGGAATGGAATTGTACGGAATCAACCGGAATGGAATGGAATGGAATGGAATGGAATCAACACGAATGGAATGGAATGGAATGCAATGGAATGGAATGCAATTGAATGGAATGAAATGCAATGGAATCAACCCGAATTCAATGGAATGGAATGGAATGGAATGGGATGGAATGGAATCGAAACAACCTGAATGGAACGGAACGGCATGGAATGGAATGGAATGGAATTGAATGGAATAGATTCAACACGAATCTAATGGAATGGAATGGAATGGAATAGAATGGCATCAACCCGAATGGAATGGAATGGAATGGGATGGAATGGAATCAACTGGAATGGAATAGAATAGAGTGGAATGGAATGAAATCAACCCGAATGGAATGGAATGGGATGGAACGGAATGGAATCAACCCGAATGAAAAAGAATGGAATGGAATGGAATGGAATGGAATTGAATGGAATGGAAAGGAATGGAATGGAATGGGATGGAATCGAGTCAACCGGAATGGAATGGAATGGAATGGAATGGAATCTAGACAACCGGAATGGAATGGAATGGAATGGAATGGAATGGGATGGAATGGAATCAACACGAATGGAATGGAATGGTTTGGAACGGAATGAAATGGAATGGAATGGATACAACCCGAATGGAATGGAATGGAATGGAATGGAATGGAATGGAATGGAATGGAATGGAATCAACATGAATGGAGTGGAATGCAATGGAATGGAATGGAGTGGAATGAAATGGAATCAAACCGAATGCAATGGAATGGAATGGAATGGGATGGAATGGAATGGAATGCAATCACAACTAATGTTATGCAATGGAATGGAATGGAATGGAAAGGAATGGTATGGAACGGAATTGAATGGAATCAACGTGAATAGAATGAAATGGAGTGGAATGGAATGGAATGGAATGGAATCAATCCGAATGGAATGCAACGGAATGGAATCAACCTGAATGGAATGGAATGGAATGGAAGAGAATGGAGTGGATTTGAACGGAATGGAATCAACCCGAATGGAATGGAAAGGAATGCAATGGAATGGAATGGAATGGAAGGGAATGGAATGAACACGAATATAATGAAATGGAATGGAATGGAATGGAATGGAATCAACCCGAAAAGAATGGAATGCCATTGAATGGAATGGAATGGAATGGAATGGATTGGAATGGAATCAAACCGAATAGAATGGAATGGAATGGAATGGAATGGATTTGAATGGAATCAACCCGAATACAATGGAATGGAATGGAATGGAATTGAATGGAATGGAATGGAATTTAATGGAATCAACCCGAATGGAATGGAATGGAATGGAATGGAATCAACCGGAATGGAATGGAATGGAATGGAATGGAATGGAATGGAATGGAATGGAATGGAACGGACTGCAATCAACCTGAATGGAATGGAATGGAAGGGAATGGAATGGAATGGAATGGAATGGAATGGAATCAACCCGAATGGAATGGAAGGTAATTGAATGCAATGGAATGGATTGGAATGGAATCAACCCGATTGGAATTGAATGGAATGGAATGGAATGGAATAGAATGGAATCAAACCGAATAGAATGGAATGGAATGGAATGGAATCAACCCGAGTGAAATGGAGTGGAATGGAATGAAATGGAATGGAATGGAATGGAATCAACACGAAAGGAATGGAATGGAAGGGAAGGGAATGGAATAGAATGGAATGGAATGGAATCAACCCGAATGGAATGGAATGGAATGGAATGGAATGCAGTGCAATGGAATGGAATGGAATCAACACGAATGGAATGGAAAGGAATGGCATGGAATGGAATGGAAAGGATTGGAATCAACCCGAATGGAGTGGAGTGGAATTGAATGTAATGGAATGGATAGGAATGGAACGGAATCAACATGAATCTAATGGAATGGAATGGAATGGAATGGACTGGAATCAACCCGATTGGAACGGAATGGAATGGAATGGAATGGAATCAACCGGAATGGAATGGAGTGGAATGGATTCAACCCGAATGGAATGGAATGGAATGGAACGGAATGAAATGGAATGGATTGGAATCAACCCGAAAGCAATGGAATGGAATGGAATGGAATCAATCCGAATGGAATGGAATGTAAGGGAATGAATCGGAAGTGAATCAACCCGAATGGAATGGAATGGAATGGAATGCATCGGACTAGAATCAACCTGAATGGAACGTAATGGAAGGGAATGGAATGGAAGGGAATGGAATGGAATCAACACGAATGGAATGGAATGTAATTGAATGTAATGGAAAGGAATGGAATGAAATGGAATCAACCCGAATGGAATGGAATGGAATGGAACGGAATGGCATGGAATCAACCCGAATGGAATGGAATGGAATGGCATGGAATGGAATGGAATGGAAGGGAATCAACACGAATGGAATGGAATGCAATGGTATGGAATGGAATGGAATGGAATGGAGTCAATCCGAATGGAATGGAATGGAATGGAAAGGAATGGAATAGAATGGAATGAATTGGAATGGAATGGAATGGAATGGAATGGAATGGAATATAATGGAATGGAATCAACCCGAATGGAATGGAATGTAATTGAATGCAATGGAATGGAATGGAATGGAATCAACCCGATTGGAATGGAATGGAATGGGACAGAATGGAATCAACCCGAATAGAATGGAATGGAATGGAATGGAATGGAATGGAATGGAATCAACCCGAGTGAAATGGAGTGGAATGGAATGGAATGGAATGGAATGGAATGGAATGGAAAGCAATGGAATGGAATCAACACGAAAGGAATGGAATGGAAGGGAAGGGAATGGAATAGAATGGAATGGAATTGAATCAACCCGAATGGAATGAAATGGAATGGAATGGAATGGAATGCAATGCAATGGAATGGAATGGAATCAACACGAATGGAATGGAAAGGAATGGCATGGAATGGTTTGGAATGGATTGGAATCAACCCGAATGGAGTTTAGTGGAATTGAATGGAATGGAATGGATAGGAATGGAACGGAATCAACATGAATCTAATGGAATGGAATGGAATGGAATCAACCGGAATGGAATGGAATGGAATGGAATCAACCAAAATGGAATGGAATGGAATGGAATGGAATGGAATGGAATGGAATAAAATGGAATGGAGTGGAATGGAATGGAATCAACCCGAATTGAATAATATGTAATGGAATGGAGTAGAATGGAGTGGAATTGAATCGAATCAACCCGAAATGAATAGTATGTAAAGGAATGGCATAGAATGGAATATAATCGAATGGAATTGAAAGGAATGGAATCCACCTGAATGGAATGGTATGGAAAAGGAAGGAATAGAATGGAATCAACCGAAATGGAATGGAATGGAATAGAATGGAAAGGAATGGAATGGAATGGAATCAACCGGAATGGAATGGAATGGAATGGAACGGAATGGAATAGAATGGAATGGAATCAACCCGAATGGAATGGAATGGAATGGAATGGAATGGAATGGAATGGAATGGAATAGAATCAATCGAAATGGAATGGAATGGAATGGAATGGAATGGACCCGAATGGAATGGAATGGAATGGAATGGAATGAAATGGAATGGAATGGAATGGAATGGAATATAATCAACCCGATTGGAATGGAATGCAATGGAATGGAATGGAATGGAATCAAACCGAATGCAATGGAATGGAATGGAATATAATGCAATCAACCCGAATGGAATGGAATGGAGTGGAATGGAATGGAATGGAATTGAGTCAACCCGAAAGGAATGGAATGGATTGGAATCAACTCGAATGCAATGGAATGGAGTTGAATGGATTGGAATGATATGGAATGCAATGGAATCAACTCGTATGGAATGGAATGGAATGGAATGAAAAGCAGTGGAATGGAATCGACCCAAATGGAATGGAATGGAATGGAATGGAATGGAATGGAATGGAATCAACCCAAATGGAATGGAATGGAATGGAATGGAATAAAATGGAAAGGAGTGGAATGGAATGGATTCAACCCGAATTGAATAATATGTTATGGAATGGAGTAGAATGGAGTGGAATGGAATCGAATCAACCCGAATTGAATAGTATGTAATGGAATGGCATAGAATGGAATGGAATCGAATGGAATGGAAAGGAATGGAATCCACCTGAATGGAATGGTATGGAAAAGAATGGAATAGAATGGAATCAACCAAAATGGAATGGAATGGAATGGAATAGAATGGAAAGGAATGGAATGGAATGGAATCAACCCGAATGGAATGGAATGGAATGGAACGGAATGGAATAGAATGGAATGGAATCAACCAGAATGGAATGGAATGGAATGGAATGGAATGGAATGGAATGGAATGAAATGGAATGGAATGGAATGGAATGGAATGGAATATAATCAACCCGATTGGAATGGAATGCAATGGAATGGAATGGAATGGAATCAACCCGAATGGAAAGGAATGGAATGGAATATAATGCAATCAACCCGAATGGAATGGAATGGAATGGAATGGAGTCAACCCGAAAGGAATGGAATGGATTGGAATCAACTCGAATGGAATGGAATGGAGTTGAATGGATTGGAATGATATGGAATGCAATGGAATCAACTCGTATGGAATGGAATGGAATGGAATGGAATGAAAAGCAATGGAATGGAATCGACCCAAATGGAATGGAATGGAATGGAATGGAATGGAATGGAATCAACCCAAATGGAATGGAATGGAATGGAATGGAATGGAATGGAATAAAATGGAATGGAGTGGAATGGAATGGAATCAACCCGAATTGAATAATATGTAATGGAATGGAGAAGAATGGAGTGGAATGGAATCGAATCAACCCGAATTGAATAGTATGTAATGGAATGGCATAGAATGGAATGGAATCGAATGGAATGGAAAGGAATGGAATCCACCTGAATGGAATGGTATGGAAAAGAATGGAATTGAATGGAATCAACCGAAATGGAATGGAATGGAATAGAATGGAAAGAATGGAATGGAATGGAATCAACCAGAATGGAATGGAATGGAATGGAACGGAATGGAATAGAATGGAATGGAATCAACGCGAATGGAATGGAATGGAATGGAATGGAATGGAATGGAATAGAATCAATCCAAATGGAATGGAATGGAATGGAGTGGAATGGAATGGAATGGAAAGGAAAGTCATCAACCCGAAAGGAATGGAATTTAAGGGAATGGAATGGATTGGAATGGAATGGAATGGAATGGAATGGAATCAACGCGAATGGAATGGTATGGAATAGAATGGAATTCAATGAAATGGAACGGAATGGAATCAGGCTGAATGGAATGGAATGGTATGGCATGGAATGGAAGGGAATGGAATGTAATCAACCCGAATGGATTGGAGTGGAATGGAATGGAATGGAATGGAATGGACTGGAATGGAACGGAATCAACACGAATTTAATGGAATGGAATGGAATGCAATCGAATGGAATGGACTGGAATCAACCCGATTGGAACGGAATGGAATGGAATGCAATGGAATCAACGGGAATGGAATGGAATGGAATGGAATCAACCCGAATGGAATGGAATGGAATGGCATGGAATGGAATGGAATGGAAGGGAATCAACACGAATGGAATGGAATGCAATGGTATGGAATGGAATGGAATGGAATGGAGTCAATCCGAATGGAATGGAATGGAATGGAAAGGAATGGAATAGAATGGAATGAATTGGAATGGAATGGAATGGAATGGAATGGAATGGAATATAATGGAATGGAATCAACCCGAATGGAATGGAATGTAATTGAATGCAATGGAATGGAATGGAATGGAATCAACCCGATTGGAATGGAATGGAATGGGACAGAATGGAATCAACCCGAATAGAATGGAATGGAATGGAATGGAATGGAATGGAATCAACCCGAGTGAAATGGAGTGGAATGGAATGGAATGGAATGGAATGGAATGGAATGGAAAGGAATGGAATGGAATCAACACGAAAGGAATGGAATGGAAGGGAAGGGAATGGAATAGAATGGAATGGAATTGAATCAACCCGAATGGAATGGAATGGAATGGAATGGAATGGAATGGAAAGCAATGCAATGGAATGGAATGGAATCAACACGAATGGAATGGAAAGGAATGGCATGGAATGGAATGGAATGGATTGGAATCAACCCGAATGGAGTTTAGTGGAATTGAATGGAATGGAATGGATAGGAATGGAACGGAATCAACATGAATCTAATGGAATGGAATGGAATGGAATCAACCGGAATGGAATGGAATGGAATGGAATCAACCAAAATGGAATGGAATGGAATGGAATGGAATGGAATAAAATGGAATGGAGTGGAATGGAATGGAATCAACCCGAATTGAATAATATGTAATGGAATGGAGTAGAATGGAGTGGAATTGAATCGAATCAACCCGAAATGAATAGTATGTAAAGGAATGGCATAGAATGGAATATAATCGAATGGAATTGAAAGGAATGGAATCCACCTGAATGGGATGGTATGGAAAAGGAAGGAATAGAATGGAATCAACCGAAATGGAATGGAATGGAATAGAATGGAAAGGAATGGAATGGAATGGAATCAACCGGAATGGAATGGAATGGAATGGAACGGAATGGAATAGAATGGAATGGAATCAACCCGAATGGAATGGAATGGAATGGAATGGAATGGAATGGAATGGAATGGAATGGAATGGAATAGAATCAATCGAAATGGAATGGAATGGAATGGAATGGAATGGACCCGAATGGAATGGAATGGAATGGAATGAAATGGAATGGAATGGAATGGAATGGAATATAATCAACCCGATTGGAATGGAATGCAATGGAATGGAATGGAATGGAATCAAACCGAATGCAATGGAATGGAATGGAATATAATGCAATCAACCCGAGTGGAATGGAATGGAGTGGAATGGAATGGAATGGAATTGAGTCAACCCGAAAGGAATGGAATGGATTGGAATCAACTCGAATGCAATGGAATGGAGTTGAATGGATTGGAATGATACGGAATGCAATGGAATCAACTCGTATGGAATGGAATGGAATGGAATGAAAAGCAGTGGAATGGAATCGACCCAAATGGAATGGAATGGAATGGAATGGAATGGAATCAACCCAAATGGAATGGAATGGAATGGAATGGAATAAAATGGAAAGGAGTGGAATGGAATGGATTCAACCTGAATTGAATAATATGTTATGGAATGGAGTAGAATGGAGTGGAATGGAATCGAATCAACCCGAATTGAATAGTATGTAATGGAATGGCATAGAATGGAATGGAATCGAATGGAATGGAAAGGAATGGAATCCACCTGAATGGAATGGTATGGAAAAGAATGGAATAGAATGGAATCAACCAAAATGGAATGGAATGGAATGGAATAAAATGGAATGGAGTGGAATGGAATGGAATCAACCCGAATTGAATAATATGTAATGGAATGGAGAAGAATGGAGTGGAATGGAATCGAATCAACCCGAATTGAATAGTATGTAATGGAATGGCATAGAATGGAATGGAATCGAATGGAATGGAAAGGAATGGAATCCACCTGAATGGAATGGTATGGAAAAGAATGGAATTGAATGGAATCAACCGAAATGGAATGGAATGGAATAGAATGGAAAGAATGGAATGGAATGGAATCAACCAGAATGGAATGGAATGGAATGGAACGGAATGGAATAGAATGGAATGGAATCAACGCGAATGGAATGGAATGGAATGGAATGGAATGGAATGGAATAGAATCAATCCAAATGGAATGGAATGGAATGGAGTGGAATGGAATGGAATGGAAAGGAAAGTCATCAACCCGAAAGGAATGGAATTTAAGGGAATGGAATGGATTGGAATGGAATGGAATGGAATGGAATGGAATCAACGCGAATGGAATGGTATGGAATAGAATGGAATTCAATGAAATGGAACGGAATGGAATCAGGCTGAATGGAATGGAATGGTATGGCATGGAATGGAAGGGAATGGAATGTAATCAACCCAAATGGATTGGAGTGGAATGGAATGGAATGGAATGGAATGGACTGGAATGGAACGGAATCAACACGAATTTAATGGAATGGAATGGAATGCAATCGAATGGAATGGACTGGAATCAACCCGATTGGAACGGAATGGAATGGAATGCAATGGAATCAACGGGAATGGAATGGAATGGAATGGAATCAACCCGAATGGAATGGAATGGAATGGCATGGAATGGAATGGAATGGAAGGGAATCAACACGAATGGAATGGAATGCAATGGTATGGAATGGAATGGAATGGAATGGAGTCAATCCGAATGGAATGGAATGGAATGGAAAGGAATGGAATAGAATGGAATGAATTGGAATGGAATGGAATGGAATGGAATGGAATGGAATGGAATATAATGGAATGGAATCAACCCGAATGGAATGGAATGTAATTGAATGCAATGGAATGGAATGGAATGGAATCAACCCGATTGGAATGGAATGGAATGGGACAGAATGGAATCAACCCGAATAGAATGGAATGGAATGGAATGGAATGGAATGGAATCAACCCGAGTGAAATGGAGTGGAATGGAATGGAATGGAATGGAATGGAATGGAAAGGAATGGAATGGAATCAACACGAAAGGAATGGAATGGAAGGGAAGGGAATGGAATAGAATGGAATGGAATTGAATCAACCCGAATGGAATGGAATGGAATGGAATGGAATGGAATGGAAAGCAATGCAATGGAATGGAATGGAATCAACACGAATGGAATGGAAAGGAATGGCATGGAATGGAATGGAATGGATTGGAATCAACCCGAATGGAGTTTAGTGGAATTGAATGGAATGGAATGGATAGGAATGGAACGGAATCAACATGAATCTAATGGAATGGAATGGAATGGAATCAACCGGAATGGAATGGAATGGAATGGAATCAACCAAAATGGAATGGAATGGAATGGAATGGAATGGAATAAAATGGAATGGAGTGGAATGGAATGGAATCAACCCGAATTGAATAATATGTAATGGAATGGAGTAGAATGGAGTGGAATTGAATCGAATCAACCCGAAATGAATAGTATGTAAAGGAATGGCATAGAATGGAATATAATCGAATGGAATTGAAAGGAATGGAATCCACCTGAATGGGATGGTATGGAAAAGGAAGGAATAGAATGGAATCAACCGAAATGGAATGGAATGGAATAGAATGGAAAGGAATGGAATGGAATGGAATCAACCGGAATGGAATGGAATGGAATGGAACGGAATGGAATAGAATGGAATGGAATCAACCCGAATGGAATGGAATGGAATGGAATGGAATGGAATGGAATGGAATGGAATGGAATAGAATCAATCGAAATGGAATGGAATGGAATGGAATGGAATGGACCCGAATGGAATGGAATGGAATGGAATGGAATGAAATGGAATGGAATGGAATGGAATGGAATATAATCAACCCGATTGGAATGGAATGCAATGGAATGGAATGGAATGGAATCAAACCGAATGCAATGGAATGGAATGGAATATAATGCAATCAACCCGAATGGAATGGAATGGAGTGGAATGGAATGGAATGGAATTGAGTCAACCCGAAAGGAATGGAATGGATTGGAATCAACTCGAATGCAATGGAATGGAGTTGAATGGATTGGAATGATACGGAATGCAATGGAATCAACTCGTATGGAATGGAATGGAATGGAATGAAAAGCAGTGGAATGGAATCGACCCAAATGGAATGGAATGGAATGGAATGGAATGGAATGGAATCAACCCAAATGGAATGGAATGGAATGGAATGGAATAAAATGGAAAGGAGTGGAATGGAATGGATTCAACCTGAATTGAATAATATGTTATGGAATGGAGTAGAATGGAGTGGAATGGAATCGAATCAACCCGAATTGAATAGTATGTAATGGAATGGCATAGAATGGAATGGAATCGAATGGAATGGAAAGGAATGGAATCCACCTGAATGGAATGGTATGGAAAAGAATGGAATAGAATGGAATCAACCAAAATGGAATGGAATGGAATGGAATAGAATGGAAAGGAATGGAATGGAATGGAATCAACCCGAATGGAATGGAATGGAATGGAACGGAATGGAATAGAATGGAATGGAATCAACCAGAATGGAATGGAATGGAATGGAATGGAATGGAATGGAATGGAATGGAATGAAATGGAATGGAATGGAATGGAATGGAATGGAATATAATCAACCCGATTGGAATGGAATGCAATGGAATGGAATGGAATGGAATCAACCCGAATGGAAAGGAATGGAATGGAATATAATGCAATCAACCCGAATGGAATGGAATGGAATGGAATGGAATGGAATGGAGTCAACCCGAAAGGAATGGAATGGATTGGAATCAACTCGAATGGAATGGAATGGAGTTGAATGGATTGGAATGATATGGAATGCAATGGAATCAACTCGTATGGAATGGAATGGAATGGAATGGAATGAAAAGCAATGGAATGGAATCGACCCAAATGGAATGGAATGGAATGGAATGGAATGGAATGGAATCAACCCAAATGGAATGGAATGGAATGGAATGGAATGGAATAAAATGGAATGGAGTGGAATGGAATGGAATCAACCCGAATTGAATAATATGTAATGGAATGGAGAAGAATGGAGTGGAATGGAATCGAATCAACCCGAATTGAATAGTATGTAATGGAATGGCATAGAATGGAATGGAATCGAATGGAATGGAAAGGAATGGAATTCACCTGAATGGAATGGTATGGAAAAGAATGGAATAGAATGGAATCAACCGAAATGGAATGGAATGGAATACAATGGAAAGGAATGGAATGGAATGGAATCAACCCGAATGGAATGGAATGGAATGGAACGGAATGGAATAGAATGGAATGGAATCAACCCGAATGGAATGGAATGGAATGAAATGGAATGGAATGGAATGAAATGGAATGGAATGGAATGGAATGGAATGGAATGGAATATAATCAACCCGATTGGAATGGAATGCAATGGAATGGAATGGAATGGAATCAACCCGAATGGAAAGGAATGGAATGGAATATAATGCAATCAACCCGAATGGAATGGAATGGAATGGTATGGAATGGAATGGAGTCAACCCGAAAGGAATGGAATGGATTGGAATCAACTCAAATGGAATGGAATGGAGTTGAATGGATTGGAATGAAATGGAATGCAATGGAATCAACTCGTATGGAATGGAATGGAATGGAATGGAATGAAAAGCAATGGAATGGAATCGACCCAAATGGAATGGAATGGAATGGAATGGAATGGAATGGAATGGAATGGAATGGAATGGAATCAACCCAAATGGAATGGAATGGAATGGAATGGAATGGAATAAAATGGAATGGGGTGGAATGGAATGGAATCAACCCGAATTGAATAATATGTAATGGAATGGAGAAGAATGGAGTGGAATGGAATCGAATCAACCCGAATTGAATAGTATGTAATGGAATGGCATAGAATGGAATGGAATCGAATGGAATGGAAAGGAATGGAATCCACCTGAATGGAATGGTATGGAAAAGAATGGAATTGAATGGAATCAACCGAAATGGAATGGAATGGAATAGAATGGAAAGAATGGAATGGAATGGAATCAACCAGAATGGAATGGAATGGAATGGAACGGAATGGAATAGAATGGAATGGAATCAACCCGAATGGAATGGAATGGAATGGAATGGAATGGAATGGAATAGAATCAATCCAAATGGAATGGAATGGAATGGAGTGGAATGGAATGGAATGGAAAGGAAAGTCATCAACCCGAAAGGAATGGAATGGAAGGGAATGGAATGGATTGGAATGGAATGGAATGGAATGGAATGGAATCAACGCGAATGGAATGGTATGGAATAGAATGGAATTCAATGAAATGGAACGGAATGGAATCAGGCTGAATGGAATGGAATGGTATGGCATGGAATGGAAGGGAATGGAATGTAATCAACCCGAATGGATTGGAGTGGAATGGAATGGAATGGAATGGACTGGAATGGAACGGAATCAACACGAATTTAATGGAATGGAATGGAATGCAATCGAATGGAATGGACTGGAATCAACCCGATTGGAACGGAATGGAATGGAATGCAATGGAATCAACGGGAATGGAATGGAATGGAATGGAATCAACCCGAATGGAATGGAATGGAATGTAACGGAATGGAATGGAATAGAATGGAATCAACCCGAAGGGAATGGAATGGAATGGAATAGAATGGAATAAACCCGAATGGAATGGAATGGAATGGAATGGAATGGAATGGAATCAACCCGAATGGAATGGAATGGAATGGAATGGAATATCATCAACCCGAAGTGAATGGAATGGAATGGAATGGAATGGAATCAACACGAATCTAATGGAATGGAATGGAATGGAATGCAATGGAATGGAATGGAATCAACCTGATTGAAATGTAATGGAATGGAATTGATTGGAATGGAATGGAATCAAATGGAATGGAATGGATTGGAATTAAATGGAATCAACACGAATGGACTGGAATGGAATGGAACGGAATGGAATCAACCCGAATGGAAAGGAATAGAATGGAATGGAATCAACACGAATCTAATGGAATGGAATGGAATGGAATGGAATGGAATGGAATGGAATGGAATCAACCGGAATGGAATGGAATGGAATGGAATCAACCCGAATGGAACGGAATGCAATGGAATGGAATGCAAAGGAATAGAATGGAATGGAATGGAATGGAATCAACATGAATGGAGTGGAATGGAATGGAATGGAATGAACTTGAATGGAATGGAGTCAACACTAAAGGAATGGAATGGAATGGAATGGAATGGAATGGAATCAACCCGAATGGAATGTAATGGAATGGAATGGAACGGAATGGAATAGAATGGAATGGAATCAACCCGAATGGAATGGAATGGAATGGAATGGAATGGAATGGAATGGAATGGAATAGAATCAATCCAAATGGAATGGAATGGAATGGAATGGAATGGAATGGAATGGACCCGAGTGGAATGGAATGGAATGGAATGGAATGAAATGGAATGGAATGGAATGGAATGGAATGGAATGGAATGGAATATAATCAACCCGATTGGAATGGAATGCAATGGAATGGAATGGAATGGAATCAAACCGAATGGAATGGAATGGAATGGAATATAATGCAATCAACCCGAATGGAATGGAATGGACTGGAATGGAATGGAATGGAATGGAGTCAACCCGAAAGGAATGGAATGGATTGGAATCAACACGAATGGAATGGAATGGAGTTGAATGGATTGGAATGATATGGAATGCAATGGAATCAACTCGTATGGAATGGAATGGAATGGAATGGAATGAAAAGCAGTGGAATGGAATCGACACAAATGGAATGGAATGGAATGGAATGGAATGGAATGGAATGGAATGCAATGGAATCAACCCAAAATGAATGGAATGGAATGGAATGGAATGGAATAAAATGGAATGGAGTGGAATGGAATGGAATCAACCCGAAATGAATAATATGTAATGGAATGGAGTAGAATGGAGTGGAATGGAATCGAATCAACCCGAATTGAATAGTATGTAATGGAATGGCATAGAATGGAACGGAATCGAATGGAATGGAAAGGAATGGAATCCACCTGAATGGAATGGAATGGAAAAGAATGGAATAGAATGGAATCAACCGAAATGGAATGGAATGGAATAGAATGGAAAGAATGGAATGGAATGGAATCAACCCGAATGGAATGGAATGGAATGGAACGGAATGGAATAGAATGGAATGGAATCAACCCGAATGGAATGGAATGGAATGGAATGGAATGGAATGGAACGGAATGGAATAGAATCAATCCAAATGGAATGGAATGGAATGGAGTGGAATGGAGTGGAATGGAAAGGAAAGTCATCAACCCGAAAGGAATGGAGTGGAAGGGAATGGAATGGATTGGAATGGAATGCAATGGAATGGAATCAACGCGAATGGAATGGTATGGAATAGAATGAAATTCAATGAAATGGAACGGAATGGAATCAGCCTGAATGGAATGGAATGGTATGGCATGGAATGGAAGGGAATGGAATGTAATCAACCCGAATGGATTGGAGTGGAATGGAATGGAATGGAAGGGAATGGAATATAATCAACCCGAATGGATTGGAGTGGAATGGAATGGAATGGAATGGACTGGAATGGAACGGAATCAACACGAATTTAATGGAATGGAATGGAATGCAATCGAATGGAATGGACTGGAATCAACCCGATTGGAATGGAATGGAATGGAATGCAATGCAATCAACGGGAATGGAATGGAATGGAATGGAATCAACCCGAATGGAATGGAATGGAATGTAACGGAATGGAATGGAATAGAATGGAATCAACCCGAAGGGAATGGAATGGAATGGAATAGAATTGAATAAACCCGAATGGAATGGAATGGAATGGAATGGAATGGAATGGAATGGAATGGAATGGAATCAACCCGAATGGAATGGAATGGAATGGAATGGAATGGAATGGAATGGAATGGAATATAATCAACCCGAATTGAATGGAATGGAATGGAATGGAATGGGATCAACACGAATCTAATGGAATGGAATGGAATGGAATGGAATGGAATGGAATCAACCTGATTGAAATGTAATGGAATGGAATTGATTGGAATGGAATGGAATCAAATGGAATGGAATGGAATGGAATTAAATGGAATCAACACGAATGGGCTGGAATGGGATGGAACGGAATGGAATCAACCCGAATGGAAAGGAATAGAATGGAATGGAATCAACACGAATCTAATGGAATGGAACGGCATGGAATGGAATGGAATGGAATGGAATCAACCGGAATGGAATGGAATGGAATGGAATCAACCCGAATGGAATGGAATGCAATGGAATGGAATGCAAAGGAAAAGAATGGAATGGAATGGAATGGAATCAACATGAATGGAGTGGAATGGAATGGAATGGAATGAACTTGAATGGAATGGAGTCAACACGAAAGGAATGGAATGGAATGCAATGGAATGGAATCAACCCGAATGGAATGGAATGGAATGGAATAGAATGGAATGGAATGTAATGGAATGGAATCAACCTGAATGGAATGGAATGGAATGGAAGGGTAAGCAATGGAATGGAATCAACCCGAATGGATTGGAAAGGAATGGAATGGAATGGAATGGAATGCAATGGAATGGTATCAAACCGAATGGAATGGAATGGAATGGAATGGAATGGAATAAACCCGAAAGGAATGAAATTGAATGTAATGGAATGGAAAGGAATGGAATGGAATGGAATGGAAAGGAATGCAATGCAATCAACCCGAATGGAGTGGAAAGGAATTTAATGGAAAAGAATGGAATGAAATGGAATGGATCCAACCCGAATGGAATGGAATGGAAAGGAGTCAACCCGAATGGAATGGAATGAAATGGAATGGAAAGAAATGGAATGCAATGGAATCAACCTGAATGGAATGGAATGCAATGGAATGGAATGGAATCGAATCAAAACGAATGGAATGGAATGGAGTGGAATCAACTCGAATGAAATGGAATGGAATGGAATGGAATGGAATGGAACGGGATCAACACAAATAGAATGGAATGGAATGGAAGGGAATGGTGTGGAATGGAATGGAATCAATCTGAAAAAAATGGAATGGAATGGAATGGAATCGAATGGAATGAACCCGAATGGAAGGGAATGCAGTGGAAACAACTCGAATGGAATGTAATGGAATGGATTGGAATGGAATGGCATGGAATGGAATGGAATGCAATGAAATGCTATCAACCCGAAAGGAATGGAATGGAATGGAATGGAATGGAATGGAAACAACACGAATGGAATGGAATGGAGTGGAATGGAATGAAACGGAATGGAATGGAATCAACCCGAATGGAATGGAATGGAAAAGAATGGAATGAAACCTTATGGAATGGAATGGAATGGAATAGAATCAACGTGAATGCAATGTAATGGAATGGAATGGATTGGAATGGAATGGAATGGAATCAATCCGAATGTAATGGAATGGAATGGAATGGAACGGAATGGAATCAATGCGAATGGAATGGAATGGAATGGAATGGCATGGAGTTGAATGAAATGGAATCAACCTGAATGGAATGCAATGGAGGGGAATGGAATGGAATGGAATGGAATGGAATCAACAAGAATGGAATGGAATTGAACGGATAGGAATGGAATGGAATCAACCCGGAAAGAGTGGAATGCAATGGAATGGATTGGAATGCTATCAACACGAATGGAGTGGAATGGAATGGAACAGAATGGAAAGGAATCTATCTGAATGGAATGGAATGGAAAGGAATGGAACGAAATGGTATGGAATGGAATGGAATGGAATGGAATGGAATGGAATCAACCCCTCATGGAATGGAATGCAGTGGAATCAACTCGAATGGAATGGAATGGAATGGAATGGAATATAATCAACCCGAATGGAATGGAATGCAATGGAATGGAATGGAATGGAATCAACGCGAATGGAATGTTATGGCATGGAGTATAATGCAATCAACTAGAATGGAATGGAATGGAATGGAATGGAATTGAATGGAGTCAACCCGAATGGAATGGAATGGATTGGAATAAACTCGAATGGAATGTAATGGAGTTGAATGGAATGGAATGGAATGGAATGCAATGGAATCAACTTGTACGGAATGGAATGGAAAGGAATGGCATGGAATGAAATGGAATGGAATGGAATGGAATGGAATGGAGTGGAATGGAATGGAGAATCCCAAAGGGAATGTAAGGGAATGGAATGGAATGGAATGAAATGGAATGAAATGGAATAAACGCGAATGGAATGAAATGGAATGGAATGGAATTGAATGGAATGGAATGGAAAGGAATGCAATGGAATCAACCCGAATGGAATGGAATGGAATGGAATGGGATCAACCCTAATGGAATGGAATGAAATGGAATGGAAAGGAATGGAATGGAATGGAATGGAATCAACCCGAATGGAATGGAATTCAATGGAATGGAGTGGAATCGAATCAACACGAAAGGATTTGAATGGAATGGAATCAACCCGAATGGAATGGAATGGAGTGCAATCATCTCGAGTGGAATGGGATGAAATGGAAAGAAATCGACCCGAACGGAATGGAATGGAATGGAATGGAAAGGAATTGAAACAAAAAGAATGGAATGGAATGGAGTAGAATGCAATGGAGTGGAATGGAATGGAATGGAATAGAATGGAATGGAATTGAATCAACCTGAATGGAATGGAATGGAATGGAAGCGAATGGAATGGAATGGTACAGAATGGAATCAACCCGAATGGAATGGAATGGAATGTAATGGATTGCAATGGAATGGAATCAACCCGAATGGATTGGAATGGAATGGAAAGGAAAGAAAGGCAATGGAATGTAATCGACCCAATTGGAATGGAATGGAATGGAATTGACTGGAATCAACCCAAATGGAATGGAATGGAATGGAATGGAATGGAATGGAATGAAGTGGAATGGAATGGAAAGCACCTGAATTGAATAGTGTGCAATGGAATGGAATAGAATGGAATGGAATGGAATGGAATGGAATCAACCTGAATGGAATGGAATGGAAAAGAATGGAATGGAATGAATCAACCGAAATGGAATGGAATGGAATGGAATCAACCCGAATGGAATGGAATGGAATGGAACGGAATGGAATAGATTGGAATGGAATCAACCCGAATGGAATGGAATGGAATGGAATGGAATGGAATGGAATAGAATCAATCCAAATGGAATGGAATGGAATGGAATGGAATGGAATGAACCCGAATGGAATGGAATGGAATGGAATGAACCCGAATGGAATGGAATGGAATGGAATGGAATGGAATGGAATATAATCAACCCGATTGGAATGGAATGCAATGGAATGGAATGGAATGGAATCAACCCGAATGGAATGGAATGGAATGGAATATAATGCAATCAACCCGAATGGAATGGAATGGAATGGAATGGAATGGAGTCAACCCGAAAGGAATGGAATGGATTGGAATCAACTCGAATGGAATGGAATGGAGTTGAATGGATTGGAATGATATGGAATGCAATGGAATCAACTCGTATGTAATGGAATGGAACGGAATGGAATGGAATGGAATGGAATGTTATGGAATGGAATTGTATGGAATCAACCTGAATAGAATGAAATGGAATGGGATGGAATTCAATGGAATGGAATGGAATCAACACGAATGGAATGGAATGGAATGGAATGGAATGGAATGGTATCAACACGAATGGAATGGAGTGGAATGGAATGTTACCAACCCGAATGGAATGGAATGGAATGGAAGAGAATGGAATGGAATGGAACGGAATGGAATCAACCCGAATGGAATGGAATGGAATGGAATGCAATGCAATGGAATGCAATTAACCCGAATGGATTGGAAAGGAATGGAATGGAATGGAATGGAATGGAATCGACCCAAATGGAATGGAATGGAAAGGAATGGAATGGAATGGAATGGAATGGAATGGAATCGAATGGAATGGAATCAACCCAAATGGAATGCAATAGAATGGAATGGAATGGAATGGAATGGAGTGTAATGGAATGGAAAAAACCTGAATGCAATAGTATGTAATGGAATGGAATAGAATGGAATGGAATGGAATGGAATGAAATCAACCGGAATGCAATAATATGGAATAGAATGGAAAGGAATGGAATGGAATGGAATCAACCCGAATGCAATGGAATGGAATGGAACGGAATGGAATAGAATGGAATGGAATCAACCCGAATGGATTGGAATTGAATGCATTGGAATGCAATGGAATGGAATGGAATGGAATCAACACGAATATAATGGAATGTAATGGAATGTAATGGAATGGATTAGAATGGAATGGAATCAACCCGAATGGAATGGAATGCCATGGAATGGAATGGAATGGAATGGATTGGAATGGAATCAACCCGAATAGAATGGAATGGAATGGAATGGAATGGATTTGAATGGAATCAATCCGAATAGAATGGAATGGAACTGAATTGAATGCAATGGAATGGAATGGAATCAACCCGAATGGAATGGAATGGAATGGAATCAACACGAAAGGAATGGGATGGAAGGGAATGGAATGGAATAGAATGGAATGGAATGGAGTCAACCCGAATAGAATGGAATGGAATGGAATGGAATGGAATGAAATGCAAAGCAATGGAATGGAATGGAATCAACCCGAATGGAATGGAAAGGAATGGCATGGAATGGAATGGAATGGAATGCAATGGAATCAACCCGAATGGAGTGGTGTGGAATGAAATGGAATGCAATAGAATGGAATGGAACGGAATCAACATGAATCTAATGGAATGGAATGGAATGCAATGGACTGGAATCAACCCGATTGGAACGGAATGGAATGGAATGGAATGGAATCAACCGGAATGGAATTGAGTGGAATGGAATCTACCCGAATGGAAGGGAATGCAATGGAACGGAATGGAATGGAATGGCATGGAATCAACCCGAATGCAATGGAATGGAATGGAATGGAATGGAATGGAATGGAATGGAATGGAATGGAATCAACCCGAATGGAATGGAAAGGAATGCAATAGAATCAACCCGAATGTAATGTAATGGAATGGAATGAAACGGACTGGAATCAAACCGAATGGAATGGAAGGGAATGGAATGGAAGGGAATGGAATGGAATCAACTCGAATGGAATGGAATGTACCTGAATGGAATGGAATGGAATGGAATGAAATGGAACGCAATGGAACCAACCCGAATGGAATGGAATGGCATAGAAGGGAATGGAATGTAATCAAAACGAATGGAATCGAATGTAATTGAATGGAATGGAATGGAATGAAGTGGAATCAACCCGAAAGGAATGGAATTGAATGGAATGGAATGGAATGGAGTGGAATGGAATGAACAAGAATGGAATGGAATCAACCCGAAAGGAATGGAATGGAATGGAATGGAATGGAATGGAATCAACCGGAACGGAGTGGAATGGAATGGAATGGAATGGAATGGAATGGAATGGAAGGAAATGGAATGGACAGGAATCAACCCGAATGGAAAGGAATGGAAGGGAATGGAATGGAACGGAATGGAATGGAATCAACCCGAATGGAATGGAACGTAATTGAATGGAATGGAATGGAATGGAAGGAAAGGGAACGAAATGGAATCAACCCGAATTGAATGGAATGGGATGGAATGGAATGGAATGGAATGGAATGGAATCAACCCGAATGGAATGGAATGCAACGGCATGGAATGGAATGGAATCAACATGAATGGAATGGAAAGGCAGGGAATGGAGTGGAACGGAATGAAGTCAATCCGAATGCAATGGAATGGAATGGAATGGAATGGAATGGAATGCAATGGAATAGAAAGGAATGGATTGGAATGGAATGGAATGGAAAGAAATAGAATATAATGGAATGGAATCAACCCGAATGGAAATGAATGGAATGGAATGGAATGGAATAGAATGGAATCAACCCGAATGGAATGGAATGGAACGGAATGGAATGGAATGGAATGGAATGGAATCAACCCGAATGAAATGGAAAGGAATGGAATGGATTGGAATGGAATCAATCCGAATGGAACGGAATTGAATGGAATGGAATGGAATGCAATGGAATCAACGTGAATGAAATGGAATGGAATGGAAGACAATGGAATAGAATGGAAGGGAATGGAATCAACCCGAATGGAATGTAATGGAATGGAATGGATTGCAATGGAATGCAATCAACCCGTATGGATTGGAATGGAATGGAATGGAATGAAAGGCAATGGAAGGGAATCGACCCAAATGGAATGGAATGGAATGGAATGGAATGGAATGGAATCAACCCAAATGGAATGGAATGGAATGGAATGGAATGGAATGGAATAAAATGGAATGGAGTGGAATGGAATGGAATCAACCCGAATTGAATAGTATGTAATGGAATGGCATGGAATGGAATGGAATCGAATGGAATGGAAAGGAATGGAATCCACCTGAATGGAATGGAATGGAAAAGAATGGAATAGAATGGAATCAACCGACATGGAATGGAATGGAATAGAATGGAAAGGAATGGAATAGAATGGAATCAACCCGAATGGAATGGAATGGAATGGAACGGAATGGAATAGAATGGAATGGAATCAACCCGAATGGAATGGAATGGAATGGCATGGAATGGAATGGAATGGAATGGACTCAATCCAAATGGAATGGAATGGAATGAACCCGATTGGAATGGAATGGAATGGAATGGAAAGGAATGGAATACAATGGAATCAATGAGAATGGAATGGAATGTAATAGAATGGAATAGAATGGAACAGACTGGAATCAACCAGAATGGAATGGAATGGAAGGGAATGGAATGGAATGGAATGGAATGGAATCAACCCAAATGGAATGGTGTGGAATGGAATGGAATGGAGTGGAACAAAACGCAATCAACCCGAATGGAATGGAATGGAATGGAATGGAATGGAATGGAATAGAATGGAATAGAATGGAAGGGATTGGAATGGAATGGAATGGAATGGAATATAATGGAATGGAATCAACCCGAATGGAACGGAATGGAATGGAATGCAATGGAATGCAATGGAATGGAGTTACCCCGATTGGAATGGAATGGAATGGAATGGAATAGAATGGAATCATCCCGAATGGAATGGAATGTAATGGAATGGAATGGAATGGAATGGAATGGAAAGGAAAGTCATCAACCCGAAAGGAATGGAATGGAAGGGAATGGAATGGAATGGAATGGAATGGAATGGAATGGAATGGAATGGAATCAATGCAAATGGAATGGTATGGAATGGAATGAAATTCAATGAAATGGAACGGAATGGAATCAGCCCGAATGGAATGGAATGATATGGCATGGAATGGAAGGGAATGGAATGTAATCAACCCGAATGGATTGGAGTGAAATGGAATGGAATGGAATGGACTGGAATGGAACGGAATCAACACGAATTTAATGGAATGGAATGGAATGCAATCGAATGGAATGGACTGGAATCAACCCGATTGGAACGGAATAGAATGGAATGCAATGGAATCAACGGGAATGGAATGGAATGGAATGGAATCAACCCGAATGGAATGGAATGGAATGTAACGGAATGGAATGGAATAGAATGGAATCAACCCGAAGGGAATGGAATGGAATGGAATACAATGGAATAAACCCGAATGGAATGGAATGCAATGGCATTGAATGGAATGGAATGGAATCAACCCGAATGGAATGGAATGGCATGGAATGGAATGGAATGGAATATAATCAACCCGAATTGAATGGAATGGAATGGAATGGAATGGAATCAACACGAATCTAATGGAATGGAATGGAATGGAATGGCATGGAATGGAATCAACCTGATTGAAATGTAATGGAATGGAATTGATTGGAATGGAATGGAATCAAATGGAATGGAATGGAATGGAATTAAATGGAATCAACACGAATGGACTGGAATGGGATGGAACGGAATGGAATCAACCCGAATGGAAAGGAATAGAATGGAATGGAATCAACACGAATCTAATGGAATGGAATGGAATGGAATGGAATGGAATGGAATGGAATGGAATGGAATGGAATTGAATGGAATGGAATTGAATCAACCGGAATGGAATGGAATGGAATGGAATCAACCCGAATGGAACGGAATGCAATGGAATGGAATGCAAAGGAATAGAATGGAATGGAATGGAATGGAATCAACATGAATGGAGTGGAATGGAATGGAATGGAATGGACTTGAATGGAATGGAATCAACCCGAAAGGAATGGAATGGAATGGAATGGAATGGAATGGAATCAACCCGAATGGAATGGAATTGAATGGAATTGAATAGAATGGAATGGAATGGAATGGAATGGAATCAACCTGAATGGAATGGAATGGAATGGAAGGGAATGCAATGGAATGGAATCAACCCGAATGGATTGGAAAGGAATGGAATGGAATGGAATGGAATGCAATGGAATGGTATCAACCCGAATGGTATGGAATGGAATGGAATAAACCCGAAAGGAATGAAATTGAATGTAATGGAATGGAAAGGAATGGAATGGAATGGAATGGAAAGGAATGCAATGCAATCAAACCGAATGGAGTGGAAAGGAATTTAATGGAAAGGAATGGAATGAAATGGCATGGAACCAACCCGAATGGAATGGAATGGAAAGGAGTCAACCCGAATGGAATGGAATGAAATGGAATGGAAAGAAATGGAATGGAATGGAATCAACCCGAATGGAATGGAATGCAATGGAATGGAATGGAATCGAATCAAAACGAATGGAATGGAATGGAGTGGAATCAACTCGAATGAAATGGAATGGAATGGAATGGAATGGAACGGGATCAACACAAATAGAATGGAATGGAATGGAAGGGAATGGTGTGGAATGGAATGGAATCAATCCGAAAAAAATGGAATGGAATGGAATGGAATCGAATGGAATGAACCCGAATGGAAGGGAATGCAGTGGAAACAACTCGAATGGAATGGAATGGAATGGATTGGAATGGAATGGAATGGAATGGAATGGAATGCAATGGAATGCTATCAACCCGAATGGAATGGAATGGAATGGAATGGAAACAACACGAATGGAATGGAATGGAGTGGAATGGAATGAAACGGAATGGAATGGAATGGAATCAACCCTAATGGAATGGAATGGAAAAGAATGGAATGAAACCGAATGGAATGGAATGGAATGGAATGGAATGGAATAGAATCAACGTGAATGCAATGTAATGTAATGGAACGGAATGGAATGGAATGGAATCAATCCGAATGGAATGGAATGGAATGGAATGGAATGGAACGGAATGGAATCAATGCGAATGGAATGGAATGGAATGGCATGGAGTGGAATGAAATGGAATCAACCTGAATGGAATGCAATGGAGGGGAATGGAATGGAATGGAATGGAATGGAATCAACAAGAATGGAATGGAATTGAACGGATAGGAATGGAATGGAATCAACCCAGAAAGAGTGGAATGCAATGGAATGGATTGGAATGGTATCAACACGAATGGAGTGGAATGGAATGGAACAGAATGGAAAGGAATCTATCTGAATGGAATTGTATGGAAAGGAATGGAACGCAATGGTATGGAATGGAATGGAATGGAATCAACCCGCATGGAATGGAATGCAGTGGAATCAACTCGAATGGAATGGAATGGAATGGAATGGAATGGAATATAATCAGCCCGATTGGAATGGAATGCAATGGAATGGAATGGAATGTAATCCACGCGAATGGAATGTTATGGAATGGAGTATAATGCAATCAACTAGAATGGAATGGAATGGAATGGAATGGAATGGAATGGAGTCAACCCGAATGGAATGGAATGGATTGGAATCAACACGAATGGAATGAAATGGAGTTGAATGGAATGGAATGGAATGCAATGCAATGGAAACAACTTGTACGGAATGGAATGGAAAGGAATGGAATTGAATGGAATGGAATGGAATGGAATGGAGTGGAATGGAATGGAGAATCCCGAAGGGAATGTAAGGGAATGGAATGGCATGGAATGGAATGGAATGAAATGAAATGGAATAAACGCGAATGGAATGAAATGGAATGGAATGCAATGGAATGGAATGGAATGGAATGGAATGGAAGGGAATGCAATGGAATCAACCCGAATGGAATGGAATGGAATGGAATGGAATGGAATGGGATCAACCCGAATGGAATGGAATGAAATGGAATGGAAAGGAATGGAATGGAATGGAATGGAATCAACCCGAATGGAATGGAATTCAATGGAACGGAGTGGAATCGAATCAACACGAAAGGATTGGAATGGAATGGAATCAACCCGAATGGAATGGAATGGAGTGCAATCATCTCGAGTGGAATGGAATGGAATGAAATCAACCCGAACGGAATGGAATGGAATGGAATGGAATTGAAACAAAAGGAATGGAATGGAATGGAGTAGAATGCAATGGAGTGGAATGGAGTTGAATGGAATGGAATGGAATGGAATGGAATCAACCTGAATGGAATGGAATGGAATGGAAGCGAATGGAATGGAATGGTACAGAATGGAACAAACCCGAATGGAATGGAATGGATTGCAATGGAATGGAATCAACCCGAATGGATTGGAATGGAATGGAATGGAATGAAAGGCAATGGAATGGAATCGACCCAAATGGGATGGAATGGAACGGAATTGACTGGAATCAACACACATGGAATGGAATGGAATGGAATGGAATGGAATGAAGTGGAATGGAATGGAAACCACCTGAATTGAATAGTATGTAATGGAATGGAATAGAATGGAATGGAATGGAATGGAATGGAATGGAATCAACCTGAATGGAATGGAATGGAAAAGAATGGAATGGAATGAATCAACCAAAATGGAATGGAATGGAATAGAATTGAAAGGAATGGAACGGAATGGAATCAACCCGAATGGAATGGAATGGAAAGGAATGGAATGGAATGGAATGGAATGGAAATGAATGGAATGGTTTCAACAAGAATCTGTTGGAAAGGAATGGAATGGGATGGAATGGAATGGAATGGAATCAACCGGAATGGAATGGAATGGAATGGATTGGAATTGAATGGAATCAACTGGAATGGAATAGAATGGAATGGAATGGAATGGAATCTACCCGAATGGAATGGAATGGGATGGAACGGAATGGAACCAACCCGAATGGAAAGGAATGGAGTGGAATGGAATGGAATTGAATGGAATGGAATCAACACGTGTCTAATGGGATGGAATGGAATGGAATGGAATGGAATGGAATCAGCACGAATGGAGTGGAATGGAACGGAATGGAATCAACCGGAATGGAATGGAATGGAATGGGATGGAATCAACCCGAATGGAATGGAATGGGATGTAACGGAATGGAAAGGAATGGAATGGAATCAACCCGAATGGAATGCAATGGAATGGAATGCAATGGAATGCAATGGAATGGAATGGAATGGAATCAACATGAATGGAGTGGAATGGAATGGAATGGAATGGAATGGAGTGGAATGGAATCAACCCGAATGGAATGGAATGGAATGGAATGGGTTGGATGGAATGCAATGGAATCACCCCGAATGGAATGGAATGGAACGGAATGGAATGGAATGGAATGGAATGTTATGGAATGGAATAGTATGGACTCAACCTGAAGAGAATGAAATGGAATGGGATGGAATTCAATGGAATGGAATGGAATCAATACGAATGGAATGGAATGGAATGGAATGGAATGGTATCAACCCGAATGGAATGGAATGGAATGGAATGTTACCATCCCGAATGGAATGGAATGGAATGGAAGAGAATGAAATGGAATGGATCGGAATGGAATCAACCCGAATGGAATGGAATGGAATGCAATGCAATGCAATGGAATGCAATCAACCCGAATGGATTGGAAAGGAATGGAATGGAATGGAATGGAATGGAATCGACCTAAATGGAATGGAATGGAAAGGAATGAAATGGAATGGAATGGAATGGAATGGAATGGAATGGAATCGAATGGAATGGAATCAACCCAAATGGAATGGAATAGAATGGAGTGGAATGGAATGGAATGGAATGGAGTGTAATGGAATGGAAAAAACCTGAATGCAATAGTATGTAATGGAATGGAATAGAATGGAATGGAATGGAATGGAATGAAATCAACCGGAATGCAATAGTATGGAATAGAATGGAAAGGAATGGAATGGAATGGAATCAACCCGAATGCAATGGAATGGAATGGAACGGAATGGAATAGAATGGAATGGAATCAACCCGAATGGATTGGAATTGAATGCATTGGAATGCAATGGATTGGAATGGAATGGAAACAACAAGAATATAATGGAATGGAATGGAATGGAATGGAATGGAATGGAATAGAATGGAATGGAATCAACCCGAATAGAATGGAATGGAATGGAATGGAATGGATTTGAATGGAATCAACCCGAATAGAATGGAATGGAAAGGAATGGAATGGATTTGAATGGAATCAATCCGAATAGAATGGAATAGAATGGAATGGAACTGAATGGAATGCAATGGAATGGAATGGAATCAACCCGAATGGAATGGAATGGAATGGAATCAACACGAAAGGAATGGGATGGAAGGGAATGGAATGGAATAGAATGGAATGGAATGGAATCAACCCGAATAGAATGGAATGGAATGGAATGGAATGGAATGAAATGCAATGCAATGGAATGGAATGGAATCTACCCGAATGGAATGGAAAGGAATGGCATGGAATGGAATGGAATGCAATGGAAACAACGCGAATGGGGTGGTGTGGAATGAAATGGAATGCAATGGATTGGAATGGAACGGAATCAACATGAATCTAATGGAATGGAATGGAATGCAATGGACTGGAATCAACCCGATTGGAACGGAATGGAATGGAATGGAATGGAATCAACCAGAATGGAATTGAGTGGAATGGAATCTACCCGAATGGAAGGGAATGCAATGGAACGGAATGGAATGGAATGGCACGGAATCAACCCGAATGCAATGGAATGGAATGGAATGGAATGCAATGGAATGGAATCAACCCGAATTGAATGGAATGGAATGGAATGGAATGGAATGGAATAGAATCAACCCGAATGTAATGTAATGGAATGGAATGGAACGGACTGGAATCAACCCGAATGGAATGGAATGGAAGGGAATGGAATGGAAGGGAATGGAATGGAATCAACCCGAATGGAATGGAATGTACCTGAATGGAATGGAATGGAATGGAATGAAATGGAACGAAATGGAATCAACCCGAATGGAATGGAATGGCATAGTAGGGAATGGAATGGAATCAAAACGAATGGAATCGAATGTAATTGAATGGAATGGAATGGAATGAAGTGGAATCAACCCGAAAGGAATGGAATTGAATGGAATGGAATGGAATGGAGTGGAATGGAATGAACCAGAATGGAATGGAATCAACCCGAATGGAATGGAATGGAATGGAATGGAATCAACCGGAATGGAGTGGAATGGAATGGAATGGAATGGAATTGAATGGACAGGAATCAACCCGAATGGAAAGGAATGGATGGGAATGGAATGAAACGGAATGGAATGGAATCAACCCGAATGGAATGGAATGTAATTGAATGGAATGGAATGGAATGGAATGAAAGGGAACGAAATGGAATCAACCCGAATTGAATGGAATGGGATGGAATGGAATGGAATGGAATGGAATGGAATCAACCCGAATGGAATGGAATGCAACGGCATGGAATGGAATGGAATCAACATGAATGGAATGGAATGGCATGGAATGGAGTGGAACGGAATGAAGTCAATCCGAATGGAATGGAATGAAATGCAATGGAATAGAATGGAATGGATTGGAATGGAATGGAATGGAATGAAATAGAATATAATGGAATGGAATCAACCCGAATGGAAATGAATGGAATGGAATGGAATGGAATAGAATGGAATCAACCCGAATGGAATGGAATGGATTGGAATGGAATGGAATGGAATCAACCTGAATGAAATGGAATGGGAAGGAATGGAATGCAATGGAATGGAAGGGAATGGAATCAACCAGAGTGAAATGGAATGGAATGGAATGGAATGGAATGGAATGGAATGGAATGGAATCAACCTGAAAGGAATGGAATGGAATGGAAGGGAATGGAATGGAATAGAATGGAATGGAATGGAATCAAACCGAATGGAATGGAATGGAATGGAATGAAATGCAATGAAATGGAATGGAATGAAATCAAACCGAATGGAATGGAATGGAATGCAATGGAATCAACCCGAATGGAGTGGAGTGGAATGGAATGAAATGGAATGGAATCAACCCGAATGGAATGGAATTGAATGGAATGGAATGGAATGCAATGGAATCAACACGAATGCAATGGAATGGAATGGAATGGAATGGAACGGAATGGAATCAACTAGAATGGAAAGGAATGGAATGAAATGGAATGGAATGGAATGGAATTGAATGGAATGGAATCAACTGGAATGGAATGGAATGGAATGGAAGTTAATGAAATCAACCCGAATGGAATATAATGGTATGGAACGGAATGGAATCAACACGAATGGAAAGAATGGAATGGAATGCAATGTAATGGAACTGAATTGAATGGAATCAACACGAGTCTAATGGAATGGAATGGAATGGAATCAACACGAATGGAATGGAATGGAATGGAATGTAGTCAACCGGAATGGAATGGAATGGAATGAAATGGAATGAAATCAACCCGAATGGAATGGAATGGGATGGAACGGAATGGAATGGAATGGAATGGAATCAACCCGAATGCAATGGAATGGAATGGAATGGAATCAACATGAATGGAGTGGAAAGGAATGGAATGGAATGGACTGGAATGCAATGGAATCAAACCGAATGCAATGGAATGGGATGGAATGGAATGGAATGCGATCACCACTAATGGAATGGAATGGAATGGAAAGGTATGGAAAGGAATTGAATGGAATCAACCTGAATAGAATGAAATGGAAAGGAATGGAATGGAATGGAATCGAATGGAATCAATCCGAATGGAATGGAATGGAATGGAATGGAATGGAATGGAATGGAATGGAAGCTAACTGAATGGAATGGAATGGAATGGAAGAGAATGGAATGGAATGGAACGGAATGGAATCAACCCGAATGGAATGGAATGAAATGGAATGGATTGCAATGGAATGGAAAGAACCCGAATGGATTGGAATGGAAAGGAATGGAATGAAAGGCAATGGAATGGAATCGACCCAAATGAAATGGAATGGAATGGAATGGAATCAACCAAAATGGAATGGAATGGAATGGAATGGAATGTTATGGAATGGAATATAATGCAATCAACCAGAATGGAATGGAATGGAATGGAATGAAATTCAATGGAATCAACTTGTATGGAATGGAATGGAAAGGAATGGAATGGAATGGAATGGAATGGAATGGAGAATCAGGAAGGGAATTTAAGGGAATGGAATGGAATGGAATGGAATGGAATGGAATAAACCCGAATGGAAAGAAAAGAAATGGAATGAAATGGAATGGAATGGAATGGAATGGAAAGGAATTCAATGGAATCAACCCGAATGGAAAGGAAAGGAATGGAATGGAATGGAATGGAATGGAATGGAATGGAATGGAATCAACCCGAATAGAATGGAATTCAATGGAACGGAGTGGAATCGAATCAACACGAATGGATTGGATTGGAATTGAATCAACTCAAATGGAATGGAATGGAATGGAATGGTATCGAATCGAATCAACCCGAATAGAATGGAATGGAATGGAATGGAATGGTATGGAATGGAATGGAATCAATCCGAAATAAATGGAATGGAATGGAATGGAATAAACCCGAATGGAATGGAATGGAGTGCAATCATCTCGAGTGGAATGGAATGGAATGTAATTAAATCAACCCGAAAGGAATGGAATGGAATGGAATGGAAACAACAGGAATGGAATGGAATGGAGTGGAATGCAATGGAATGGAATGGAATGGAATGGAATGGAACGGAATGGAATCAACCCAAATGGAATGGAATGGAATGGAATGGAATGGATCAGCCCGAATGGAATGGAGTGGATTCAAATGGAATGGAATGGAATGGAATGGAATCAACCTGAATGAAATGGAAGAGAATGGAATGGAATGGTACGGAATGGAATCAACCCGAATGGAATGCAATGGAATGGAATGGATTGAAATGGAATGGAATCAACCCGAATGGATTGGAATGGAATGGAATGGAATGAAAGGCAATGGAATGGAATCGACCCAAATGGAATGGAATGGAATGGAATGGAATGGAATCAACCCAAATGGAATTGAATGGAATGGAATGGAATGTAATGGAATGGAATGGAATGGAGTCAACCTGAATGGAATGGAATGGAAAAGAATGGAATGGAATGGAATCAACCGAAATGGAAAGGAATGGAATAGAATGGAAAGGAATGGAATGGAATGGAATCAACCCAAATGGAATGGAATGCAACGGAATGGAATAGAATGGAATGGAATCAACACGAATGGAATGGAATGGAATGTCATGGAATGGAATGGAATGGAATGGAATGTCATGGAATGGAATGGAATGGAATGGAATGGAATGGAATCAATCCAAATGGAATGGAATGGAATGGTATTTAAAGGAATCAACCCGAATGGAATGGAAGGGATTAGAATGGAATGGAATGGAATTGAATGGAATGGAATGGAATCGAATCAACACGAATGGCATGGAATGGAATAGAATGGAATAGAATGGAACGGACTGGAATCAACCGGAATGGAATGGAATGGAAGGGAATGGAATGGAATGGAATGGAATGGAATCAATCCGAATGGAATGGAGTGGAGTGGAATGGAATGAAATGGAACAAAATGCAATCAACCCGAATGGAATGGAATGGAATGGAATGGAATGGAATGGAATATAATGGAATAGATTGGAAGGGATTGGAATGGAATGGAATGGAATGGAATGGAATGGAATGGAATGGAATATAATGGAATTGAATCAACCCGAACGGAATGGAATGGAGTGGAATACAATGGAATGGAATCAAATGGAATCACCCCGAATGGAATGGAATGGAATGGAATGGAATGGAATAGAATGGAATCATCCCGAATGGAATAGAATGGGATGTAACGGAATGGAATGGAATGGAATGTAGTCAACCGGAATGGAATGGAATGGAATGAAATGGAATGAAATCAACCCGAATGGAATGCAATGGAATGGAATGGAATGGAATGGAATGGAATGGAATGGAATGGAATCAACCCGAATGGAATGGAATGGAATGGAATGCAATGGAATGGAATGGAATGGAATCAACATGAATGGAGTGGAATGGAACGGAATGGAATGGACTGGAATGGAATGGAATCAAACCGAATGCAATGGAATGGAATGGAATGGGATGGAAAGGAATGGCATGCGATCACCACTAATGGAATGGAATGGAATGGAAAGGTATGGAAAGGAATTGAATGGAATCAACGTGAATAGAATGAAATGGAAAGGAATAGAATGGAATGGAATGGAATGGAATCAATCCGAATGGAATGGAATGGAATGGAATGGAATGGATTGGAATGGAACGGAATGGAATGGAAGCTAACTGAATGGAATGGAATGGAATGGAAGAGAATGGAATGGAATGGAACGGAATGGAATCAACCCGAATGGAATGGAATGCCATGGAATGGAATGGAATGGAATGGTTTGGAATTGAATCAGCCCGAATAGAATGGAATGGAATGGATTTGAATGGAATCAACCAGAATAGAATGGAATAGAATGGAATGGAATTGAATGGAATGCAATGGAATGGAATGGAATCAACCCGAATGGAATGGAATGGAATGGAATGGGTTGGATGGAATGCAATGGAATCACCCCGAATGGAATGGAATGGAACGGAATGGAATGGAATGGAATGTTATGGGATGGAATTGAATGGAATCAACGTGAATAGAATGAAATGGAATGGGATGGAATTCAATGGAATGGAATGGAATCAATACGAATGGAATGGAATGGAATGGAATGGTATCAACCCGAATGGAATGGAATGGAATGGAATGTTATCAACCCGAATGAAATGGAATGGAATGGAAGAGAATGGAATGGAATGGAACGGAATGGAATCAACCCGAATGGAATGGCATGGAATGGAATGGAATGGAATGGAATGGAGTGTAATGGAATGGAGAAAACCTGAATGCAATAGTATGTAATGGAATGGAATAGAATGGAATGGAATGGAATGGAATGGAATCAACCGGAATGCAATTGTATGGAATAGAATGGAAAGGAATGGAATGGAATGGAATCAACCCGAATGCAATGGAATGGAATGGAACGGAATGGAATAGAATGGAATGGAATCAACCCGAATGGATTGGAATTGAATGCATTGGAATGCAATGGAATGGAATGGAATGGAATCAACACGAATATAATGGAATGGAATGGAATGGAATGCAATGGAATTGAATGGAATGCAATAGAATGGAATGGAATGGAATATAATGGAATGGAATCAACCCGAATGGAATGGAATGCCATGGAATGGAATGGAATGGAATGGATTGGAATGGAATCAACCCGAATAGAATGGAATGGAATGGATTTGAATGGAATCAACCCGAATAGAATGGAATAGAATGGAATGGAATTCAATGGAATGCAATGGAATGGAATGGAATCAACCCGAATGGAATGGAATGGAATGGAATGGGTTGGATGGAATGCAATGGAATCACCCCGAATGGAATGGAATGGAACGGAATGGAATGGAATGGAATGGAATGGAATGTTATAGGATGGAATTGAATGGAATCAACGTGAATAGAATGAAATGGAATGGGATGGAATTCAATGGAATGGAATGGAATCAATACGAATGGAATGGAATGGAATTGAATGGAATGGTATCAACCCGAAAGGAATGGAATGGAATGGAATGTTATCAACCCGAATGGAATGGAATGGAATGGAAGAGAATGGAATGGAATGGAACGGAATGGAATCAACCCGAATGGAATGGAATGGAATGGAATGCAATGCAATGGAATGGAATCAACCCGAATGGATTGGAAAGGAATGGAATGGAATGGAATGGAATGGAATCGACCCAAATGGAATGGAATGGAATGGAATGGAATGGAATGGAATGGAATGGAATCGAATGGAGTGGAATCGACCCAAATGGAATGGAATGGAATGGAGTGTAATGGCATGGAAAAAACCAGAATGCAATAGTATGTAATGGAATGGAATAGAATGGAATGGAATGGAATGGAATTAAATCAACCGGAATGCAATTGTATGGAATAGAATGGAAAGGAATGGAATGGAATGGATTCAACAAGAATGCAATGGAATGGAATGGAACGGAATGGAATAGAATGGAATGGAATCAACCCGAATGGATTGGAATTGAATGCATTGGAATGCAATTGAATGGAATGGAATGGAATCAAGACGAATAAAATGGAATGTAATGGAATGGAATGGAATGGAATAGAAAGGAATGGAATCAACCCGAATGGAATGGAATGCAATGGAATGGAATGGAATGGAATGGTTTGGAATTGAATCAACCTGAATAGAATGGAATGGAATGGATTTGAATGGAATCAACCCGAATAGAATGGAATAGAATGGAATGGAATTGAATGGAATGCAAGGGAATGGAATGGAATCAACCCGAATGGAATGGAATGGAATGGAATCAACACGAAAGGAATGGGATGGAAGGGAATGGAATGTAATAGAATGGAATGGAATGGAATTAACCCGAATAGAATGGAATGGAATGGAATGGAATGGAATGGAATGGAATGGAATGGAATGAAATGCAATGCAATGGAATGGAATGGAATCAACCCGAATGGAATGGAAAGGAATGGCATGGAATGGAATGGAATGCAATGGAATCAACCCGAATGGAGTGGTGTGGAATGAAATGGAATGCAATGGATTGGAATGGAAGGGTATCAACATGAATCTAATGGAATGGAATGGAATGCAATGGACTGGAATCAACCCGATTGGAACGGAATGGAATGGAATGGAATGGAATCAACCAGAATGGAATTGAGTGGAATGGAATCTACCCGAATGGAAGGGAATGCAATGGAACGGAATGGAATGGAATGGCATGGAATCAACCCGAATGCAATGGAATGGAATGGAATGGAATGGAATGGAATCACACCGAATGGAAAGGAATGGAATGGAATGGAATGGAATGGAATAGAATCAACCCGAATGTAATGTAATGGAATGGAATGGAACGGACTGGAATCAACCCGAATGGAATGGAATGGAAGGGAATGGCATGGAAGGGAATGGAATGGAATCAACCCGAATGGAATGGAATGTACCTGAATGGAATGGAATGGAATGGAATGAAATGGAACGAAATGGAATCAACCCGAATGGAATGGAATGGCATAGTAGGGAATGGAATGGAATCAAAACGAATGGAATCGAATGTAATTGAATGGAATGGAATGGAATGAAGTGGAATCAACCCGAAAGGAATGGAATTGAATGGAATGGAATGGAATGGAGTGGAATGGAATGAACCAGAAAGGAATGGAATCAACCCGAATGGAATGGAATGGAATGGAATGGAATCAACCGGAACGGAGTGGAATGGAATGGAATGGAATGGAATGGAATGGACAGGAATCAACCCGAATGGAAAGGAATGGAAGGGAATGGAATGAAACGGAATGGAATGGAATCAACCCGAATGGAATGGAATGTAATTGAATGGAATGGGATGGAATGGAATGGAATGGAATGGAATGGAATGGAATGGAATCAACCCGAATGGAATGGAATGCAACGGCATGGAATGGAATGGAATCAACATGAATGGATGGAATGGCATGGAATGGAGTGGAACGGAATGAAGTCAATCCGAATGGAATGGAATGAAATGCAATGGAATAGAATGGAATGGATTGGAATGGAATGGAATGGAAAGAAATAGAATATCATGGAATGGAATCAACCCGAATGGAAATGAATGGAATGGAATGGAATGGAATAGAATGGAATCAACCCGAATGGAATGGAATGGATTGGAATGGAATGGAATGGAATCAACCCGAATGAAATGGAATGGAAAGAAATGGAATGCAATGGAATGGAAGGGAATGGAATCAACCAGAGTGAAATGGAATGGAATGGAATGGAATGGAATGGAATCAACCTGAAAGGAATGGAATGGAATGGAAGGGAATGGAATGGAATAGAATGGAATGGAATGGAATCAAACCGAATGGAATGGAATGGAATGGAATGAAATGCAATGAAATGGAATGGAATGAAATGAAACCGAATGGAATGGAATGGAATGCAATGGAATCAACCCGAATGGAGTGGAGTGGAATGGAATGAAATGGAATGGAATCAACCCGAATGGAATGGAATTGAATGGAATGGAATGGAATGCAATGGAATCAACACGAATGCAATGGAATGGAATGGAATGGAATGGAATGGAATGGAATGGAATCAACTAGAATGGAAAGGAATGGAATGAAATGGAATGGAATGGAATGGAATTGAATGGAATGGAATCAACTGGAATGGAATGGAATGGAATGGAATGCAATTTAATGAAATCAACCCGAATGGAATATAATGGTATGGAACGGAATGGAATCAACACGAATGGAAATAATGGAATGGAATGCAATGTAATGGAACTGAATTGAATGGAATCAACACGAGCCTAATGGAATGGAATGGAATGGAATCAACACGAATGGAATGGAATGGAATGGAATGGAATGTAGTCAACCGGAATGGAATGGAATGGAATGAAATGGAATGAAATCAACCCGAATGGAATGGAATGGGATGGAACGGAATGGAATGGAATGGAATGGAATCAACCCGAATGCAATGGAATGGAATGGAATGGAATCAACATGAATGGAGTGGAAAGGAATGGAATGGAATGGACTGGAATGGAATGGAATCAAACCGAATGCAATGGAATGGGATGGAAAGGAATGGAATGCGATCACCACTAATGGAATGGAATGGAATGGAAAGGTATGGAAAGGAATTGAATGGAATCAACGTGAATAGAATGAAATGGAAAGGAATGGAATGGAATGGAATCGAATGGAATCAATCCGAATGGAATGGAATGGAATGGAATGGAATGGAATGGAATGGAATGGAAGCTAACTGAATGGAATGGAATGGAATGGAAGAGAATGGAATGGAATGGAACGGAATGGAATCAACCCGAATGGAATGGAATGCCATGGAATGGAATGGAATGGAATGGTTTGGAATTGAATCAGCCCGAATAGAATGGAATGGAATGGATTTGAATGGAATCAACCAGAATAGAATGGAATAGAATGGAATGGAATTGAATGGAATGCAATGGAATGGAATGGAATCAACCCGAATGGAATGGAATGGAATGGAATGGGTTGGATGGAATGCAATGGAATCACCCCGAATGGAATGGAATGGAACGGAATGGAATGGAATGGAATGTTATGGGATGGAATTGAATGGAATCAACGTGAATAGAATGAAATGGAATGGGATGGAATTCAATGGAATGGAATGGAATCAATACGAATGGAATGGAATGGAATGGAATGGTATCAACCCGAATGGAATGGAATGGAATGGAATGTTATCAACCCGAATGAAATGGAATGGAATGGAACGGAATGGAATCAACCCGAATGGAATGGCATGGAATGGAATGGAATGGAATGGAATGGAGTGTAATGGAATGGAGAAAACCTGAATGCAATAGTATGTAATGGAATGGAATAGAATGGAATGGAATGGAATGGAATGGAATCAACCGGAATGCAATTGTATGGAATAGAATGGAAAGGAATGGAATGGAATGGAATCAACCCGAATGCAATGGAATGGAATGGAACGGAATGGAATAGAATGGAATGGAATCAACCCGAATGGATTGGAATTGAATGCATTGGAATGCAATGGAATGGAATGGAATGGAATCAACACGAATATAATGGAATGGAATGGAATGGAATGCAATGGAATGGAATGGAATGGAATAGAATGGAATGGAATGGAATATAATGGAATGGAATCAACCCGAATGGAATGGAATGCCATGGAATGGAATGGAATGGAATGGATTGGAATGGAATCAACCCGAATAGAATGGAATGGAATGGATTTGAATGGAATCAACCCGAATAGAATGGAATAGAATGGAATGGAATTCAATGGAATGCAATGGAATGGAATGGAATCAACCCGAATGGAATGGAATGGAATGGAATGGGTTGGATGGAATGCAATGGAATCACCCCGAATGGAATGGAATGGAACGGAATGGAATGGAATGGAATGGAATGGAATGTTATAGGATGGAATTGAATGGAATCAACGTGAATAGAATGAAATGGAATGGGATGGAATTCAATGGAATGGAATGGAATCAATACGAATGGAATGGAATGGAATTGAATGGAATGGTATCAACCCGAAAGGAATGGAATGGAATGGAATGTTATCAACCCGAATGGAATGGAATGGAATGGAAGAGAATGGAATGGATTGGAACGGAATGGAATCAACCCGAATGGAATGGAATGGAATGGAATGCAATGCAATGGAATGGAATCAACCCGAATGGATTGGAAAGGAATGGAATGGAATGGAATGGAATGGAATCGACCCAAATGGAATGGAATGGAATGGAATGGAATGGAATGGAATCGAATGGAGTGGAATCGACCCAAATGGAATGGAATGGAATGGAGTGTAATGGCATGGAAAAAACCTGAATGCAATAGTATGTAATGGAATGGAATAGAATGGAATGGAATGGAATGGAATTAAATCAACCGGAATGCAATTGTATGGAATAGAATGGAAAGGAATGGAATGGAATGGATTCAACCCGAATGCAATGGAATGGAATGGAACGGAATGGAATAGAATGGAATGGAATCAACCCGAATGGATTGGAATTGAATGCATTGGAATGCAATTGAATGGAATGGAATGGAATCAAGACGAATAAAATGGAATGTAATGGAATGGAATAGAATGGAATGGAATCAACCCGAATGGAATGGAATGCAATGGAATGGAATGGAATGGAATGGTTTGGAATTGAATCAACCTGAATAGAATGGAATGGAATGGATTTGAATGGAATCAACCCGAATAGAATGGAATAGAATGGAATGGAATTGAATGGAATGCAATGGAATGGAATGGAATCAACCCGAATGGAATGGAATGGAATGGAATCAACACGAAAGGAATGGGATGGAAGGGAATGGAATGTAATAGAATGGAATGGAATGGATTTAACCCGAATAGAATGGAATGGAATGGAATGGAATGGAATGGAATGGAATGAAATGCAATGCAATGGAATGGAATGGAATCAACCCGAATGGAATGGAAAGGAATGGCATGGAATGGAATGGAATGCAATGGAATCAACCCGAATGGAGTGGTGTGGAATGAAACGGAATGCAATGGATTGGAATGGAAGGGTATCAACATGAATCTAATGGAATGGAATGGAATGCAATGGACTGGAATCAACCCGATTGGAACGGAATGGAATGGAATGGAATGGAATCAACCGGAATGGAATTGAGTGGAATGGAATCTACCCGAATGGAAGGGAATGCAATGGAACGGAATGGAATGGAATGGCATGGAATCAACCCGAATGCAATGGAATGGAATGGAATGGAATGGAATGGAATCACACCGAATGGAAAGGAATGGAATGGAATGGAATGGAATGGAATAGAATCAACCCGAATGTAATGTAATGTAATGGAATGGAACGGACTGGAATCAACCCGAATGGAATGGAATGGAAGGGAATGGCATGGAAGGGAATGGAATGGAATGTACCTGAATGGAATGGAATGGAATGGAATGGAATGAAATGGAACGAAATGGAATCAACCCGAATGGAATGGAATGGCATAGTAGGGAATGGAATGGAATCAAAACGAATGGAATCGAATGTAATTGAATGGAATGGAATGGAATGAAGTGGAATCAACCCTAAAGGAATGGAATTGAATGGAATGGAATGGAATGGAGTGGAATGGAATGAACCAGAAAGGAATGGAATCAACCCGAATGGAATGGAATGGAATGGAATGGAATCAACCGGAACGGAGTGGAATGGAATGGAATGGAATGGAATGGAATGGACAGGAATCAACCCGAATGGAAAGGAATGGAAGGGAATGGAATGAAACGGAATGGAATGGAATCAACCCGAATGGAATGGAATGTAATTGAATGGAATGGGATGGAATGGAATGGAATGGAATGGAATGGAATGGAATGGAATCAACCCGAATGGAATGGAATGCAACGGCATGGAATGGAATGGAATCAACATGAATGGATGGAATGGCATGGAATGGAGTGGAACGGAATGAAGTCAATCCGAACGGAATGGAATGAAATGCAATGGAATAGAATGGAATGGATTGGAATGGAATGGAATGGAAATTAATAGAATATAATGGAATGGAATCAACCCGAATGGAAATGAATGGAATGGAATGGAATGGAATAGAATGGAATCAACCCGAATGGAATGGAATGGATTGGAATGGAATGGAATGGAATCAACCCGAATGAAATGGAATGGAAAGGAATGGAATGCAATGGAATGGAAGGGAATGGAATCAACCAGAGTGAAATGGAATGGAATGGAATGGAATGGAATGGAATGGAATCAACCTGAAAGGAATGGAATGGAATGGAAGGGAATGGAATGGAATAGAATGGAATGGAATGGAATCAAACCGAATGGAATGGAATGGAATGGAATGAAATGCAATGAAATGGAATGGAATGAAATCAAACCGAATGGAATGGAATGGAATGCAATGGAATCAACCCGAATGGAGTGGAGTGGAATGGAATGAAATGGAATGGAATCAACCCGAATGGAATGGAATTGAATGGAATGGAATGGAATGGAATGGAATGGAATGGAATCAACTAGAATGGAAAGGAATGGAATGAAATGGAATGGAATGGAATGGAATGGAATGAAATGGAATGGAATGGAATGGAATGGAATGGAATGGAATGGAATCAACTGGAATGGAATGGAATGGAATGGAATGCAATTTAATGAAATCAACCCGAATGGAATATACTGGTATGGAACGGAATGGAATCAACACGAATGGAAATAATGGAATGGAATGCAATGTAATGGAACTGAATTGAATGGAATCAACACGAGCCTAATGGAATGGAATGGAATGGAATCAACACGAATGGAATGGAATGGAATGGAATGGAATGTAGTCAACCGGAATGGAATGGAATGGAATGAAATGGAATGAAATCAACCCGAATGGAATGGAATGGGATGGAACGGAATGGAATGGAATGGAATGGAATCAACCCGAATGCAATGGAATGGAATGGAATGGAATCAACATGAATGGAGTGGAAAGGAATGCAATGGAATGGACTGGAATGGAATGGAATCAAACCGAATGCAATGGAATGGGATGGAAAGGAATGGAATGCGATCACCACTAATGGAATGGAATGGAATGGAAAGGTATGGAAAGGAATTGAATGGAATCAACGTGAATAGAATGAAATGGAAAGGAATGGAATGGAATGGAATCGAATGGAATCAATCCGAATGGAATGGAATGGAATGGAATGGAATGGAATGGAATGGAATGGAAGCTAACTGAATGGAATGGAATGGAATGGAAGAGAATGGAATGGAATGGAACGGAATGGAATCAACCCGAATGGAATGGAATGCCATGGAATGGAATGGAATGGAATGGTTTGGAATTGAATCAGCCCGAATAGAATGGAATGGAATGGATTTGAATGGAATCAACCAGAATAGAATGGAATAGAATGGAATGGAATTGAATGGAATGCAATGGAATGGAATGGAATCAACCCGAATGGAATGGAATGGAATGGAATGGGTTGGATGGAATGCAATGGAATCACCCCGAATGGAATGGAATGGAACGGAATGGAATGGAATGGAATGTTATGGGATGGAATTGAATGGAATCAACGTGAATAGAATGAAATGGAATGGGATGGAATTCAATGGAATGGAATGGAATCAATACGAATGGATTGGAATGGAATGGAATGGTATCAACCCGAATGGAATGGAATGGAATGGAATGTTATCAACCCGAATGAAATGGAATGGAATGGAAGAGAATGGAATGGAATGGAACGGAATGGAATCAACCCGAATGGAATGGCATGGAATGGAATGGAATGGAATGGAATGGAGTGTAATGGAATGGAGAAAACCTGAATGCAATAGTATGTAATGGAATGGAATAGAATGGAATGGAATGGAATGGAATGGAATCAACCGGAATGCAATTGTATGGAATACAATGGAAAGGAATGGAATGGAATGGAATCAACCCGAATGCAATGGAATGGAATGGAACGGAATGGAATAGAATGGAATGGAATCAACCCGAATGGATTGGAATTGAATGCATTGGAATGCAATGGAATGGAATGGAATGGAATCAACACGAATATAATGGAATGGAATGGAATGGAATGCAATGGAATGGAATGGAATGGAATAGAATGGAATGGAATGGAATATAATGGAATGGAATCAACCCGAATGGAATGGAATGCCATGGAATGGAATGGAATGGAATGGATTGGAATGGAATCAACCCGAATAGAATGGAATGGAATGGATTTGAATGGAATCAACCCGAATAGAATGGAATAGAATGGAATGGAATTCAATGGAATGCAATGGAATGGAATGGAATCAACCCGAATGGAATGGAATGGAATGGAATGGGTTGGATGGAATGCAATGGAATCACCCCGAATGGAATGGAATGGAATGGAATGGAATGGAATGGAATGGAATGTTATAGGATGGAATTGAATGGAATCAACGTGAATAGAATGAAATGGAATGGGATGGAATTCAATGGAATGGAATGGAATCAATACGAATGGAATGGAATGGAATTGAATGGAATGGTATCAACCCGAAAGGAATGGAATGGAATGGAATGTTATCAACCCGAATGGAATGGAATGGAATGGAAGAGAATGGAATGGAATGGAACGGAATGGAATCAACCCGAATGGAATGGAATGGAATGGAATGCAATGCAATGGAATGGAATCAACCCGAATGGATTGGAAAGGAATGGAATGGAATGGAATGGAATGGAATCGACCCAAATGGAATGGAATGGAATGGAATGGAATGGAATGGAATCGAATGGAGTGGAATCGACCCAAATGGAATGGAATGGAATGGAGTGTAATGGCATGGAAAAAAACCTGAATGCAATAGTATGTAATGGAATGGAATAGAATGGAATGGAATGGAATGGAATTAAATCAACCGGAATGCAATTGTATGGAATAGAATGGAAAGGAATGGAATGGAATGGATTCAACCCTAATGCAATGGAATGGAATGGAACGGAATGGAATAGAATGGAATGGAATCAACCCGAATGGATTGGAATTGAATGCATTGGAATGCAATTGAATGGAATGGAATGGAATGGAATCAACCCGAATGGAATGGAATGCAATGGAATGGAATGGAATGGAATGGTTTGGAATTGAATCAACCTGAATAGAATGGAATGGAATGGATTTGAATGGAATCAACCCGAATAGAATGGAATAGAATGGAATGGAATTGAATGGAATGCAATGGAATGGAATGGAATCAACCCGAATGGAATGGAATGGAATGGAATCAACACGAAAGGAATGGGATGGAAGGGAATGGAATGTAATAGAATGGAATGGAATGGAATTAACCCGAATAGAATGGAATGGAATGGAATGGAATGGAATGGAATGGAATGGAATGAAATGCAATGCAATGGAATGGAATGGAATCAACCCGAATGGAATGGAAAGGAATGGCATGGAATGGAATGGAATGCAATGGAATCAACCCGAATGGAGTGGTGTGGAATGAAACGGAATGCAATGGATTGGAATGGAAGGGTATCAACATGAATCTAATGGAATGGAATGGAATGCAATGGACTGGAATCAACCCGATTGGAACGGAATGGAATGGAATGGAATGGAATCAACCGGAATGGAATTGAGTGGAATGGAATCTACCCGAATGGAAGGGAATGCAATGGAACGGAATGGAATGGAATGGCATGGAATCAACCCGAATGCAATGGAATGGAATGGAATGGAATGGAATGGAATCACACCGAATGGAAAGGAATGGAATGGAATGGAATGGAATGGAATAGAATCAACCCGAATGTAATGTAATGGAATGGAATGGAACGGACTGGAATCAACCCGAATGGAATGGAATGGAAGGGAATGGCATGGAAGGGAATGGAATGGAATCAACCCGAATGGAATGGAATGTACCTGAATGGAATGGAATGGAATGGAATGAAATGGAACGAAATGGAATCAACCCGAATGGAATGGAATGGCATAGTAGGGAATGGAATGGAATCAAAACGAATGGAATCGAATGTAATTGAATGGAATGGAATGGAATGAAGTGGAATCAACCCGAAAGGAATGGAATTGAATGGAATGGAATGGAATGGAGTGGAATGGAATGAACCAGAAAGGAATGGAATCAACCCGAATGGAATGGAATGGAATGGAATGGAATCAACCGGAACGGAGTGGAATGGAATGGAATGGAATGGAATGGAATGGACAGGAATCAACCCGAATGGAAAGGAATGGAAGGGAATGGAATGAAACGGAATGGAATGGAATCAACCCGAATGGAATGGAATGTAATTGAATGGAATGGGATGGAATGGAATGGAATGGAATGGAATGGAATGGAATGGAATCAACCCGAATGGAATGGAATGCAACGGCATGGAATGGAATGGAATCAACATGAATGGATGGAATGGCATGGAATGGAGTGGAACGGAATGAAGTCAATCCGAACGGAATGGAATGAAATGCAATGGAATAGAATGGAATGGATTGGAATGGAATGGAATGGAAAGAAATAGAATATAATGGAATGGAATCAACCCGAATGGAAATGAATGGAATGGAATGGAATGGAATAGAATGGAATCAACCCGAATGGAATGGAATGGATTGGGATGGAATGGAATGGAATCAACCCGAATGAAATGGAATGGAAAGGAATGGAATGCAATGGAATGGAAGGGAATGGAATCAACCAGAGTGAAATGGAATGGAATGGAATGGAATGGAATGGAATCAACCTGAAAGGAATGGAATGGAATGGAAGGGAATGGAATGGAATAGAATGGAATGGAATGGAATCAAACCGAATGGAATGGAATGGAATGGAATGAAATGCAATGAAATGGAATGGAATGAAATCAAACCGAATGGAATGGAATGGAATGCAATGGAATCAACCCGAATGGAGTGGAGTGGAATGGAATGAAATGGAATGGAATCAACCCGAATGGAATGGAATTGAATGGAATGGAATGGAATGGAATGGAATGGAATGGAATCAACTAGAATGGAAAGGAATGGAATGAAATGGAATGGAATGGAATGGAATGGAATTGAATGGAATGGAATCAACTGGAATGGAATGGAATGGAATGGAATGGAATTTAATGAAATCAACCCGAATGGAATATAATGGTATGGAACGGAATGGAATCAACACGAATGGAAATAATGGAATGGAATGCAATGTAATGGAACTGAATTGAATGGAATCAACACGAGCCTAATGGAATGGAATGGAATGGAATCAACACGAATGGAATGGAATGGAATGGAATGGAATGTAGTCAACTGGAATGGAATGGAATGGAATGAAATGGAATGAAATCAACCCGAATGGAATGGAATGGGAGGGAACGGAATGGAATGGAATGGAATGGAATCAACCCGAATGCAATGGAATGGAATGGAATGGAATCAACATGAATGGAGTGGAAAGGAATGGAATGGAATGGACTGGAATGGAATGGAATCAAACCGAATGCAATGGAATGGGATGGAAAGGAATGGAATGCGATCACCACTAATGGAATGGAATGGAATGGAAAGGTATGGAAAGGAATTGAATGGAATCAACGTGAATAGAATGAAATGGAAAGGAATGGAATGGAATGGAATCGAATGGAATCAATCCGAATGGAATGGAATGGAATGGAATGGAATGGAATGGAATGGAATGGAATGGAAGCTAACTGAATGGAATGGAATGGAATGGAAGAGAATGGAATGGAATGGAACGGAATGGAATCAACCCGAATGGAATGGAATGCCATGGAATGGAATGGAATGGAATGGTTTGGAATTGAATCAGCCCGAATAGAATGGAATGGAATGGATTTGAATGGAATCAACCAGAATAGAATGGAATAGAATGGAATGGAATTGAATGGAATGCAATGGAATGGAATGGAATCAACCCGAATGGAATGGAATGGAATGGAATGGGTTGGATGGAATGCAATGGAATCACCCCGAATGGAATGGAATGGAACGGAATGGAATGGAATGGAATGTTATGGGATGGAATTGAATGGAATCAACGTGAATAGAATGAAATGGAATGGGATGGAATTCAATGGAATGGAATGGAATCAATACGAATGGAATGGAATGGAATGGAATGGTATCAACCCGAATGGAATGGAATGGAATGGAATGTTATCAACCCGAATGAAATGGAATGGAATGGAAGAGAATGGAATGGAATGGAACGGAATGGAATCAACCCGAATGGAATGGCATGGAATGGAATGGAATGGAATGGAATGGAGTGTAATGGAATGGAGAAAACCTGAATGCAATAGTATGTAATGGAATGGAATAGAATGGAATGGAATGGAATGGAATGGAATCAACCGGAATGCAATTGTATGGAATAGAATGGAAAGGAATGGAATGGAATGGAATCAACCCGAATGCAATGGAATGGAATGGAACGGAATGGAATAGAATGGAATGGAATCAACCCGAATGGATTGGAATTGAATGCATTGGAATGCAATGGAATGGAATGGAATGGAATCAACACGAATATAATGGAATGGAATGGAATGGAATGCAATGGAATGGAATGGAATGGAATAGAATGGAATGGAATGGAATATAATGGAATGGAATCAACCCGAATGGAATGGAATGCCATGGAATGGAATGGAATGGAATGGATTGGAATGGAATCAACCCGAATAGAATGGAATGGAATGGATTTGAATGGAATCAACCCGAATAGAATGGAATAGAATGGAATGGAATTCAATGGAATGCAATGGAATGGAATGGAATCAACCCGAATGGAATGGAATGGAATGGAATGGGTTGGATGGAATGCAATGGAATCACCCCGAATGGAATGGAATGGAATGGAATGGAATGGAATGGAATGTTATAGGATGGAATTGAATGGAATCAACGTGAATAGAATGAAATGGAATGGGATGGAATTCAATGGAATGGAATGGAATCAATACGAATGGAATGGAATGGAATTGAATGGAATGGTATCAACCCGAAAGGAATGGAATGGAATGGAATGTTATCAACCCGAATGGAATGGAATGGAATGGAAGAGAATGGAATGGAATGGAACGGAATGGAATCAACCCGAATGGAATGGAATGGAATGGAATGCAATGCAATGGAATGGAATCAACCCGAATGGATTGGAAAGGAATGGAATGGAATGGAATGGAATGGAATCGACCCAAATGGAATGGAATGGAATGGAATGGAATGGAATGGAATCGAATGGAGTGGAATCGACCCAAATGGAATGGAATGGAATGGAGTGTAATGGCATGGAAAAAACCTGAATGCAATAGTATGTAATGGAATGGAATAGAATGGAATGGAATGGAATGGAATTAAATCAACCGGAATGCAATTGTATGGAATAGAATGGAAAGGAATGGAATGGAATGGATTCAACCCGAATGCAATGGAATGGAATGGAACGGAATGGAATAGAATGGAATGGAATCAACCCGAATGGATTGGAATTGAATGCATTGGAATGCAATTGAATGGAATGGAATGGAATCAAGACGAATAAAATGGAATGTAATGGAATGGAATGGAATGGAATAGAATGGAATGGAATCAACCCGAATGGAATGGACTGCAATGGAATGGAATGGAATGGAATGGTTTGGAATTGAATCAACCTGAATAGAATGGAATGGAATGGATTTGAATGGAATCAACACGAATAGAATGGAATAGAATGGAATGGAATTGAATGGAATGCAATGGAATGGAATGGAATCAACCCGAATGGAATGGAATGGAATGGAATCAACACGAAAGGAATGGGATGGAAGGGAATGGAATGTAATAGAATGGAATGGAATGGAATTAACCCGAATAGAATGGAATGGAATGGAATGGAATGGAATGGAATGGAATGAAATGCAATGCAATGGAATGGAATGGAATCAACCCGAATGGAATGGAAAGGAATGGCATGGAATGGAATGGAATGCAATGGAATCAACCCGAATGGAGTGGTGTGGAATGAAACGGAATGCAATGGATTGGAATGGAAGGGTATCAACATGAATCTAATGGAATGGAATGGAATGCAATGGACTGGAATCAACCCGATTGGAACGGAATGGAATGGAATGGAATGGAATCAACCGGAATGGAATTGAGTGGAATGGAATCTACCCGAATGGAAGGGAATGCAATGGAACGGAATGGAATGGAATGGCATGGAATCAACCCGAATGCAATGGAATGGAATGGAATGGAATGGAATGGAATCACACCGAATGGAAAGGAATGGAATGGAATGGAATGGAATGGAATAGAATCAACCCGAATGTAATGTAATGGAATGGAATGGAACGGACTGGAATCAACCCGAATGGAATGGAATGGAAGGGAATGGCATGGAAGGGAATGGAATGGAATCAACCCGAATGGAATGGAATGTACCTGAATGGAATGGAATGGAATGGAATGAAATGGAACGAAATGGAATCAACCCGAATGGAATGGAATGGCATAGTAGGGAATGGAATGGAATCAAAACGAATGGAATCGAATGTAATTGAATGGAATGGAATGGAATGAAGTGGAATCAACCCGAAAGGAATGGAATTGAATGGAATGGAATGGAATGGAGTGGAATGGAATGAACCAGAAAGGAATGGAATCAACCCGAATGGAATGGAATGGAATGGAATGGAATCAACCGGAACGGAGTGGAATGGAATGGAATGGAATGGAATGGAATGGACAGGAATCAACCCGAATGGAAAGGAATGGAAGGGAATGGAATGAAACGGAATGGAATGGAATCAACCCGAATGGAATGGAATGTAATTGAATGGAATGGGATGGAATGGAATGGAATGGAATGGAATGGAATGGAATGGAATCAACCCGAATGGAATGGAATGCAACGGCATGGAATGGAATGGAATCAACATGAATGGATGGAATGGCATGGAATGGAGTGGAACGGAATGAAGTCAATCCGAACGGAATGGAATGAAATGCAATGGAATAGAATGGAATGGATTGGAATGGAATGGAATGGAAAGAAATAGAATATAATGGAATGGAATCAACCCGAATGGAAATGAATGGAATGGAATGGAATGGAATAGAACGGAATCAACCCGAATGGAATGGAATGGATTGGAATGGAATGGAATGGAATCAACCCGAATGAAATGGAATGGAAAGGAATGGAATGCAATGGAATGGAAGGGAATGGAATCAACCAGAGTGAAATGGAATGGAATGGAATGGAATGGAATGGAATCAACCTGAAAGGAATGGAATGGAATGGAAGGGAATGGAATGGAATAGAATGGAATGGAATGGAATCAAACCGAATGGAATGGAATGGAATGGAATGAAATGCAATGAAATGGAATGGAATGAAATCAAACCGAATGGAATGGAATGGAATGCAATGGAATCAACCCGAATGGAGTGGAGTGGAATGGAATGAAATGGAATGGAATCAACCCGAATGGAATGGAATTGAATGGAATGGAATGGAATGGAATGGAATGGAATGGAATGGAATGGAATCAACTAGAATGGAAAGGAATGGAATGAAATGGAATGGAATGGAATGGAATGGAATTGAATGGAATGGAATCAACTGGAATGGAATGGAATGGAATGGAATGGAATTTAATGAAATCAACCCGAATGGAATATAATGGTATGGAACGGAATGGAATCAACACGAATGGAAATAATGGAATGGAATGCAATGTAATGGAACTGAATTGAATGGAATCAACACGAGCCTAATGGAATGGAATGGAATGGAATCAACACGAATGGAATGGAATGGAATGGAATGGAATGTAGTCAACTGGAATGGAATGGAATGGAATGAAATGGAATGAAATCAACCCGAATGGAATGGAATGGGAGGGAACGGAATGGAATGGAATGGAATGGAATCAACCCGAATGCAATGGAATGGAATGGAATGGAATCAACATGAATGGAGTGGAAAGGAATGGAATGGAATGGACTGGAATGGAATGGAATCAAACCGAATGCAATGGAATGGGATGGAAAGGAATGGAATGCGATCACCACTAATGGAATGGAATGGAATGGAAAGGTATGGAAAGGAATTGAATGGAATCAACGTGAATAGAATGAAATGGAAAGGAATGGAATGGAATGGAATCGAATGGAATCAATCCGAATGGAATGGAATGGAATGGAATGGAATGGAATGGAATGGAAGCTAACTGAATGGAATGGAATGGAATGGAAGAGAATGGAATGGAATGGAACGGAATGGAATCAACCCGAATGGAATGGAATGCCATGGAATGGAATGGAATGGAATGGTTTGGAATTGAATCAGCCCGAATAGAATGGAATGGAATGGATTTGAATGGAATCAACCAGAATAGAATGGAATAGAATGGAATGGAATTGAATGGAATGCAATGGAATGGAATGGAATCAACCCGAATGGAATGGAATGGAATGGAATGGGTTGGATGGAATGCAATGGAATCACCCCGAATGGAATGGAATGGAACGGAATGGAATGGAATGGAATGTTATGGGATGGAATTGAATGGAATCAACGTGAATAAAATGAAATGGAATGGGATGGAATTCAATGGAATGGAATGGAATCAATACGAATGGAATGGAATGGAATGGAATGGTATCAACCCGAATGGAATGGAATGGAATGGAATGTTATTAACCCGAATGAAATGGAATGGAATGGAAGAGAATGGAATGGAATGGAACGGAATGGAATCAACCCGAATGGAATGGCATGGAATGGAATGGAATGGAATGGAATGGAGTGTAATGGATTGGAGAAAACCTGAATGCAATAGTATGTAATGGAATGGAATAGAATGGAATGGAATGGAATGGAATGGAATCAACCGGAATGCAATTGTATGGAATAGAATGGAAAGGAATGGAATGGAATGGAATCAACCCGAATGCAATGGAATGGAATGGAACGGAATGGAATAGAATGGAATGGAATCAACCCGAATGGATTGGAATTGAATGCATTGGAATGCAATGGAATGGAATGGAATGGAATCAACACGAATATAATGGAATGGAATGGAATGGAATGGAATGGAATGGAATGGAATAGAATGGAATGGAATCAACCCGAATGGAATGGAATGCCATGGAATGGAATGGAATGGAATGGATTGGAATGGAATCAACCCGAATAGAATGGAATGGAATGGATTTGAATGGAATCAACCTGAATAGAATGGAATAGAATGGAATGGAATTCAATGGAATGCAATGGAATGGAATGGAATCAACCCGAATGGAATGGAATGGAATGGAATGGGTTGGATGGAATGCAATGGAATCACCCCGAATGGAATGGAATGGAACGGAATGGAATGGAATGGAATGGAATGTTATAGGATGGAATTGAATGGAATCAACGTGAATAGAATGAAATGGAATGGGATGGAATTCAATGGAATGGAATGGAATCAATACGAATGGAATGGAATGGAATTGAATGGAATGGTATCAACCCGAAAGGAATGGAATGGAATGGAATGTTATCAACCCGAATGGAATGGAATGGAATGGAAGAGAATGGAATGGAATGGAACGGAATGGAATCAACCCGAATGGAATGGAATGGAATGGAATGCAATGCAATGGAATGGAATCAACCCGAATGGATTGGAAAGGAATGGAATGGAATGGAATGGAATGGAATGGAAACGACCCAAATGGAATGGAATGGAATGGAATGGAATGGAATGGAATGGAATGGAATCGAATGGAGTGGAATCGACCCAAATGGAATGGAATGTAATGGAGTGTAATGGCATGGAAGAAACCTGAATGCAATAGTATGTAATGGAATGGAATAGAATGGAATGGAATGGAATGGAATTAAATCAACCGGAATGCAATTGTATGGAATAGAATGGAAAGGAATGGAATGGAATGGAATCAACCCGAATGCAATGGAATGGAATGGAACGGAATGGAATAGAATGGAATGGAATCAACCCGAATGGATTGGAATTGAATGCATTGGAATGCAATGGAATGGAATGGAATGGAATCAAGACGAATAAAATGGAATGTAATGGATTGGAATGGAATGGAATAGAATGGAATGGAATCAACCCGAATGGAATGGAATGCAATGGAATGGAATGGAATGGAATGGTTTGGAATTGAATCAACCCGAATAGAATGGAATGGAATGGATTTGAATGGAATCAACCCGAATAGAATGGAATAGAATGGAATGGAATTCAATGGAATGCAATGGAATGGAATGGAATCAACCCGAATGGAATGGAATGGAAGGGAATGGAATGGAAGGGAATGGAATGGAATCAACCCGAATGGAATGGAATGTACCTGAATGGAATGGAATGGAATGGAATGAAATGGAACGAAATGGAATCAACCCGTATGGAACGGAATGGCATAGAAGGGAATGGAATGGAATCAAAACGAATGGAATCGAATGTAATTGAATGGAATGGAATGGAATGAAGTGGAATCAACCCGAAAGGAATGGAATTGAATGGAATGGAATGGAATGGAGTGGAATGGAATGAACCAGAATGGAATGGAATCACCCCGAATGGAATGGAATGTAATGGAATGGAATCAACCGGAACGGAGTGGAATGGAATGGAATGGAATGGAATGGAAGGGAATGGAATGGACAGGAAACAACCCGAATGGAAAGGAATGGAAGGGAATGGAATGGAACGGAATGGAATGGAAGCAACCCGAATGGAAATGAATGTAATTGAATGGAATGGAATGGAATGGAATGAAAGGGAACGAAATGGAATCAACCCGAATTGAATGGAATGGGATGGAATGGAATGGAATGGAATCAACCCGAATGGAATGGAATGCAACGGCATGGAATGGAATGGAATCAACATGAATGGAATGGAATGGCATGGAATGGAGTGGAACGGAATGAAGTCAATCCGAATGGAATGGAATGGAATGGAATGCAATGGAATAGAATGGAATGGATTGGAATGGAATGGAATGGAAAGAAATAGATTATAATGGAGTGGAATCAACCCGAATGGAAATGAATGGAATGGAATGGAATGGAATAGAATGGAATCAACCCGAATGGAATGGAATGGAATGGAATGGAATGGAATGGAATGGAATGGAATGGAATGGAATCAACCCGAATTAAATGGAATGGAATGGAATGGAATGCAATGGAATGGAAGGGAATGGAATCAATCAGAGTGAAATGGAATGGAATGGAATGGAATGGAATGGAATGGAATGGAATGGAATCAACCTGAAAGGAATGGAAAGAAATGGAAGGGAATGGAATGGAATAAAATGGAATGGAATGGAATCAAACCGAATGGAATGGAATGGAATGGAATGAAATGCAATGAAATGGAATGGAATGGAATCAAACCGAATGGAATGGAATGGAATGCAATGGAATCAACCCGAATGGAGTGGAGTGGAATGGAATGAAATGGAATGGAATCAACCCGAATGGAATGGAATTGAATGGAATGGAATGGAATGCAATGGAATCAACACAAATGCAATGGAATGGAATGGAATGGAATGGAATGGAATGGAATGGAATGGAATGGAATCAACTAGAATGGAAAGGAATGGAATGGAATGAAATGGAATGGAATGGAATTGAATGGAATGGAATCAACTGGAATGGAATGGAATGGAATGGAATGGAATTTAATGAAATCAACCCGAATGGAATATAATGGTATGGAACGGAGTGGAATCAACACGAATGGAAAGAATGGAATGGAAAGCAATGTAATGAAACTGAATTGAATGGAATCACCACGAGTCTAATGGAATGGAATGGAATGGAATCAACACGAATGGAATGGAATGGAATGGAATGGAATGTAGTGAACCGGAATGGAATGGAATGGAATGAAATGGAATGAAATCAAACCGAATGGAATGGAATGGGATGGAACGGAATGGAATGGAATGGAATGGAATCAACCCGAATGGAATGGAATGGAATGGAATGCAATGGAATGGAATGGAATGGAATGCAATGGAATGGAATGGAATGGAATGGAGTAGAATGGAATGGAATCAACAAGAATTGAATAGTATGTAATGGAATGGAATGGAGTGGAATGGAATGGAATGGAATGGAATGGAATGGAATGGAATGGAGTCAACCTGAATGGAATGGAATGGAAAAGAATGGAATGGAATGGAATCAACCGAAATGGAAAGTAATGGAATAGAATTGAAAGGAATGGAATGGAATGGAATCAACCCGAATGGAATGGAATGCAACGGAATGTAATAGAATGGAATTGAATCAACACGAATGGAATGGAATGGAATGGCATGGAATGGAATAGAACGGAATGGAATGGAATGGAATGTTATGGAATGGAATTGAATGGAATCAACGTGAATACAATGAAATGGAATGAGATGAAATTCAATGGAATGGAATGGAATCAATACGAATGGAATGGAATTGAATGGAATGGAATGGTATCAACCCGAATGGAATGGAATGGAATGGAATGGAATGTTATCAACCCGAATGGAATGGAATGGAATGGAAGAGAATGGAATGGAACGGAACGGAATGGAATCAACCCGAATGGAATGGAATGGAATGGAATGCAATGCAATGGAATGCAATCAACCCGAATGGATTGGAAAGGAATGGAATGGAATGGAATGGAATGGAATGGAATGGAATGGAATGGAATCGACCCAAATGGAATGGAATGGAATGGAATGGAATGGAATCGAATGGAATCGAATGGAATCGAATGGAATGGAATCAACCCAAATGGAATGGAATAGAATGGAATGGAATGGAATGGAATGGAGTGTAATGGAATGGAAAAAACCTGAATGCAATAGTATGTAATGGAATGGAATAGAATGGAATGGAATGGAATGGAATGAAATCAACCGGAATGCAATAGTATGGAATAGAATGGAAAGGAATGGAATGGAATCAACCCGAATGCAATGGACTGGAATGGAACGGAATGGAATAGAATGGAATGGAATCAACCCGAATGGATTGGAATTGAATGCATTGGAATGCAATGGAATGGAATGGAATGGAATCAACACGAATATAATGGAATGTAATGGAAAGGATGGAATGGAATGGAATAGAATGGAATGGAATCAACCCGAATGGAATGGAATGCCATGGAATGGAATGGAATGGAATGGATTGGAATGGAATCAACCCGAATAGAATGGAATGGAATGGAATGGAATGGATTTGAATGGAATCAACCCGAATAGAATGGAATAGAATGGAATGGAATTGAATGGAATGCAATGGAATGGAATGGAATCAACCCGAATGGAATGGAATGGAATGGAATCAACACGAAAGGAATGGGATGGAAGGGAATGGAATGGAATAGAATGGAATGGAATGGAATCAACCCGAATAGAATGGAATGGAATGGAATGGAATGGAATGAAATGCAATGCAATGGAATGGAATGGAATCAACCCGAATGGAATGGAAAGGAATGGCATGGAATGGAATGCAATGCAGTGGAAACAACGCGAATGGGGTGGTGTGGAATGAAATGGAATGCAATGGATTGGAATGGAACGGAGTCAACATGAATCTAATGGAATGGAAGGGAATGCAATGGACTGGAATCAACCGGATTGGAACGGAATGGAATGGAATGGAATGGAATCAACCAGAATGGAATTGAGTGGAATGGAATCTACCCGAATGGAAGGGAATGCAATGGAACGGAATGGAATGGAATGGCATGGAATCAACCCGAATGGAATGGAATGGAATGGAATGGAATGGAATGGAATGGAATCAACCCGAATTGAATGGAATGGAATGGAATGGAATGGAATAGAATCAACCCGAATGTAATGTAATGGAATGGAATGGAACGGAATGGAATCAATCCGAATGGAATGGAATGGAATGGAAAGGAATGGAATGGAATGGAAGCTAACTGAATGGAATGGAATGGAAGAGAATGGAATGGAATGGAACGGAATGGAATCAACCCGAATGGAATGGAATGAAATGGAATGGATTGCAATGGAATGGAAAGAACCCGAATGGATTGGAATGGAATGGAATGGAATGAAAGGCAATGGAATGGAATCGACCCAAATGGAATGGAATGGAATGGAATGGAATGGAATGGAATCAACCAAAATGGAATAGAATGGAATGGAATGGAATCAACACGAATGGAATGTTATGGAATGGAATATAATGCAATCAACCAGAATGGAATGGAATGGAATGGAATGAAATTCAACGGAATCAACTTGTAGGGAATGGAATGGAAAGGAATGGAATGGAATGAAATGGAATGGAGTGGAATGGAATGGAGAATCAGGAAGGGAATTTAAGGGAATGGAATGGAATGGAATGGAATAAACCCGAATGGAAACAAAAGGAATGGAATGAAATGGAATGGAATGGAATGGAATGGAAAGAAATTCAATGGAATCAACCCGAATGGAAAGGAATGGAATGGAATGGAATGGAATGGAATCAACCAGAATAGAATCGAATTCAATGGAACGGAGTGGAATCGAATCAACACGAATGGATTGGATTGGAATTGAATCAACTCAAATGGAATGGTATGGAATGGAATGGAATCGAATCAACCCGAACAGAATGGAATGGAATGGAATGGAACGGTATGGAATGGAATGGAATCAATCCGAAATAAATGGAATGGAATGGAATGGAATCAACCCGAATGGAATGGAATGGAGTGCAATCATCTCGAGTGGAATGGAATGGAATGGAATTAAATCAACCCGAAAGGAATGGAATGGAATGGAATGGAATGGAATGGAATGGAAACAACAGGAATGGAATGGAATGGAGTGGAATGCAATGGAATGGAATGGAATGGAATGGAATGGAACGGAATGGAATCCACCCGAATTCAATGGAATGGAATGGAATGGAATGGAAAGGAATGGAACCAAACCGAATGGAATTGAATGGAATGGATTGGAATCAACCCAAATGGAATGGAATGGAATGGAATGGATCAGCCCGAATGGAATGGAGTGGATTCAAATGGAATGGAATGGAATGGAATGGAATCAACCTGAATGGAATGGAATGGAATGGAAGGGAATGGAATGGAATGGTACGGAATGGAATCAACCAGAATGGAATGGAACGGAATGGAATGGAGTGTAATGGAATGGAATCAACCCGAACGGATTGGAATGGAATGGAATGAAATGAAAGGCAATGGAATGGAATCGACCCAAATGGAATGGAATGGAATGGAATGGAATGGCATCAACCCAAATGGAATGGAATGGAATGGAATGGAATGGAATGGAAGGGAATGGAATGGAATGGAGTAGAATGGAATGGAATCAACCCGAATTGAATAGTATGTAATGGAATGGAATGGAGTGGAATGGAATGGAATGGAATGGAATGGAGTCAACCTGAATGGAATGGAATGGAAAATAATGGAATGGAATGGAATCAACCCGAATGTAATGGAATGCAACGGAATGGAATAGAATGGAATGGAATCAACACGAATGGAATGGAATGGAATGGCATGGAATGGAATGGAATGGAATGGAATGGAATGGAATGGAATCAATCCAAATGGAATGGAATGGAATGGTATGGAAAGGAATCAACCCGAATGGAATGGAAAGGATTAGAATGGAATGGAATTGAATGGAATGGAATGGAATCGAATCAGCACGAATGGCATGAAATGGAATAGAATGGAATAGAATGGAACGGAGTGTAATCAACCCGAATGGAATGGAATGGAAGGGAATGGAATGGAATGGAATGGTATGGAATCAATCCGAATGGAATGGAGTGGAATGGAATGGAATGAAATTGAAAAAAATGCAATCAACCCGAATGGAATGGAATGGAATGGAATGGAATATAATGGAATAGATTGGAAGGGATTGGAATGGAATGGAATGGAATGGAATGGAATGGAATGGAATATAATGGAATTGAATCAACCCGAACGGAATGGAATGGAGTGGAATGCAATGGAATGGAATCAAATGGAATCACCCCGAATGGAATGGAATGGAATGGAATGGAATGGAATGGAATGGAATGGAATAGAATGGAATCATCCCGAATGGAATGGAATGGAATGGAATGGAATGGAATGGCATGGAATGGAATGGAAAGGAAAGTCATCAACCCGAAAGGAATGTAATGGAAGGTAATGGAATGGAATTGAATGGAATGCATTGGAATCAACGCTAATGGAATGGAATGGAATGGAATGAAATTCAATGAAATGGAACGGAATGGAATCAACCGGAATGGAATGGAATGGAATGGCATGGAATGGAATGGAATGGAATGGAATCAACCCGAATGGATTGGAGTGGTATGGAATGGAATGGAATGGATTGGAATGGAACGGAATCAACATGAATTTAATGGAATGGAATGGAATACAATGGAATGGAATGGACTGGAATCAACCCGATGGGAACGGAATGGAATGGAATGCAATGGAATTAATGTGAATGGAATGGAATTGAATGGAATCAACCCGAATGGAATGGAATGGAATGGAATGGATTGCAATGGAATGGAATCAACCCGAATGGATTGGAAGTGAATGGAATGGAATGAAAGACAATGGAATGGAATCGACCCAAATGGAATGGAATGGAATGGAATGGAATGGAATCAACCCAAATGGAATGGAATGGAATGGAATGGAATGGAATGGAATGGAATGGAATGGAGTCAACCTGAATGGAATGGAATGGAAAAGAATGGAATGAAATGGAATCAACCGAAATGGAAAGGAATGGATTAGAATGGAAAGGAATGGAATGGAATGGAATCAACCCGAATGGAATGGAGTGCAACGGAATGGAATAGAATGGAATGGAATCAACACGAATGGAATGGAATGGAATGGCATGGAATGGAATGGAACGGAATGGAATGGAATGGAATGGAATCAATCCAAATGGAATGGAATGGAATGGTATGGAAAGGAATCAACCCGAATGGAATGGAAACGATTAGAATGGAATGGAATGGAATTGAATGGAATGGAATGGAATCGAATCAACACGAATGGCATGGAATGGAATAGAATGGAATAGAATGGAACGGACTGGAATCAACCCGAATGGAATGGAATGGAAGGGAATGGAATGGAATGGAATGGAATGGAATCAATCCGAATGGAATGGAGTGGAGTGGAATGGAATGAAATGGAACAAAATGCAATCAGCCCGAATGGAATGGAATGGAATGGAATGGAATGGAATGGAATGGAATGGAATGGAATATAATGGAATAGACTGGAATGGATTCGAATGGAATGGAATGGAATGGAATGGAATGGAATATAATGGAATTGAATCAACCCGAACGGAATGGAATGGAGTGGAATGCAATGGAATGGAATCAAATGGAATCACTCCGAATGGAATGGTATGGAATGGAATGGAATGGAATAGAATGGAATCATCCCGAATGGAATGGAATGGGATGTAACAGAATGGAATGGAATGGAATGGAATGGAATCAACCCGAATGGAATGCAATGGAATGGAATGCAATGGAATGGAATGGAATGGAATGGAATGGAATGGAATGGAATGGAATGGAATCAACATGAATGGAGTGGAATGGAATGGAATGTAATGAAATGGAGTGGAATGGAATGGAATGGAATGGAATGGAGTGGAATGGAATCAACCCGAAGGGAATGGAATGGAATGGAATGGGTTGGATGGAATGCAATGGAATCACCACGAATGGAATGGAATGGAACGGAATGGAATGGAATGGAATGGAATGTTATGGGATGGAATTGAATGGAATCAATGTGAATAGAATGAAATGGAATGGGATGGAATTCAATGGAATGGAATGGAATCAATACGAATGGAATGGAATGGAATGGAATGGAATGGTATCAACCCGAATGGAATGGAATGGAATGGAATGTTATCAGCCCGAATGGAATGGAATGGAATGGAATGGAGTGTAATGGAATGGAAAAAACCTGAATGCAGTAGTATGTAATGGAATGGAATATAATGGAATGGAATGGAATGAAATGAAATCAACCGGAATGCACTTGTATGGAATAGAATAGAATGGAAAGGAATGGAATGGAATGGAGTCAACCCGAATGCAATGGAATGGAATGGAACGGAATGGAATGGAATGGAATGGAATGTTATGGGATGGAATTGAATGGAATCAACGTGAATAGAATGAAATGGAATGGGATGGAATTCAATGGAATGGAATGGAATCAATACGAATGGATTGGAATGGAAAGGAATGGAATGGTATCAACCCGAATGGAATGGAATGGAATGGAATGTTATCAACCCGAATGGAATGGAATGGAATGGAAGAGAATGGAATGGAATGGAACGGAATGGAATCAACCCGAATGGAATGGAATGGAATGGAATGGAATGGAATGGAATGGAATGGAATGGAGTGTAATGGAATGGAAAAAACCTGAATGCAATAGTATGTAATGGAATGGAATAGAATGGAATGGAATGGAATGAAATCAACCGGAATGCAATTGTATGGAATAGAATGGAAAGGAATGGAATGGAATGGAATCAACCCGAATGCAATGGAATGGAATGGAACACAATGGAATAGAATGGAATGGAATCAACCCGAATGGATTGGAATTGAATGCATTGGAATGCGATGGAATGGAATGGAATGGAATCAACACGAATACAATGGAATGGAATGGAATGGAATGGAATAGAATGGAATGGAATCAACCCGAATGGAATGGAATGCCATGGAATGGAATGGAATGAAATGGATTGGAATGGAATCAACCCGAATAGAATGGAATGGAATGGATTTGAATGGAATCAACCCGAATAGAATGGAATAGAATGGAATCGAATTGAATGGAATACAATGGAATGGAATGGAATCAAAACGAATGGAATGGAATGGAATGGAATGGGTTGGATGTAATGCAATGGAATCACCCCGAATGGAATGGAATGGAACGGAATGGAATGGAATGGAATGTTATGGGATGGAATTGAATGGAATCAACGTGAATAGAATGAAATGGAATGGGATGGAATTCAATGGAATGGAATGGAATCAATACGAATGGAATGGAATGGAATGGAATGATATGGTATCAACCCGAATGGAATGGAATGGAATGGAATGTTATCAACCCGAATGGAATGGAATGGAATGGAAGAGAATGGAATGGAATGGAACGGAATGGAATCAACCCGAATGGAATGGAATGGAATGGAATGCAATGCAATGGAATGGAATCAACCCGAATGGATTGGAAAGGAATGGAATGGAATGGAATGGAATGGAACCAACCCAAATGGAATGGAATGGAATGGAATGGAATGGAATGGAATGGAATCGAATGGAATGGAATCAACCCAAATGGAATGGAATGGAATGGAATGGAATGGAATGGAGTGTAATGGCATGGAAAAAACCTGAATGCAATAGTATGTAATGGAATGCAATAGAATGGAATGGAATGGAATGGAATGAAATGAACTGGAATGCAATTGTATGGAATAGAATGGAAAGGAATGGAATGGAATGGAATCAACCCGAATGCAATGGAATGGAATGGAACGGAGTGGAATAGAATGGAATGGAATCAACCCGAATGGATTGGAATTGAATGCATTGGAATGCAATGGAATGGAATGGAATGGAATCAACACGAATATAATGGAATGGAATGGAATGGAAAGGAATAGAATGGAATGGAATCAACCCGAATGGAATGGAATGCCATGGAATGGAATGGAAGGGAATGGATTGGAATTGAATCAACCCGAATAGAATGGAATGGAATGGATTTGAATGGAATCAACCCGAAAAGAATGGAATAGAATGGAATGGAATTGAATGGAATGCAATGGAATGGAATGGAATCAACCCGAATGGAATGGAATGGAATGGAATCAACACGAAAGGAATGGGATGGAAGGGAATGGAATGTAATAGAATGGAATGGAATGGAATCAACCCGAATAGAATGGAATGGAATGGAATGGAATGAAATGCAATGAAATGGAATGGAATGGAATCAACCCGAATGGAATGGAAAGGAATGGCATGGAATGGAATGGAATGCAATGCAATCAACCCGAATGGAGTGGTGTGGAATGAAATGGAATGCAATGGATTGGAATGGAACGGAATCAACATGAATCTAATGGAATGGAATGGAATGCAATGGAGTGCAATCAACCCGATTGGAACGGAATGGAATGGAATGGAATGGAATCAACCGGAATGGAATTGAGTGGAATGGAATCTACCCGAATGGAAGGGAATGCAATGGAACGGAATGGAATGGAATGGCATGGAATCAACCTGAATGCAATGGAATGGTATTGAATGGAATGGAATGGAATGGAATCACCCCGAATGCAAAGGAATGGAATGGAATGGAATAGAATCAACCCGAATGTAATGTAATGTAATGGAATGGAACGGACTGGAATCAACCCGAATGGAATGGAATGGAAGGGAATGGAATGGAAGGGAATGGAATGGAATCAACCCGAATGGAATGGAATGTACCTGAATGGAATGGAATGGAATGGAATGAAATGGAACGAAATGGAATCAACCCGAATGGAATGGAATGGCATAGAAGGGAATGGAATGGAATCAAAACGAATGGAATCGAATGTAATTGAATGGAATGGAATGGAATGAAGTGGAATCAACCCGAAATGAATGGAATTGAATGGAATGGAATGGAATGGAGTGGAATGGAATGAACCAGAATGGAATGGAATCAACCCGAATGGAATGGAATGGAATGGAATGGAATGGAATGGAATGGAATCAACCGGAATGGAGTGGAGTGGAATGGAATGGAATGGAATGGAATGGAAGGGAATGGAATGGACAGGAATCAACCCGAATGGAAAGGAATGGAAGGGAATGGAATGGAACGGAATGGAATGGAATGAACCCGAATTGAATGGAATGTAATTGAATGGAATGGAATGGAATGGAATGAAAGGGAACGAAATGGAATAAACCCGAATTGAATGGAATGGGATGGAATGGAATGGAATGGAATGGAATGGAATGGAATGGAATCAACCCGAATGGAATGGAATGCAACGGCATGGAATGGAATGGAATCCACATGAATGGAATGGAATGGCATGCAATGAAGTGGAACGGAATGAAGTCAATCCGAATGGAATGGAATGGAATGGAATGGAATGCAATGGAATAGAATGGAATGGATTGGAATGGAATGGAATGGAAAGAAATAGATTATAATGGAAGGGAATCAACCCGAATGGAAATGAATGGAATGGAATGGAAAGGAATAGAATGGAATCAAACCGAATGGAATGGAATGGAATGGAATGGAATGGAATGGAATGGAATCAACCCGAATGAAATGGAATGGAATGGAATGGAATGCAATGGAATGGAAGGGAATGGAATCAACCAGAGTGAAATGGATTGGAATGGAATGGAATGGAATGGAATGGAATGGAATGGAATCAACCTGAAAGGAATGGAATGGAATGGAAGGGAATGGAATGGAATAAAATGGAATGGAATGGAATCAAACCGAATGGAATGGAATGGAATGGAATGAAATGCAATGAAATGGAATGGAATGGAATCAAACCGAATGGAATGGAATGGAATGCAATGGAATCAACCCGAATGGAGTGGAGTGGAATGGAATGAAATGGAATGGAATCAACCCGAAAGGAATGGAATTGAATGGAATGGAATGGAATGCAATGGAATCAACATGAATGCAATGGAATGGAATGGAATGGAATGGAATGGAATGGAATCAACTAGAATGGAAAGGAATGGAATGGAATGAAATGGAATGGAATGGAATGGAATGGAATTGAGTGGAATGGAATCAACTGGAATGGAATGAAATGGAATTTAATGAAATCAACCCGAATGGAATATAATGGTATGGAACGGAATGGAATCAACACGAATGGAAAGAATGGAATGGAATGCAATGTAATGGAACTGAATTGAATGGAATCAACACGAGTCTAATGGAATGGAATGGAATGGAATCAACACGAATGGAATGGAATGGAATGAAATGGAATGTAGTCAACCGGAATGGAATGGAATGGAATGAAATGGAATGAAATCAACCCGAATGGAATGGAATGGGATGGAACGGAATGGAATGGAATGGAATGGAATCAACCCGAATGGAATGGAATGGAATGGAATGGAATGCAATGGAATGGAATGGAATGGAATCAACATGAATGGAGTGGAATGGAATGGAATGAAATGGACTGGAATGGAATGGAATCAAACTGAATGCAAATTGAATGGGATGGAATGGAATGGAATGGAATGGAATCAACCAAAATGGAATGGAATGGAATGGAATGGAATGGAATCAACACGAATGGAATGTTATGGAATGGAATATAATGCAATCAACCAGAATGGAATGGAATGGAATGGAATGAAATTCAATGGAATCAACTTGTACGGAATGGAATGGAAAGGAATGGAATGGAATGGAATGGAATGGAATGGAGTGGAATGGAATGGAGAATCAGGAAGGGAATTTAAGGGAATGGAATGGAATGGAATAAACCCGAATGGAAAGAAAAGGAATGGAATGAAATGGAATGGAATGGAAAGGAATTCAATGGAATCAACCCGAATGGAAAGGAAAGGAATGGAATGGAATGGAATGGAATGGAAAGGAATCAACCCGAATAGAATGGAATTCAATGGAACGGAGTGGAATCGAATCAACACGAATGGATTGGATTGGAATTGAATCAACTCAAATGGAATGGAATGGAATAGAATGGAATGGAATGGAATGGAATGGAATCGAATCAACCCGAATAGAATGGAATGGAATGGAATGGATCGGTATGGAATGGAATGGAATCAATCCTAAATAAATGGAATGGAATGGAATGGAATCAACCAGAATGGAATGGAATGCAGTGCAATCATCTCGAGTGGAATGGAATGGAATGGAATTAAATCAACCCGAAAGGAATGGAATGGAATGGAATGGAATGGAAACAACAGGAATGGAATGGAATGGAGTGGAATGCAATGGAATGGAATGGAATGGAATGGAATGGAACGGAATGGAATCCACCCGAATTCAATGGAATGGAATGGAATGGAATGGAAAGGAATGGAACCAAACCGAATGGAATGGAATGGAATGGATTGGAATCAACCCAAATGGAATGGAATGGAATGGAATGGAATGGAATGGAGCAGCCCGAATGGAATGGAGTGGATTCAAATGGAATGGAATGGAATGGAATGGAATCAACCTGAATGGAATGGAATGGAATGGATAGGAATGGAATGGAATGGTACGGAATGGAATCAACCCGAATGGAATGGAATGGAATGGATTGCAATGGAATGCAATCAACCCGAATGGATTGGAATGGAATGGAATGGAATGAAAGGCAATGGAATGGAATCGACCCAAATGTAATGGAATGGAATGGAATGGAACGGAGTCAACCCGAATGGAATGCAATGGAATGGAATGCAATGGAATGGAATGGAATGGAATGGAATGGAATGGAATGGAATCAACATGAATGGAGTGGAATGGAATGGAATGGAATGGAATGGAGTGGAATGGAATCAACCCGAAGGGAATGGAATGGAATGGAATGGGTTGGATGGAATGCAATGGAATCACCCCGAATGGAATGGAATGGAACGGAATGGAATGGAATGGAATGGAATGTTATGGGATGGAATTGAATGGAATCAACGTGAATAGAATGAAATGGAATGGGATGGAATTCAATGGAATGGAATGGAATCAATACGAATGGAATGGAATGGAATGGAATGGTATCAACCCGAATGGAATGGAATGGAATGAAATGTTATCAACCCGAATGGAATGGAATGGAATGGAAGAGAATGGAATGGAATGGAACGGAATGGAATCAACCCGAATGGAATGGAATGGAATGGAATGGAATGGAATGGAATGGAATGGAATTTAATGAAATCAACCCGAATGGAATATAATGGTATGGAACGGAATGGAATCAACACGAATGGAAAGAATGGAATGGAATGCAATGTAATGGAACTGAATTGAATGGAATCAACACGAGTCTAATGGAATGGAATGGAATGGAATCAACACGAATGGAATGGAATGGAATGGAATGGAATGTAGTCAACCGGAATGGAATGGAATGGAATGAAATGGAATGAAATCAACCCGAATGGAATGGAATGGGATGGAACGGAATGGAATGGAATGGAATGGAATCAACCCGAATGGAATGGAATGGAATGGAATGGAATGCAATGGAATGGAATGGAATGGAATCAACATGAATGGAGTGGAATGGAATGGAATGGAATGGACTGGAATGGAATGGAATCAAACTGAATGCAATGGAATGGAATGGAATGGGATGGAAAGGAATGGAATGCGATCACCACTAATGGAATGGAATGGAATGGAAAGGTATGGAAAGGAATTGAATGGAATCAACGTGAATAGAATGAAATGGAAAGGAATGGAATGCAATGGAATGGAATGGAATGGAATCAATCCGAATGGAATGGAATGGAATGGAATGGAATGGAATGGAATGGAAGCTAACTGAATGGAATGGAATGGAATGGAATGGAAGAGAATGGAATGGAATGGAACGGAATGGAATCAACCCGAATGGAATGGAATGAAATGGAATGGATTGCAATGGAATGGCAAGAACCCGAATGGATTGGAATGGAATGGAATGGAATGAAAGGCAATGGAAAGGAATCGACCCAAATGGAATGGGATGGAATGGAATGGAATGGAATGGAATCAACCAAAATGGAATGGAATGGAATGGAATGGAATGGAATCAACACGAATGGAATGTTATGGAATGGAATATAATGCAATCAACCAGAATGGAATGGAATGGAATGGAATGAAATTCAATGGAATCAACTTGTACGGAATGGAATGGAAAGGAATGGAATGGAATGGAATGGAATGGAGTGGAATGGAATGGAGAATCAGGAAGGGAATTTAAGGGAATGGAATGGAATGGAATGGAATGGAATAAACCCCAATGGAAAGAAAAGGAATGGAATGAAATGGAATGGAATGGAAAGGAATTCAATGGAATCAACCCGAATGGAAAGGAAAGGAATGGAATGGAATGGAATGGAATGGAAAGGAATCAACCCGAATAGAATGGAATTCAATGGAACGGAGTGGAATCGAATCAACACGAATGGATTGGATTGGAATTGAATCAACTCAAATGGAATGGAATGGAATGGAATGGAATGGAATCGAATCAACCCGAATAGAATGGAATGGAATGGAATGGATCGGTATGGAATGGAATGGAATCAATCCTAAATAAATGGAATGGAATGGAATGGAATCAACCAGAATGGAATGGAATGCAGTGCAATCATCTCGAGTGGAATGGAATGGAATGGAATTAAATCAACCCGAAAGGAATGGAATGGAATGGAATGGAATGGAATGGAATGGAATGGAAACAACAGGAATGGAATGGAATGGAGTGGAATGCAATGGAATGGAATGGAATGGAATGGAATGGAACCGAATGGAATCCACCCGAATTCAATGGAATGGAATGGAATGGAATGGAAAGGAATGGAACCAAACCGAATGGAATGGAATGGAATGGATTGGAATCAACCCAAATGGAATGGAATGGAATGGAATGGAATGGAGCAGCCCGAATGGAATGGAGTGGATTCAAATGGAATGGAATGGAATGGAATGGAATGGAATCAACCTGAATGGAATGGAATGGAATGGATAGGAATGGAATGGAATGGTACGGAATGGAATCAACCCGAATGAGATGGAATGGAATGGATTGCAATGGAATGCAATCAACCCGAATGGATTGGAATGGAATGGAATGGAATGAAAGGCAATGGAATGGAATCGACCCAAATAGAATGGAATGGAATGGAATGGAACGGAGTCAACCCGAATGGAATGCAATGGAATGGAATGCAATGGAATGGAATGGAATGGAATGGAATGGAATGGAATCAACATGAATGGAGTGGAATGGAATGGAATGGAATGGAATGGAGTGGAATGGAATCAACCCGAAGGGAATGGAATGGAATGGAATGGGTTGGATGGAATGCAATGGAATCACCCCGAATGGAATGGAATGGAACGGAATGGAATGGAATGGAATGGAATGTTATGGGATGGAATTGAATGGAATCAAAGTGAATAGAATGAAATGGAATGGGATGGAATTCAATGGAATGGAATGGTATCAACCCGAATGGAATGGAATGGAATGGTATCAACCCGAATGGAATGGAATGGATTGGAATGTTATCAACCCGAATGGAATGGAATGGAATGGAAGAGAATGGAATGGAATGGAACGGAATGGAATCAACCCGAATGGAATGGAATGGAATGGAATGGAATGGAATGGAATGGAATGGAAAAAACCTGAATGCAATAGTATGTAATGGAATGGGATAGAATGGAATGGAACGGAATGAAATCAACCGGAATGCAATTTTATGGAATAGAATGGAAAGGAATGGAATGGAATGGAATCAACCCGAATGCAATGGAATGGAATGGAACAGAATGGAATAGAATGGAATGGAATCAACCCGAATGGATTGGAATTGAATGCATTGGAATGCGATGGAATGGAATGGAATGGAATCAACACGAATATAATGGAATGGAATGGAATGGAATGGAATAGAATGGAATGGAATCAACCCGAATGGAATGGAATGCCATGGAATGGAATGGAATGAAATGGATTGGAATGGAATCAACCCGAATAGAATGGAATGGAATGGATTTGAATGGAATCAACCCGAATAGAATGGAATAGAATGCAATGGAATTGAATGGAACACAATGGAATGGAATGGAATCAACCCGAATGGAATGGAATGGAATGGAATGGGTTGGATGTAATGCAATGGAATCACCCCGAATGGAATGGAATGGAACGGAATGGAATGGAATGGAATGGAATGTTATGGGATGGAATTGAATGGAATCAACGTGAATAGAATGAAATGGAATGGGATGGAATTCAATGGAATGGAATGGAATCAATACGAATAGAATGGAATGGAATGGAATGATATGGTATCAACCCGAATGGAATGGAATGGAATGGAATGTTATCAACCCGAATGGAATGGAATGGAATGGAAGAGAATGGAGTGGAATGGAACGGAATGGAATCAACCCGAATGGAATGGAATGGAATGGAATGCAATGCAATGGAATGGAATCAACCCGAATGGATTGGAAAGGAATGGAATGGAATGGAATCGACCCAAATGGAATGGAATGGAATGGAATGGAATGGAATGGAATGGAATCGAATGGAATGCAATCAACCCAAATGGAATGGAATGGAATGGAATGGAATGGAATGGAATGGAGTGTAATGGCATGGAAAAAACCTGAATGCAATAGTATGTAATGGAATGGAATAGAATGGAATGGAATGGAATAGAATGGAATGGAATGGAATGGAATGAAATCAGCTGGAATGCAATTGTATGGAATAGAATGGAAAGGAATGGAATGGAATGGAATCAACCCGAATGCAATGGAATGGAATGGAACGGAATGGAATAGAATGGAATGGAATCAACCCGAATGGATTGGAATTGAATGCATTGGAATGCAATGGAATGGAATGGAATGGAATCAACACGAATATAATGGAATGGAATGGAATGGAATGGAATGGAATGGAATGGAATAGAATGGAATGGAAACAACCCGAATGGAATGGAATGCCATGGAATGGAATGGAAGGGAATGGATTGGAATTGAATCAACCCGAATAGAATGGAATGGAATGGATTTGAATGGAATCAACCCGAATAGAATGGAATAGAATGGAATGGAATTGAATGGAATGCAATGGAATGGAATGGAATCAACCCGAATGGAATGGAATGGAATGGAATCAACACGAAAGGAATGGGATGGAAGGGAATGGAATGTAATGGGATGGAAGGGAATGGAATATAATAGAATGGAATGGAATGGAATCAACCCGAATAGAATGGAATGGAATGGAATGGAATGGAATGGAATGGAATGGAAAGAATTGAATTGAATGGAATGGAATCAACACGAAAGGAATGGAATGGAGTGGAATGGAATGGAATGGAGTGGAATGGAATGGAATGGAATCAACCTGAATGGAATGGAATGGAATGGAATGGAATGGAAACGAATGCAATGGAATCAACCCAAATTGAATGGAATGGAATGGAATGGAATGCAATGGAATGGAATGGAATGGAATCTACCCGAATGGAATGAAATGGAATAGAGTGGAATGGAATCAATGCAAATGAAATGGAATGGTATGGAATGGCATGGAATATAATGGAGTGGAATGGAATGGAATCAACCCGAATGGAATGCAATGTAAGGGAACGGAACGGAATGGAACGGAAAGGAATCAACCCGAATGGAATGGAATGGAATGGAATCGAATCAACCCGAAAGAAATGGAAGGCAATGGAATGGAATGGAATGGAATTAACCCGAGTGGAATGGAATGGAATGGAGTCAACTCGAATGGAATGGATAGGAATGGAATGGAATGGAATCATCCCGAATGGAATGGAATGCAATGGAATGGAGTGGAATGGAATCAACTCGAATGGAAGGGAATGGAATGCAATGGAATGAAATGGAATGGAATGCAAAGCAGTCAACCGGAATGGAATGGAATGGAATGGAATGGAATGGAATGGAATGGAATAGAATGCAAAGCAATCAACCAGAATGGAATGAAATGGAATGGAATGGAATGGAATGGAATGGAATCAACCCGAATGGAATGGAGTGGATTGGAATCAAGTCGAATGCAATGTAGTGGAATGGAATCAACACGAATGGAATGGAATGGAATCGAATGGAAATGAATGGAATGGAAAGGAATGAAATGCAATGGAAGCAACCTGAATGGAATGGAAAGGAACGGGATGGAAAGGAATGGAATCAACCCGAGTGGAATGGAATGGAATGGAATAAACTCGAATGGAATGGAATGGAATGGAATATAATCAACCCGATTGGAATGGAATGGAATGGAATGGAAAGGAATGGAATGGAATCAGCTCGAATGGAATGGAATGGAACGGAATGGAATGGAATCAACACGAATGGAATGGAATGGAATGGAATGGAATGGACTGGCATGGAATGGAATAAAATGGAAAGGATGCAACTCGAATGGAATGGAATGGAATGGAATGGAATGGAATGGAATGGAATCTACCCGAATGGAATGGAATGGAATGGAATGCAGTGGAATGGAATGGAATCAACTCGAATGGAATGGAATGCAATGGAATGGAATGGAATCGAATCATCGCGAATGGCATGGAATGGAATGCAATGGAATGGAATCAACTCAAATGGAATGGAATGCAATGGAATGGAATGGAATGGAATCAACCAGAGTGGAGTGGAAAGGAATGGAATGGAATGGAATGCAATCAATCCGAATGGAATGGAATGGAATCAACCCGAATGAAATGGAGTTAAGTGGAATCAAATCGAATGGAATGGAATGGAATGGAATGGAATGTAGTGGAATGGAATGGAATGGATTCAACCCGAAGGGAATGGAATTGAATTGAATGGAACCATGCGGAATGGAATGGATTGGAATGGAAAGGAATGGAATGGGATGGAATGGAATGGAATGGAATGGAATCAACACACATGGAATGGAATGCAGAGGAATCAAGTAGAATGGAATGGGATGGAATGGAATCAACCCGAATGGAATGGAATGGAATGGAATGGAATGCAATGGAATGAACCAGAATGGAATGGAATGGAATGGAATGGTATGGAATAAACCCGAATGGAATGGAATGGAATCAACCAGAGTGGAATGGAATGGAATGGAATGGAATGCAATCAACCCAAATAGAATGGAATGGAATGGAAGGGGATGGTATGGAATGGAATGGAATGAATCCGAGATTTGGAATGGAATGGAATGGAATGGAATGGACCCGAATGGAATGGAATGGAGTGGAATCAACTCGAATGGAATGGAATGGAATGGATTGGAATGGAATGGAATGGAATGGAATGCTATCAAACCGAATGGAATAGAATGGAATGGAATGGAATTGAATGCAATGGAATGGATACAATACGAATGGAATGGAATGGAGTGGAATGGACTGAAACGGAATGGAAAGGAATGGAAACAACCCGAACGGAATGGAATGGAATGGAAAAGAATGGAATCAAACCGAATGGAATGGAATCGAACGGAATGGAATCAACCCGAATGGAATGGAATGGAACGGAACCAAAGGGAATGGAATAGAATCAACCCGAATGGAATGGAATGGAATGGAATGGAATGGAATGGAATGGAATGGAATGCAGTGGAATGGAATGGAATGGAATCAACCTGAATGGAATGGAATGGAATGGAAACGAATGCAATGGAATCAACCCGAATGGAATGGAATGGAATGGAATGGAATGCAATGGAATGGAATGGAATGGAATCTACCCGAATGGAATGAAATGGAATAGAGTGGAATGGAATCAATGCAAATGAAATGGAATGGTATGGAATGGCATGGAATTTAATGGAGTGGAATGGAATGGAATCAACCCGAATGGAATGCAATGGAAGGGAACGGAATGGAATGGAACGGAAAGGAAACAATCCGAATGGAATGGAATGGAATCGAATCGAATCAACCCGAAAGAAATGGAAGACAATGGAATGGAATGGAATGGAATCAACCCGAGTGGAATGGAATGGAATGGAGTCAACTCGAATGTAAAGGATTGGAAAGGAAGGGAATGGAATCATCCCGCATGGAATGGAATGCAATGGAATGGAATGGAATGGAATCAACTCGAATGGAAGGGAATGGAATGGAATGGAATGAAATGGAATGGAATGCAAAGCAGTCAACCGGAATGGAATGGAATGGAATGGAATGGAATGGAATGGAATGGAATAGAATGCAAAGCAATCAACCAGAATGGAATGGAATGGAATGGAATGGAATGGAATGGAATCAACCCGAGTGGAATGGAGTGGATTGGAATCAACTCGAATGCAATGTAATGGAATGGAATCAACACGAATGGAATGGAATGGAATCGAATGGAAATGAATGGAATGGAAAGGAATGAAATGCAATGGAAGCAACCTGAATGGAATGGAATGGAAAGGAACGGGATGGAAAGTAATGGAATCAACCCGAGTGGAATGGAATGGAATGGAAAGAACGGGATGGAAAGGAATGGAATCAACCCGAGTGGAATGGAATGGAATGGAATCAACCCGAATGGAGTGGAAAGGAATGGAATCAACTCGAATGGAATGGAATGGAATGGAATGGAATGGATTGGAATATAATCAACCCGATTGGAATGGAATGGAATGGAATGGAAAGGAATGGAATGGAATCAGCTGGAATGGAATGGAAGGGAACGGAATGGAAAGGAATCAACCCGAGTGGAATGGAATGGAATGGAAAGAACGGGATGGAAAGGAATGGAATCAACCCGAGTGGAATGGAATGGAATGGAATGGAATGGAATCAACCCGAATGGAGTGGAAAGGAATGGAATCAACTCGAATGGAATGGAATGGAATGGAATGGAATGGATTGGAATATAATCAACCCGATTGGAATGGAATGGAATGGAATGGAAAGGAATGGAATGGAATCAGCTGGAATGGAATGGAAGGGAACGGAATGGAATGGAATCAACCCGAGTGGAATGGAATGGAATGGAAAGAACGGGATGGAAAGGAATGGAATCAACCCGAGTGGAATGGAATGGAATGGAATGGAATGGAATCAACCCGAATGGAGTGGAAAGGAATGGAATCAACTCGAATGGAATGGAATGGAATGGAATGGAATGGATTGGAATATAATCAACCCGATTGGAATGGAATGGAATGGAATGGAAAGGAATGGAATGGAATCAGCTGGAATGGAATGGAAGGGAACGGAATGGAATGGAATCAACACGAATGGAATGGAATGGAATGGAATGGAATGGAATGGAATGGAATGGCATGGAATGGAATAAAATGGGAAGGATGCAACTCGAATGGAATGGAATGGAATGGAATGGAATGGAATCTACCCGAATGGAATGGAATGGAATGGAATGCAATGGAATGGAATGGAATCAACTCGAATGGAATGGAATGCAATGGAATGGAATGGAATCGAATCATCGCGAATGGAATGGAATGGAATGCAATGGAATGGAATCAACTCAAATGGAATGGAATGCAATGGAATGGAATGGAATGGAATCAACCAGAGTGGAGTGGAAAGGAATGGAATGGAATGGAATGCAATCAATCCGAATGGAATGGAATGGAATCAACCCGAATGAAATGGAGTAAAGTGGAATCAAATCGAATGGAATGGAATGGAATGGAATGGAGTGGAATAGAATGGAATGGATTCAACCCGAATGGAATGGAATTGAATTGAATGGAACCATGCGGAATGGAATGGAATGGAATGGAAAGGAAAGGAATGGGATGGAATGGAATGGAATGGAATCATCACACATGGAATGGAATGGAGAGGAATCAAGTAGAATGGAATGGGATGGAATGGAATCAACCCGAATGAAATGGAATGGAATGGAATGGAATGGAATCAACCCGCATGGAATGGAATGGAGTGGAATCAACTCGAATGAAATGGAATGGAATGGAATGGAATGGAATGGAAAGGAATGGAATGGAATGGAATCGACCCGATTGGAATGGAATTGAATGGAAAAGAATTGAATGGAATGGAATGGAATCAACACGAAAGGAATGGAATGGAGTGGAATAGAATGGAATGGAGTGGAATGGAATGGAATGGAATGGAATGGAGTGGAGTGGAATGGAATGGAATGGAATGGAATGGAAAGGAATGCAATGGAATCAACCCGAATGGAGTGGAAAGGAATGGAATGGAAAGGAATGGAATGGAATGGAATGCAATCAATCCGAATGGAATGGAATGCAACGGAATGGAGAGGAATCGAATCAACACGAACGGAGTGGAATGGAATGGAATCAAATCGAATGGAATGGAACGGAATGGAATGGAATGGAATGCAATCAACCCGAATGGAATGGAATGGAATGGAATCAACATGAATGGAGTGGTATGGAATGGAATGGAATGAACCCGAATGGAATGGAATGGAGTGGAATCAACTCGAATGGAATGGAATGGAATGGATTGGAATGGAATGGAATGGCATGGAATGGAATGGAATGGAATCAACCCGAATTCAATGGAATGGAATGGAATGGAATGGAATCAACACGAATCTAATGGAATGGAATGGAATGGAATGGAATGAGATGGAATGGAATCAACCCCAATGGAATGGAATGGAATGGAATGGAATCAACCCGAATGGAATGGAATGGAATGGAATGCAATGGAATGGAATGGAATGGAATGGAATGGAATGGAATATAATCAACCCGATTGGAATGGAATGGAATGGAATGGAATGGAATGGAATACAATGCAATCAACCCGAATGGAATGGAATGGAAAGGAATGGAATGGAATGGAGTCAACCCGAATGGAATGGAATGAATTGGAATCAACCCGAATGGAATGGAATGGAGTTGAATGGATTGGAATGATATGGAATGCAATGGAATCAACTCGTATGGAATGGAATGGAAAGGAATGGAATGGAATGGAATGGAATGGAATGGAATGGAGTGGAATGGAATGGAGAAACCCGTAGGGAAAGTAATGTAATGAAATGGGATGGAATGGAATGGAATTGAATAAACCCGAAAGGAATGAAATGGAATGGAATGGAATGGAATGGAATGCAAAGTAATCAACCCGAATGGAGTGGAAAGGAATGGAATGGAAAGGAATGGAATGGAATGGAATGGTACCAACCCGAATGGAATGGAATGGAAAGGAATCAACCCGAATGGAATGGAAAGAAATGGCATGGAAAGGACTGGAATGGAATGGAATCAACCCGAATGGAATGGAATGGAATGCAATGGAATGGAATCAACCCAAATGGAATGGAATGCAACGCAATGGAATGGAATCGAATCAACACGAATGGAATGGAATGGAATGGAATCAACTCGAATGGAATGGAATGGAATCAAACCAGATGGAATGGAATGGAAGGGAATGGTGTGGAATGGAATGGAATCAATCCGAAATAAATGGAATGGAATGGAATTGAATGAAACCAAATGGATGGCAATGGAGTGGAAACAACTCGAATGTAATGGAATGGAATGGAATGGAATGGAATGGAATGCTATCAACCCGAATGAAATGGAATGGAATGGAAACAACACGAATGGAATGGAATGGGGTGGAATGAAATGAAACGGAATGGAATGGAATGGAATAAACCAGAATGGAATGGAATGGAATGGAATGGAATGGAATTGAATGGAATGGAATGGAATAGAATCAACGCGAATGGAATGGAATGGAATGGAATGGAATCAACTCGAATGGAATGGAATGGAATGGAATGGAATGGAAAGGAATGGAATAGAATCAACGCGAATGGAATGGAATGGAATGGGTTGGAATGGAATGGAATCAACTCGAATGGAATTGAATGGAATGGAATGGAATGGCATGGAGCGGAATGGAATGGAATCAACCGAAATCGAATGCAATGGAGGGGAATGGAATGTAATGGAACGGAATGAAATCAACACAAATGGAATGGAATGGAATGGAAAGGAATGGAATGGAATCAACCCGAAAGTAGTGGAATGCAATGGAATGGTTTGGAATGGTATCAACACGAATGGAGTGGAATGGAATGGAACAGAATGGAATGGAATCTATCTGAATGGAATGGAATGGAAAGGAATGGAATGCAATGCAATGGAAAGGAGTGGAATGGAATGGAATCAACCCGCATGGAATAGAATGGAGTGGAATCAACTCGAATGGAATGGAATGGAACGTAATGGAATGGAATGCAATCAACCCGAATGGAATGGAATGGAATGGAATGGAATGGAAGGGAATGGAATGGAATTGAATGGATTCAACCCTAATGGAATGGAATGGAATGGAATCAACTCAAATGGAAGGCAATGGAATGGAATGCCACGGAATGGAATGGTATGGAATGGAATCGAATGGAATTGAATCAACCCGATTGGAGTGGATTCGAATGCAATGTAATGGAATGGAATGGGGTGGAATTGAATCAATCTGGGTGGAATGGAATGGAATGGAATGGAGAGGAATGGAATGAAATGCAATGGAATGGAGTGGAGTGGAATGGAATGGAATGGAACCAACCTGAATGGAACGGAATGGAATGGAATAAAATGGAAAGGAAGCAACTCGAATGGAATGGAATGGAATGGAATGGAATGGAATGGAATGGAATGGATTGGAATCAACCCCAACGGAATGCAATGGAATGGAATGGAATGAAATGGAATCAACCCGAATGGAATGGAATGGAATGGAATGGAATCAGCCCGAATGGAATGGAATGGATCGGAATGGAATGGAATCAACACGAATGGAATGGCATGGAATGGAATGGAATGGAATGGAATGGAATAAAATGGAAAGGAAGCAACTCGAATGGAATGGAATGGAATGGAGTGGAATGGAATGGAATCTACCCGAATGGAATGGAACGGAATGGAATGCAATGGAATGGAATGGAATCAACTCGAATGGAATCGAATGCAATGGAATGGCATGGAATCGAATCATCACGAAAGAATGGAATGGAATGGAATCAACTCAAATGGAATGGATTGCAATGGAATGGAACGGAATGGAATCAACCCGAGTGGAGTGGAATGGAATGAAATGGAATGGAATGGAATGGAATGGATTCAACCCGAATGGGATGGAATGGAATGGAATGGAATCATCTGGAATGGAATGGAATGGAATGGAATGGAAAGGAATGGAATGGGATGGAATGGAATGGAATGGAATGAACCCACATGGAATGGAATGGAGAGGAATCAAGTTGAATGGAATGGAATCGAATGGAATGGAATGAAATCAACCCGAATGGAATGGAATGGAATGAAATGGAATGAATGGAATCAACCCGAATGGAATGTAATGGAATGAAATGGAATGCAATGGAATCAACCAGAATGGAATGGAATGGAATGGTATGGAATGGAATGGTATGGAATCAACCCGAATGGAATGGAATGGAATGGAATGGAATGGAATGGAATGGAATCAACCCGAATGGAATGGAATGGAATGGAATGGAATGGAATGGAATGGAATGGAATGGAATGCAATCAACCCGAATAGAATGGAATGGAATGGAAGGGAATGGTATGGAAAGGAATGGAATCAATCCGAAATAAATGGAATGGAATGGAATGGAATGGAATGAAACCGAATGGAATGGAATGCAGTGGAATCAACTAGAATGGAATGGAAAGGAATGGATTGGAATTGAATGGAATGGAATGGAATGGAATCAACACGATTAGAATGGAACGGAATGTAAGGGAATGGTATGGTATGGAATGGAATCAATACGAAATAAATGGAATGGAATGGAATGGAATGAACCCGAATGGAATGGAATGGAGTGGAATCAACTCGAATGGAATGGAATGGAATGGATTGGAATGGAATAGAACGGAATGGAATGCTATCAACCCGAATGGAATGGAATGGAATGGAATAGAATGGAAACAACACGAATGGAATGAAATGGAGTGGAATGGAATGAAACGAAATGGAATGGAATGGAATCAACCCGAATGGAATGGAATGGAATGGAAAGGGATGGAAAAGAATTGAATCAAACCGAATGGAATGGAATGGAACGGAATGGAATCAACCCAAATGGAATGGAAAGGAACGGAACGGAATGGAATGGAATACAATCAACCCGAATGGAATGGAATGGAATGGAATGGAGTAAATGCGAATGGAATGGAATGAAATGGAATGGAATGAAATGGAATGGAATGGCATGGATTGGAATGGAATGGAATCAACTCGAATGGAATGCAATGGAGGGGAATGGAATGGAATGGATTGGAATGGTATCAACCCGAATGGAGTGGAATGGAATGGAATGGAATGGAGTCTATCCGAATCTAATGGAATGGAAAGGAATGGAATGCAATGGAATGGAATGCAATTGAATGGAATGTAATGGAATGAAATCAACCCGCATGGAATGGAATGGAGTGGAATGAACTCGAATGGAATGGAATGGAATGGAATGGAATCAACCCGAATGGAAAGAATGGAATTGAATGGAAAGAAATGGAATCAACACGAATGGAATGCAATGGTGTGGAATGGAATGGAATGGTGTGGAATGGAATGGAATGGAATCAACCTGAATGGAATTAAATGGAATTGAATGGAATGGAAACGAATGCAATGGAATCAACCCAAATGTAATGGAATGGAATGGAATGGAATGCAATGGAGTGGAACCAACCCGAATGGAATGGAATGGAATGGAATCAACCAAATGGAATGGAATGGAATGGAATGGAATGGAATGGAATCAACCCGCATGGAATGGAATGGAGTGGAATCAACTCGAATGGAATGGAATGGAATGGAATGGAATGGAATGGAATGGAGTGGAATCGACCCGATTGGAATGGAATGGAATGGAAAAGAATTGAATGGAATGGAATGGAATCAACACGAAAGGAATGGAATGGAGTGGAATGGAATGGAATGGAGTGGAATGGAATGGAATGGAATGGAATGGAGTGGAGTGGAATGGAATGGAATGGAATTGAATGGAATGGAATGGAATGGAAAGGAATGCAATGGAATCAACCCGAATGGAGTGGAAAGGAATGTAATGGAAAGGAATGGAATGGAATGGAATGCAATCAATCCGAATGGAATGGAATGCAACGGAATGGAAAGGAATCAAATCAACACGAACGGAGTGGAATGGAATGGAATCAAATCGAATGGAATGGAACGGAATGGAATGGAATGGAATGCAATCAACCCGAATGGAATGGAATGGAATGGAATCAACATGAATGGAGTGGAATGGAATGGAATGGAATGAACCCGAATGGAATGGAATGGAGTGGAATCAACTCGAATGGAATGGAATGGAATGGATTGGAATGGAATGGAATGGCATGGCATGGAATGGAATGGAATGGAATCAACCGGAATTCAATGGAATGGAATGGAATGGAATGGAATCAACACGAATCTAATGGAATGGTATGGAATGGAATGGAATGGAATGGAATGAAATGGAATGGAATCAACCCCAATGGAATGGAATGGAATGGAATGGAATCAACCCGAATGGAATGGAATGGAATGGAATGGAATGGAATGGAATGGAATGGAATATAATCAACCCGATTGGAATGGAATGGAATGGAATGGAATGGAATGGAATGGAATACAATGCAATCAACCCGAATGGAATGGAATGGAAAGGAATGGAATGGAATGGAGTCAACCCGAATGGAATGGAATGAATTGGAATCAACCCGAATGGAATGGAATGGAGTTGAATGGATTGGAATGATATGGAATGCAATGGAATCAACTCGTATGGAATGGAATGGAAAGGAATGGAATGGAATGGAATGGAATGGAATGGAGTGGAATGGAATGGAGAAACCCGTAGGGAAAGTAATGTAATGAAATGGGATGGAATAGAATGGAATTGAATAAACCCGAAAGGAATGAAATGGAATGGAATGGAATGGAATGGAATGCAAAGTAATCAACCCGAATGTAGTGGAAAGGAATGGAATGGAAAGGAATGGAATGGAATGGAATCAACCCGAATGGAATGGAATGGAATGCAATGGAATGGAATCAACCCAAATGGAATGGAATGCAACGCAATGGAATGGAATCGAATCAACACGAATGGAATGGAATGGAATGGAATCAACTCGAATGGAATGGAATGGAATCAAACCAGATGGAATGGAATGGAAGGGAATGGTGTGGAATGGAATGGAATCAATCCGAAATAAATGGAATGGAATGGAATTGAATGAAACCAAATGGATGGCAATGGAGTGGAAACAACTCGAATGTAATGGAATGGAATGGAATGCTATCAACCCGAATGAAATGGAATGGAATGGAAACAACACGAATGGAATGGAATGGGGTGGAATGAAATGAAACGGAATGGAATGGAATGGAATCAACCAGAATGGAATGGAATGGAATGGAATGGAATGGAATAGAATCAACGCGAATGGAATGGAATGGAATGGAATGGAATCAACTCGAATGGAATGGAATGGAATGGAATGGAAAGGAATGGAATAGAATCAACGCGAATGGAATGGATTGGAATGGAATGGGTTGGAATGGAATGGAATCAACTCGAATGGAATTGAATGGAATGGAATGGAATGGCATGGAGCGGAATGGAATGGAATCAACTGAAATGGAATGCAATGGAGGGGAATGGAATGTAATGGAACGGAATGAAATCAACACGAATGGAATGGAATGGAAAGGAATGGAATGGAATCAACCCGAAAGTAGTGGAATGCAATGGAATGGTTTGGAATGGTATCAACACGAATGGAGTGGAATGGAATGGAACAGAATGGAATGGAATCTATCTGAATGGAATGGAATGGAAAGGAATGGAATGCAATGCAATGGAAAGGAGTGGAATGGAATGGAATCAACCCGCATGGAATAGAATGGAGTGGAATCAACTCGAATGGAATGGAATGGAATGCAATCAACCCGAATGGAATGGAATGGAATGGAATGGAAGGGAATGGAATGGAATTGAATGGATTCAACCCTAATGGAATGGAATGGAATGGAATCAACTCAAATGGAAGGCAATGGAATGGAATGCCACGGAATGGAATGGTATGGAATGGAATCGAATGGAATTGAATCAACCCGATTGGAGTGGATTCGAATGCAATGTAATGGAATGGAATGGGGTGGAATTGAATCAATCTGGGTGGAATGGAATGGAATGGAGTGGAGTGGAATGGAATGGAATGGAACCAACCTGAATGGAACGGAATGGAATGGAATAAAATGGAAAGGAAGCAACTCGAATGGAATGGAATGGAATGGAATGGAATGGAATGGAATGGAATGGAATGGAATGGATTGGAATAAACCCCAACGGAATGCAATTGAATAGAATGGAATGCAATGGAATCAACCCGAATGGAATGGAATGGAATGGAATGGAATCAGCCCGAATGGAATGGAATGGAACGGAGTGGAATGGAATCAACACGAATGGAATGGCATGGAATGGAATGGAATGGAATGGAATGGAATGGAATGGAATAAAATGGAAAGGAAGCAACTCGAATGGAATGGAATGGAATGGAGTGGAATGGAATGGAATCTACCCGAATGGAATGGAACGGAATGGAATGCAATGGAATGGAATGGAATCAACTCGAATGGAATGGAATGCAATGGAATGGCATGGAATCGAATCATCGCGAAAGAATGGAATGGAATGGAATAAACTCAAATGGAATGGATTGCAATGGAATGGAACGGAATGGAATCAACCCGAGTGGAGTGGAATGGAATGGAATGGAATGGAATGGATTCAACCCGAATGGGATGGAATGGAATGGAATGGAATCATCTGGAATGGAATGGAATGGAATGGAATGGAAAGGAATGGAATGGGATGGAATGGAATTGAATGGAATGAACCCACATGGAATGGAATGGAGAGGAATCAAGTTGAATGGAATGGAATCGAATGGAATGGAATGGAATCAACCCGAATGGAATGGAATGGAATGGAATGGAATGAAATGGAATGAATGGAATCAACCCGAACGGAATGTAATGGAATGAAATGGAATGCAATGGAATCAACCAGAATGGAATGGAATGGAATGGAATGGAATGGTATGGAATCAACCCGAATGGAATGGAATGGAATGGAATGGAATCAACCCGAATGGAATGGAATGGAATGGAATGGAATGGAATGGAATGGAATGGAATGCAATCAACTCGAATAGAATGGAATGGAATGGAAGGGAATGGTATGGAAAGGAATGGAATCAATCTGAAATAAATGGAATGGAATGGAATGGAATGGAATGGAATGAAACCGAATGGAATGGAATGCAGTGGAATCAACTCGAATGGAATGGAAAGGAATGGATTGGAATTGAATGGAATGGAATGGAATGGAATCAACACGAATAGAATGGAACGGAATGTAAGGGAATGGTATGGAATGGAATGGAATCAATCCGAAATAAATGGAATGGAATGGAATGGAATGAACCCGAATGGAATGGAATGGAGTGGAATCAACTCGAATGGAATGGAATGGAATGGATTGGAATGGAATAGAACGGAATGGAATGCTATCAACCCGAATGGAATGGAATGGAATGGAATAGAATGGAAACAACACGAATGGAATGAAATGGAGTGGAATGGAATGAAACGAAATGGAATGGAATGGAATCAACCCGAATGGAATGGAATGGAATGGAAAGGGATGGAAAAGAATTGAATCAAACCGAATGGAATGGAATGGAATGGAACGGAATGGAATCAACCCAAATGGAATGGAAAGGAACGGAATGGAATGGAATGGAATACAATCAACCCGAATGGAATGGAATGGAATGGAATGGAGTAAATGCGAACGGAATGGAATGGAATGGAATGGAATGAAATGGAATGGAATGGCATGGATTGGAATGGAATGGAATCAACTCGAATGGAATGCAATGGAGGGGAATGGAATGGAATGGATTGGAACGGTATCAACCCGAATGGAGTGGAATGGAATGGAACGGAATGGAGTCTATCCGAATCTAATGGAATGGAAAGGAATGGAATACAATGGAATGGTATGCAATAGAATGGAATGTAATGGAATGAAATCAACCCGCATGGAATGGAATGGAGTGGAAAGAACTCGAATGGAATGGAATGGAATGGAATGGAATCAACCCGAATGGAATGGAATGGAATTGAATGGAAAGAAATGGAATCAACACGAATGGAATGCAATGGTGTGGAATGGAATGGAATGGTGTGGAATGGAATGGAATGGAATCAACCTGAACGGAATTAAATGGAGTTGAATGGAATGGAAACGAATGCAATGGAATCAACCCAAATGGAATGGAATGGAATGGAATGGAATGCAATGGAGTGGAACCAACCCGAATGGAATGGAATGGAAAGGAATCAACCAAATGGAATGGAATGGAATGGAATGGAATGGAATCAACCCGCATGGAATGGAATGGAGTGGAATCAACTCGAATGGAATGGAATGGAATGGAATGGAATGGAATGGAATGGAGTGGAGTCGACCCGATTGGAATGGAATGGAATGGAAAAGAATTGAATGGAATGGAATGGAATCAACACGAAAGGAATGGAATGGAGTGGAATCGAATGGAATGGAGTGGAATGGAATGGAATGGAATGGAATGGAGTGGAGTGGAATGGAAAGGAATGGAATGCAATGGAATGGAATGGAAAGGAATGCAATGGAATCAACCCGAATGGAGTGGAAAGGAATGGAATGGAAAGGAATGGAATGGAATGGAATGGAATGCAATCAATCCGAATGGAATGGAATGCAACGGAATGGAAAGGAATCGAATCAACACGAATGGAGTCGAGTCAACCCGAAACGAATGGAAGGCAATGGAATGGAATGGAATGGAATCAACCCGAATGGAATGGAGTCAACTCGAATGGAATGGATTGCAATGGAATGGAATGGAATCAACCCGCATGGAATTAACTGGAATGGAATGGAATGGAATGAAATGGAATGGAATGCAAGGCAGTCAACCTGAATAGAATGGAATGGAGTGGAATTGAATGAAATAGAATGCAAAGCAATCAACCAGAATGGAATGGAATGGAATGGAATGGAATGGAATGGAATGGAATGGAATCAACCCGAATGGAATGGAAAGGATTGGAATCAACTCGAATGCAATGGAATGGAATGGAATCAACACGAATGGAATGGAAAGGAATCGAATGTAAATGAATGGAATGGAAAGGAATGAAATGCAATGGATGCAACCTGAATGGAATGGAATGGAATTGAACGGAATGGAATGGAATGGAATCAACCCGAGTGGAATGGAATGGAATGGAATGGAATGGAATCAACTCGAATGGAATGGAATGGAATTGAACGGAATGGAATATAATCAACCCGATTGGAATGGAAAGGAATGGAAAGGAATGGAATGGAATGGAATCGAATGGAATCAGCCCGAATGGAATGGAATGGAACGGAATGGAGTGGAATCAACACGAATGGAATGGAATGGAATGGAATGGAATGGAATAAAATGGAAAGGAAGCAACTCGAATGCTATGGAATGGAATGGAATGGAATTTAATTTACCCGAATGGAATGGAATGCAACGGAATGCAATGGAATGGAATGGAATCAACTCGAATGGAATGGAATGCAATGGAATGGAATGGAATCGAATCATCGCGAATGGAATAGAATGGAATGGAATGGAATCAACACAAATGGAATGGAATGCAATGGAATGGAATGGAATGAAATCAACCAGAGTGGAGTGGATTGGAATGCAATGGAATGGAATGCAATCAATCCGAATGGAATGGAATGGAATCAACCCGAATTAAATGGAGTAAAGTGGAATCAAATCGAATGGATTGGAGTGGAATGGAATGGAATGGAATGGATTCAACCCGAATGGAATGGAATGGAATGGAATGGAATGGAATTTAATGGAACCATTCGGAATGGAATGGAATGGAATGGAAAGGAATGGAATGGGATGGAATGGAATGGAATGGAATCAACTCACATGGAATGGAATGGAGAGGAATCAAGTCGAATGGAATGGAATGTAATGAAATGGAATGGAATCAACCCGAATGGAATGGAATGGAATGGAATGGAATGAAATGGAATGAATGGAATCAAAACGAATGGAATGGAATTGAATGGAATGAAATGGAATGAATGGAATCAAAACGAATGGAATGCAATGGAATGGAATGGAATGCAATGGAATGAACCAGAATGGAATGGAATGGAATGGAATGGAATGGAATGGTATGGAATAAACCCGAATGGAATCGAATGGAATGGAATGGAATGGAATGGAATGGAATCAACCAAAATGGAATGGAATGGAATGGAATGGAATGCAATCAACCCAAATAGAATGGAATGGAATGGAAGGGAATGGTATGGAATGGAATGGAATCAATCCGAAATAACTGGAATGGAATGGAAAGGAATGAACCCGAATGGAATGGAATGGAGTGGAATCAACTCGAATGGAATGGAGTGGAATGGATTGGAAGGGAATGGAATGGAATGGAATGCTATCAAACCGAATGGAATGGAATGGAATGGAATAGAATGGATACAACACGAATGGAATGGAATGGAGTGGAATGGAATGAAACGGAATAGAAAGGAATGGAATCAACCCGAATGGAATGGAATGGAATGGAAAAGAATGGAATCAAACCGAAAGGAATGGAATGGAACGGAATGAAATCAACCGAATGCAATGGAATGGAACGGAACGGAATGGAATGGAATACAATCAACCCGAATGGAATGGAATGGAATGGAATGGAATAAATGCCAATGGAATGGAATGGAATGGAATAGAATGGAATGGAATTGCATGGATTGGAATGGAATGGAATCAACCCGAATGGAATGCAATGGAGGGGAATGGAATGGAAAGGACTGGAATGGTATGAACCCGAATGCAGTGGAATGTAATGGAATGGAATGGAATGGAATCTATCCTAATGTAATGGAATGGAATGGAATGCAATGGAATGTAGTGTAATGGAATGAAATCAACCCGCATGGAATGGAATGGAGTGGAATCAACTCGAATGGAAGGGAAAGGAATGGAATGGAATGGAATGGAATGGAATGGAATGGAATAGAATCAACCCGAATGGAATGGAATGGAATGGAATGGAATGGAATGGAATGGAATGGAAAGGAATGGAATGGAATGGAATCAACATGAATGGAATGGAATGGAGTGGAATGGAATGCAATGGAGTGGAATGGAATGGAATGGAATCAACCTGAATGGAATGGAATGGAATGGAATGGAATGGAAACGAATGCAATGGAATCAACCCGAATGGAATGGAATGGAATGGAATGCAATGGGATGGAACCAACCCGAATTGAATGGAATGGAAAGGAATCAACCAAATGCAATGGAACGGAATGTAATGGAATGGAATCAACCCGCATGGAATGGAATGGAGTGGAATCAACTCTAATGGAATGGATTGGAATGGAATGGAATGGAATGGAATCAACACGAATGGAATGGAATGGAATGGAAAGAATTGAATGGAATGGAATGGAATCAACACGAAAGGAATGGAATGGAGTGGAATGGAATGGAATGGAGTGGAATGGAATGGAATGGAATCAACCTGAATGGAATGGAATGGAATGGAATGGAATGGAAACGAATGCAATGGAATCAACCCAAATTGAATGGAATGGAATGGAATGGAATGCAATGGAATGGAATGGAATGGAATCTACCCGAATGGAATGAAATGGAATAGAGTGGAATGGAATCAATGCAAATGAAATGGAATGGTATGGAATGGCATGGAATTTAATGGAGTGGAATGGAATGGAATCAACCCGAATGGAATGCAATGGAAGGGAACGGAATGGAATGGAACGGAAAGGAATCAACCCGAATGGAATGGAATGGAATGGAATGGAATCAACCCGAAAGAAATGGAAGACAATGGAATGGAATGGAATGGAATTAACCCGAGTGGAATGGAATGGAATGGAGTCAACTCGAATGGAATGGATTGGAATGGAATGGAATGGAATCATCCCGAATGGAATGGAATGCAATGGAATGGAGTGGAATGGAATCAACTCGAATGGAAGGGAATGGAATGCAATGGAATGAAATGGAATGGAATGCAAAGCAGTCAACCGGAATGGAATGGAATGGAATGGAATGGAATGGAATGGAATAGAATGCAAAGCAATCAACCAGAATGGAATGGAATGGAATGGAATGGAATGGAATCAACACGAATGGAATGGAGTGGATTGGAATCAAGTCGAATGCAATGTAATGGAATGGAATCAACACGAATGGAATGGAATGGAATCGAATGGAAATGAATGGAATGGAAAGGAATGAAATGCAATGGAAGCAACCTGAATGGAATGGAAAGGAACGGGATGGAAAGGAATGGAATCAACCCGAGTGGAATTGAATGGAATGGAATCAACTCGAATGGAATGGAATGGAATGGAATGGAATGGAATATAATCAACCCGATTGGAATGGAATGGAATGGAATGGAAAGGAATGGAATGGAATCAGCTCGAATGGAATGGAATGGAACGGAATGGAATGGAATCAACACGAATGGAATGGAATGGAATGGAATGGAATGGAATGGCATGGAATGGAATAAAATGGAAAGGATGCAACTCGAATGGAATGGAATGGAATGGAATGGAATGGAATGGAATCTACCCGAATGGAATGGAATGGAATGGAATGCAATGGAATGGAATGGAATCAACTCGAATGGAATGGAATGCAATGGAATGGAATGGAATCGAATCATCGCGAATGGCATGGAATGGAATGCAATGGAATGAAATCAACTCAAATGGAATGGAATGCAATGGAATGGAATGGAATGGAATCAACCAGAGTGGAGTGGAAAGGAATGGAATGGAATGGAATGGAATGCAATCAATCCGAATGGAATGGAATGGAATCAACCCGAATGAAATGAAGTTAAGTGGAATCCAATCGAATGGAATGGAATGGAATGGAATGGAATGTAGTGGAATGGAATGGAATGGATTCAACCCGAATGGAATGGAATTGAATTGAATGGAACCATGCGGAATGGAATGGAATGGAATGGAAAGGAATGGAATGGGATGGAATGGAATGGAATGGAATGGAATCAACACACATGGAATGGAATGGAGAGGAATCAAGTAGAATGGAATGGGATGGAATGGAATCAACACGAATGGAATGGAATGGAATGCAATGGAATGAACCAGAATGGAATGGAATGGAATGGAATGGTATGGAATAAATCCGAATGGAATGGAATGGAATGGAATGGAATCAACCAGAGTGGAATGGAATGGAATGGAATGGAATGCAATCAACCCAAATAGAATGGAATGGAATGGAAGGGGATGGTATGGAATGGAATGGAATGAATCCGAGATAAATGGAATGGAATGGAATGGAATGGAATGGAATGGAATGGAATGAACCCGAATGGAATGGAATGGAGTGGAATCAACTCGAATGGAATGGAATGGAATGGATTGGAATGGAATGGAATGGAATGGAATGCTATCAAACCGAATGGAATAGAATGGAATGGAATGGAATGGAATGGAATGGAAACAATACGAATGGAATGGAATGGAGTGGAATGGACTGAAACGGAATGGAAAGGAATGGAAACAACCCGAACGGAATGGAATGGAATGGAAAAGAATGGAATCAAACCGAATGGAATGGAATCGAACGGAATGGAATCAACCCGAATGGAATGGAATGGAACGGAACCAAAGGGAATGGAAGAGAATCAACCCGAATGGAATGGAACGGAATGGAATGGAATGGAATGGAATGGAATGCAGTGGAATGGAATGGAATGGAATCAACCTGAATGGAATGGAATGCAATGGAAACGAATGCAATGGAATCAACCCGAATGGAATGGAATGGAATGGAATGGAATGCAATGGAATGGAATGGAATGGAATCTACCCGAATGGAATGAAATGGAATAGAGTGGAATGGAATCAATGCGAATGAAATGGAATGATATGGAATGTCATGGAATTTAATGGAGTGGAATGGAATGGAATCAACCCGAATGGAATGCAATGGAAGGGAACGGAATGGAATGGAACGGAAAGGAAACAACCCGAATGGAATGGAATGGAATGGAACGGAATCGAATCAACCCGAAAGAAATGGAAGACAATGGAATGGAATGGAATGGAATCAACCCGAGTGGAATGGAATGGAATGGAGTCAACTCGAATGTAAAGGATTGGAAAGGAAGGGAATGGAATCATCCCGCATGGAATGGAATGCAATGGAATGGAATGGAATGGAATCAACTCGAATGGAAGGGAATGGAATGGAATGGAATGAAATGGAATGGAATGCAAAGCAGTCAACCGGAATGGAATGGAATGGAATGGAATGGAATGGAATGGAATAGAATGCAAAGCAATCAACCAGAATGGAATGGAATGGAATGGAATGGAATGGAATGGAATGGAATCAACCCGAGTGGAATGGAGTGGATTGGAATCAACTCGAATGCAATGTAATGGAATGGAATCAACACGAATGGAATGGAATGGAATCGAATGGAAATGAATGGAATGGAAAGGAATGAAATGCAATGGAAGCAACCTGAATGGAATGGAATGGAAAGGAACGGGATGGAAAGTAATGGAATCAACCCGAGTGGAATGGAATGGAATGGAAAGAACGGGATGGAAAGGAATGGAATCAACCCGAGTGGAATGGAATGGAATGGAATCAACCCGAATGGAGTGGAAAGGAATGGAATCAACTCGAATGGAATGGAATGGAATGGAATGGAATGGATTGGAATATAATCAACCCGATTGGAATGGAATGGAATGGAATGGAAAGGAATGGAATGGAATCAGCTGGAATGGAATGGAAGGGAACGGAATGGAATGGAATCAACACGAATGGAATGGAATGGAATGGAATGGCATGGAATGGAATAAAATGGATAGGATGCAACTCGAATGGAATGGAATGGAATGTAATGGAATGGAATGGATTGGAATCTACCCGAATGGAATGGAATGGAATGGAATGCAATGGAATGGAATGGAATCAACTCGAATGGAATGGAATGCAATGGAATGGAATGGAATCGAATCATCGCGAATGGAATGGAATGGAATGCAATGGAATGGAATCAACTCAAATGGAAAGGAATGCAATGGAATGGAATGGAATGGAATCAACCAGAGTGGAGTGGAAAGGAATGGAATGGAATGGAATGCAATCAATCCGAATGGAATGGAATGGAATCAAACCGAATGAAATGGAGTAAAGTGGAATCAAATCGAATGGTATGGAATGGAATGGAATGGAATGGAATGGACTGGAATAGAATGGAATGGATTCAACCCGAATGGAATGGAATTGAATTGAATGGAACCATGCGGAATGGAATGGAATGGAATGGAAAGGAATGGAATGGGATGGAATGGAATGGAATGGAATCATCACACATGGAATGGAATGGAGAGGAATCAAGTAGAATGGAATGGGATGGAATGGAATCAACCCGAATGGAATGGAATGGAATGGAATGGAATGAAATGGAATGAATGGAATCAACCCGAATGGAATGCAATGGAATGGAATGGAATGCAATGGAATGAACCAGAATGGAATGGAATGGAATGGAATGGTATGGAATAAACCCGAAAGGAATGGAATGGTATGGAATGGAATCAACCAGAGTGGAATGGAATGGAATGGAATGGAATGGAATGCAATCAACCCAAATAGAATGGAATGGAATGGAAGGGGATGGTATGGAATGGAATGGAATGAATCCGAGATAAATGGAATGGAATGGAATGGAATGGAATGGATTGGAATGGAATGGAACGGAATGGAATGCTATCAAACCGAATGGAATGGAATGGAATGGAATGGAATGGAATGGATACAACACGAATGGAATGGAATGGAGTGGAACGGACTGAAACGGAATGGAAAGGAATGGAAGCAACCCGAACGGAATGGAATGGAATGGAAAAGAATGGAATCAAACCGAATGGAATGGAATCGAACGGAATGGAATCAACACGAATGGAATGGAATGGAACGGAACCAAAGGGAATGGAATGGAATCAACCCGAATGGAATGCAATGGAGGGGAATGGAATGGAATGGATTGGAATGGTCTCAACCCGAATGGATTGGAATGGAATGGAATGGAATGGAATGGAATCTATCAGAATGGAATGGAATGGAAAGGAATGGAATGCAACGGAATGGAATGGAATGGAATGGAATGGAATCAACACGCATGGAATGGAATGGAGTGGAATCAACCCGAATGGAATGGAATGGAATGGAATGGAATGCAATCAACTCGAATGGAATGGAATGGAATGGAATGGAATTGAATGGAATGGAATGGAATCAACACGAATGGAATGGAATGGAGAGGAATGAAATGGAATGCAGTGGAATGGAATGGAATGGAATCACCCTGAATGGAATGGAATGGTATGGAATGGAATTTAAACGAATGCAATGGAAACAACTGGAATGGAATGGAATGGAATGGAACCAAACCGAATGGAATGGAATGGAAAGGAATCAACCCAAATGGAATGGAATTGAATGGAATGGAATGGAATTGAATGGAAGGGAATGGAATGGAATGGAATGGAACAGAATTAACCCGAATGGCATGGAATGGAATGGAATGGAATGGAATGGAATGGAATGGAATCAATGCGAATGGAATGGAATGGAATGGAATGGTATGGAATGGAATGGAAAGGAATGGCATGGTTTGGAATGGAATGGAATGAACCGGAATGGAATGCAATGGAGTGGAATGGAATGGAATGGAATGGAATGGAACTGACTGGAAATATATGGAATGGAATCGAATGGAATTGAATCAACCCGATTGGAGTGGATTGGAATGCAATGAAATGGAAAGGAACGGGGTGGAAATGAAACAATCTGGGTGGAATGGAATGGAATTGTATGGAGTGGAGTGGAATGAAATGCAATGGAATGGAGTGGAGTGGAACGGAATGGAATGGAATCAACCTGAACGGAATGGAATGGAATGGAATGAAATAAAATGGAAAGGAAGCAACTCGAAAGGAATGGAATGGAATGGAACGGAATGGAATGGAATGCAGTCAACGCGAATGGAATGCAATTGAATTGATTGGAATGCAATGGAATCAAACCTAATGGAATGGAATGGAATGGAATGGAATGGAATCAACCCGAATGGAATGGAATGGAATGGTATGGAATGCAATGGAATGGAATAAACCCGAATGGAATGCAATGCAATGGAATGGAATGGAATGGAATCAACTCGAATGGAATGCAATGGAATGGAAAGGAATGGAATGGAATCAACCCGAATGGAATGGAATGCGATGGAATGGAATCAACCGGAATAGAATGGAATGGAATGGTAGGGAATGGTATGGAATGGAATGGAATCAATCCGAAACAAATGGAACGGAATGGAATGGAATGGAATGGAATGAACCCGAATGGAATGGAATGGAGTGGAATCAACTCGAATGGAATGGAATGGAACGGAATCAACACCAATGGAATGGAATGGAATGGAATGGAAAGGAGTCAACCCGAAATGAATGGAATGGATTGGAATCAACTCGAATTTGAATGGAAGGCAATGGAATGGAATGGAATGGAATGGAATCAACTAATATGGAATGGAATGGAAAGGAATGGAATGGAATGGAGTGGAGTGGAATGGCATGGAACAGAATGGAATGGAATGGAATAAACCCAAAAGGAATGAAATGGAATGGAATGTAATGGATTGGAAAGGAATGCAATTGAATCAACCAGAATGGAGTGGAAAGGAATGTAATGTAAAGGAATGGAATGGAATGGAATGGAACCAACCCGATAGAAACGGAAAGGAATGGAATGGAATGAAATCAACCAGAATAGAATGGAATGGAATGGAATGGAACGGAAAGGAATCAACCCAAATGGAATGGAATGCAATGGAATGGAAATGAATCGAACCAACACGAATGGAGTGGAATGGAATGGAATCAACTCGAATGGAATGGAAAGCAATGGAATGGAATGGAACGGAATGCAATCAACCCGAATGGAATGGAATGGAATGGAAGGGAAGGGAATGGAATGGAATGGAATCAAACCGAATAGAATGGAATGGAATGGAAGGGAATGGTATGGAATGGAAAGGAATAAATCCGAAATAAATGGAATGGAATGGAATGGAAAGAACCCGAATGTAATGGAATGGACTGGAATCAACTCGAATGGAATGGAATGGTTTGGATTGGAATGGAATGGAATGCAATCAACCCGAATGGAATGGAATGGAATGCAATAGAATGGAAACAACACGAATGGAATGGAATGGAGTGGAATGGAATGAAACGGAATGGAATGGAATGGAATCAACCCGAATGGAATGGAATGGAATGGAATGGAATGGAACGGAATGGAATCAACCCGAATGGAATGGAACGGAACGGAATGGAATGGAATGCAATCAACCCGAATGGAATTGAATGGAATGGAATGGAAAGGAATGGAATCAATGCGAATGCAATGGAATGGAATGGAATGCAAAGGAATGGCATGGATTGGAATGGAATGGAATGAACCCGAATGGAATGCAATGGAGGGGTATGGAATGGAATGGATTGGAATGGTATGAACTCGAATGGAATGGAATGGAATGGAATGGAATGGAATGGATTGGAATATAATCAACCCGATTGGAATGGAATGCACTGGAATGGAATGGAATGGAATCAACCCGAATGGAATCTAATGGAATGGAATGGAGTCAACACGAATGAAATGGAATGTATTGGAATCAATTCGAATGGAATGGAATGCAGTTGAATGGATTGGAATGGAATAGAATGCAATGGAATCAACTCGTATGGAATGGAATAGAAAGGAATGGAATGGAATGGAATGCAGTGGAATGGAATGGAGAAACCCGTAGGGAATGAAATGTAATGTAATGGAATGGAATGGAATAAACCTGAAAGGAATGAAATTGAATGGAATGGAATGGAATAGAATGGAATGTAAAGGAATGCAAAGCAATCAACCCGAATGGAGTGGAAAGGAATGGAATGGATAGGAATGGAATGGAATGGAATGGAACCAACCCGAATGGAATGGAATGGAAAGGAATCAATCCGAATGGAATGGAATGAAATGGAATGGAAAGGAATGGAATGGAATGGAATCAACACGCATGGATTGGAATGAAATGGTAAGGAATGGAATGGAAAGGAAAGGAATCAAACCGAATGGAATAGAATGGAATGGATTGGAATCTGAACCCAAATGAAATGGAATGGAATGGAATGGAATGGAATCAGCCCGAAAGGAATGGAATGAAATGGAATGGAAAGGAATGGAATGGAATGGAATCAACCCGAATGGAATGGAATGGAATGGAATGGAATCAACCCAAATGGAATGCAATGCAATGGAATGAAATGGAATCGAATCAACACGAATGGAATGGAATGGAATGGAATCAACTCGAAAGGAATGGAACGGAATGGAAGGGAATGGAATGGAATCAATCCAAATGCAATGGAATGGAATGGAAGGGAATGGAATGGAATGGAATGTTATGGAATGGAATGGAATCAACACAAACAGAATGGAATGGAATGGAAGGCAATGGTGTGGAATGGAATGGAATCAATCCGAAATAAATGGAATGGAATGGAATGGAATGGAATGAACACGAATGGAAGGAAATGGAGTGGAATCAACTCGAATGGAATGGAATGGAATGGATTGGAATGGAATGGAATGGAATGGAATGGAATGGAATGCTATAAACCCGAATGGAATGGAATGGAATGGAATGGAAACAACACGAATGGAATGGAATGGATTGGAATGGAATGAAACGGAATGGAATGGAATGGAATCAACCCGAATGGAATGGAATGGAAAAGAATGGAATCAAACCGAATGGAATGGAATGGAATCAACCCTAATGGAAAGGAATGGAATGGTATGGAATGGAATGGAATAGAATCAACGCAAACGGAAAGGAATGGAAAGGAATCAAACCGAATGGAATGGAAAGGAATGGAATGGAATGGAATCAATGCGAATGGAATGGAATGGAATGGAATGGAATGGAGTGGCATGGAGTGGAATGGAATGGAAACAACCCAAATGGAATGCAATGGAGGGGAAACGAATGGAATGGAATGGAATGGAAACAACCCGAATGGAACGGAATGGAAAGGAAAGGAATGGAATGGAATCAACCCGAAACGAGTGGAATGCAATGGAATGGATTGGAATGGTATCAACCCGAATGGAGTGGAATGGAATGGAACAGAATGGAATGGAATCTATCTGAATGGAAAGGAATGGAAAGGAATGGAACGCAATGGAATGGAATGGTATGGAATGGAATGGTATCAACCCGCATGGAATGGAATGGAGTGGAATCAACTCGAATGGAATGGAATGGAATGGAATGGAATGGAATATAATCAACCCGATTGGAATGGAATGCAATGGAATGGAACGGAATGGAATCAACGCGAATGGAATGGAATGGAATGGAATATAATGCAATCAACCAGAATGGAATGGACTGGAATGGAATGGAATGGAATGGAATGGAGTCAAACCGAATGGAATGGAATGGATTGGAATCAACTCGAACGGAATGGAATACAGTTGAATGGAATGGAACGGAATGGAATGCAATGGAATCAACTTGTATGGAATGGAATGGAAAGGAATGGAATGGAATGGAATGGAATGGAATGGAATGGAGTGGAATGGAATGGAGAATCCCGAAGGTAATGTAAAGGAATGGAATGGAATGGAATGGAATAAACCCGAATGGAATGGAATGGAATGGAATGGAAGGGAATGGAATGCTATGGAATCAACCCGAATGTAATGGAAAGGAATGGAATGGAATGGAATGGAATCAACCCGAATGGAATGGATTGAAATGGAATGGAAAGGAATGGAATGGAGTGGAATGGAATCAACCCGAATGGAATGGATTTCAATGGAACGGAGTGGAATCGAATAAACACGAATGGATTGGAATGGAATGGAATCAACTCAAATGGAATGGAATGGAATGGAATCGAATCAACATGAATAGAATGGAATGGAATGGAATGGAATGGAATGGTATGGAATGGAATGGAATCAATCAGAATTGAATGGAATGGAGTGCAATCATCTCGAGTGGAATGGAATGGAATGGAATGAAATCAACCCGAATGGAATGGAATGGAATGGAATGGAATCAGCCCGAATGGAATGGAATGAAATGGAATGGAATGGAATGGAAAAAACAGGAATGGAATGGAATGGAGTGGAATGCAATGGAATGGAATGGAATGGAATGGAATGGAATGGAATCAACCCGAATGGAATGGAATGCAATGGAAAGGAAGAGAATGGAAAGGAATGGAATTAAACGGAATGGAAAGGAATGGAATGGAAAGGAATGGAATCAAACGGAATGGAATAGAATGGAATGGATTGGAATATGAACCCAAATGAAATGGAATGGAATGGAATGGAATGGAATGGAATCAGCCCGAAAGGAATGGAATGAAATGGAATGGAAAGGAATGGAATGGAATGGAATCAACCCGAATGGAATGGAATGGAATGGAATGGAATGGAAGCAACCCAAATGGAATGCAATGCAATGGAATGGAATGGTATCGAATCAACACGAATGGAATGGAATGGAATGGAATCAACTCGAATGGAATGGAATGGAATGGAAGGGAATGGAATGGAATCAACCCAAATGGAATGCAATGGAATGGAAGGGAATGGAATGGAATGGAATGGAATGGAATCAACACAAACAGAATGGAATGGAATGGAAGGGAATGGTGTGGAATGGAATGGAATCAATCCGAAATAAACGGAATGGAATGGAATGGAATGGAATGAACACGAATGGAAGGAAATGGAGTGGAATCAACTCGAATGGAATGGAATGGAATGGAGTGGAATGGAATAGAATGGAATGGAATGGAATGGAATGCTATAAACCCGAATGGAATGGAATGGAATGGAATGGAAACAACACGAATGGAATGGAATGGATTGGAATGGAATGGAATGGAATGGAATGGAATCAACCGAAATGAAATAGAATGGAATGGAATGGAATGGAATGGAATTGAATGGAATCAACCCGAATGGAATGGAATGGAATGGAATGGAATGGAATGGAATCAACCCAAATGAAATGGAATGGAATGGAATGGAATGGAATGGAATCAACACAATTGGAATGTAATGGAATAGAAAGGAAATGAATGGAATGGAATGGATTGGAATGCAATGGAAGCAACCCGAATGGAATGGAATGGAATGGAATGGAATAGAATGGAATGGAATGGAATGGAATCCACCCGAATGGAATGGAATGGAATGGAATGGAATCAACCCGAATGGAATGGAATGGAATGGAAACAACTCGAATGGAATGGAATGGAATGGAATATAATCAACCCGATTGGAATGGAAAGCAATGGAATGGAATGGAATGGAATCAACCCTAATGGAATGGAATAGAATGCAATGGAATGGAATGGAATGGAATCCAATCAACCCAAATGGAATGGAATGGAATGGAATGGAATCGAACGGAGTCAACACGAATGGAATGGAATGGATTGGAATCAACTCGAATGGAATGGAATGGAATTGATTGGAGTGGAATGGAATGGAATGCAATGGAATCAACTCGTAAGGAATGGAATGGAATGGAATTTAAAGGAATGGAATGGAATGGAATGGAATGGAATGGATTGGAGTGGAATGGAATGGAGAAAACCGAAGGAAATGTAATGTAATGGAATGGAATGGAATGGAATAAACCCGAAGGGAATGGAATGGAATGGAATGGATTGGAATGGAATGGAGTGGAATGGATAGGAATGCAATGGAATCAATCCGAATGGAATGGAAAGGAATGCAATGAAATGGAATGGAATTGAATGGAATGGAATCAAACCGAGTCTAATGGAATGGATTGGAATCAACTCGATTGGAATGGAATGGAATGGAACAACAGAAATGGAATGGAATGGAATCGAATGGAAATGAATGGAATGGAATGGAATGGAATGCAATGGAAGAAACCCGAATGGAATGGAATGGAATGGAATGGAATGGAATGCAATGGAAACAACATGAATGGAATGGAATGGAATGGAATGGAATGGAAACAACATGAATGGAATGGAATGGAGTGGAATGGAATGAAACGGAATGGAATGGAATGGAATCAACCCGAATGGAATGGAAAGGAAAAGAATGGAATAGAATCAACGCGAACGGAATGGAATGGAATGGAATGGAATGGAACGGAATGGAAGCAACCCGAATGGAACGGAATGTAATAGAAAGGAATGGAATGGAAGCAACCAGGAAGGAGTGGAATGAAATGGAATGGATTGGAATGGAATGGAATCAACCCTAATGGAATGGAATGGAATGGAATAGAATCAACGCGAACGGAATGGAATGGAATGGAATGGAATGGAATGGAATGGAACGGAATGGAAGCAACCCGAATGGAACGGAATGGAATGGAAAGGAATGGAATGGAAGCAACCCGAAAGGAGTGGAATGCAATGGAATGGATTGGAATGGTATCAACCGGAATGGAGTGGAATGGAATGGAACAGAATGGAATGGAATCTATCTGAATGGAATGGAATGGAAAGGAATGGAATGCAATGGAATGGAATGGAATGGAATGGAATCAAACCCCATGAAATGGAATGGATTGGAATCAACTCGAATGGAATGGAATGGAATGGAATGGAATGGAATGGAATGGAATATAATCAACCCGATTGGAATTTAATGCAGTGGAATGGAATGAAATGGAATCAATGTGAATGGAATGGAATGGAATGGAATATAATGCAATCAACCAAAATGGAATGGAATGGAAAGGAATGGAGTCAACCCGAATGGAACGGAATGGATTCGAGTCAACACGAATGGAATGGAATGCAGTTGAATGGAATGGAAAGGAAACATCTTGTATGGAATGGAATGGAAAGCATTGGAATCGAATGGAATGGAATGGAATGGAATGGAATGTAGTGGAATGGAATGGACAATCCCGAAGGGAATGTAAAGGAATGGAATGGAATGGAATGGAATGGAATGGAATGGAATGGAATGGAGTAAACCCGAATGTCATGAAATGGAATGGAATGAAATGGAATGGAATGGAATGGAATGTAGTGGAATGGAATGGGCAACCCCGAAGGGAATGTAAAGGAATGGAATGGAATGGAATGGAATGGAATCGAGTAAACCCGAATGTCATGAAATGGAATGGAATGAAATGGAATGGAATGGAAAGGAATGCAATGAAATCAACCCGAATGGAATGGAAAGGAATGGAATGGACTGGAATGGAATGGAATGGAATGGAATGGAATCAAACCGAATGGAATGGAATGAAATGGAAAGGAAAGGAATGGAATCAAACCGAATGGAATGGAATGGAATGGATTGGAATCAACTCAAATGAAATGGAATGGAATGGAAAGGAATGGAATCAGCCCGAATGGAATGGAATGGAATGGAATGGAATGGAATGGAACCAAACCGAATTGAATGGAATGGAATGGAATGGAAAGGAATGGAATGGAATGGAATATAATGGAATGGAATGGAATGGAATCAACCAGAATTTAATGGAATGCAATGGAAAGGAATGGAATCGAATCAACACGAACGGAATGGAATGGAATGGAATCAACTCGAATGGAATGGAATGGAATGCAATGGAATGGAATGGAATCAACCCGAATGGAATGCAATGCAATGGAGTGGAATGGAATGGAATCAACCCGAATAGAATGGAATGGAATGGAAGGGAATGGTATGGATTGGAATGGAATCAATCCGAAATAAATGGAATGGAATGGAATGGAATGGAATGGAATGAAGCCGAATGGATTGGAATGCAGTGGAATCAACTCGAATGGAATGGAATGGAACAGAATCAACCCCAATGGAATGGAATGGAACGGAATGGAATGGAATGGAAAGGAATGGAATGGAATGGATTGGAATGGAATTAACCCGAATGGAATGGAATGGAATGGAATCAACTCGAATGGAATGCAATGGAATGGAATAGAATGGGACATAATCAACACGATTGGAATGGAAGGCAATGGAAATAAATGGAATGGAATCAACCCGAATGGAATGGAATGGAATGGAATGGAATGCAATCAACCCGAATGGAATGGAATGGAATGGAGTCAACCCGAATGGAATGGAATGGATTGGAATCAACTCGAATGGAATGGAATGGAATGGAACGGAATCAACTCATATGGAATGGAATGGAAAGGAATGGAATGGAATCGAATGGAATGGAGTGGAGTGGAATGTAATGTAATGTAATGGAATGGAATGGAATAAACCCGAAAAGAATGAAATGGAATGGAATGGAATGGAATGGAATGGAATGGAATGGAAAGGAATCAACCCGAATGGAATGGAATGCAATGGAATGGAATGGAATGGAATCACCACGAATGGAAAGGAATAGAATGGAATGGAATGCAATGGAATGGAATGCAAAGCAGTCAACCACAATGGAATAGAATGGAATGGAATGGAATACAATGGAATAGAATACAACGCAATCAACCAGAATGGAATGGAAAGGAATGGAATGGAATGGAATGGAATGGAATCAACCCGAATGGAATGGAATGGATTGGAATCAACTCGAATGGAATGGAATGGAATCAAATGGAAATGAATGCAATGGAATGGAATGGAATGCAATGGAAGCAACCTGAATGGAATGGAGTGGAATGGAATAAATGGAATGCAATGGAATAAACCCGAATGGAACGGAATGGAATGGAATCAACACGAATGGAATGGAATTGAATGGAGTGGAATTGAATGGAACGGAATGGAAAGGAATGGAATGGAATCAACCCTAATGGAATTGAATAGAATGGAATGGAATGGAATGGAATGGAATGGAATGCAATCAACCCAAATGGAATGGAATGGAATGGAATGGAATGGAACGGAGTCAACACGAATGGAATGGAATGGATTGGAATCAACTCGAATGGAATGGAATGGAATTGATTGGAATGGAATGGAATGGAGTGGAATGGAATGGAGAAAACCGAAGGAAATGTAATGGAATGGAATGGAATGGAATGGAATGGATTGGAATGCAATGGAAGCAACCCGAATGGAATGGAATGGAATGGAATGGAATGGAATAGAATGGAATGGAATGGAATGGAATCCAACCGAAGGGAATGGAATGGAATGGAATGGAAACAACTCGAATGGAATGGAGTGGAATGGAATGGAATATAATCAACCCGATTGGAATGGAATGCAATGGAATGGAATGGAATGGAATCAACCCTAATGGAATGGAATAGAATGGAATGGAATGGAATGGAATCAACCCTAATGGAATGGAATAGAATGGAATGGAATGGAATGGAATGGAATGGAATGCAATCAACTCAAATGGAATGGAATGGAATGGAATGGAATGGAATGGAACGGAGTCAACACGAATGGAATGGAATGGATTGGAATCAACTCGAATGGAATGGAATGGAATTGATTGGAATGGAATGGAATGGAATGCAATGGAATCAACTCGTAAGGAATGGAATGGAATGGAATTTAAAGGAATGGAATGGAATGGAATGGAATGGAATGGAATGGAATGGAGTGGAATGGAATGGAGAAAACCGAAGGAAATGTAATGTAATGGAATGGAATGGAATGGAATAAACCCGAATGGAATGGAATGGAATGGAATGGAATGGATAGGAATGAAATTGAATCAATCCTAATGGATGGAAAGGAATGCAATGGAATGGAATGGAATGGAATGCAATGGAATGGAATCAAACCGTATCTAATGGAATGGATAGGAATCAACTCGATTGGAATGGAATGGAATGGAATCAACAGAAATGGAATGGAATGGAATCGAATGGAAATGAATGGAATGGAATGGAATGGAATGCAACGAAAGAAACCCGAATGGAATGGAATGGAATGGAATGGAAACAACATGAATTGAATGGAATGGAGTGGAATGGAATGAAACGGAATAGAATGGAATGGAATCAACCCGAACGGAATGGAAAGGAAAAGAATGGAATCAAACCGAATGGAATGGAATGGAATGGAATGGAATCAACCCTAATGGGATGGAATGGAATGGAATGGAATGGAATAGAATCAACGCGAACGGAATGGAATGGAATGGAATGGAACGGAATGGAAGCAACCCGAATGGAACGGAATGGAATAGAAAGGAATGGAATGGAAGCAACACGGAAGGAGTGGAATGAAATGGAATGGATGGGAATGGAATGGAATCAACCCTAATGGAATGGAATGGAATGGAATGGAATGGAATGGAATGGAATGGAATGGAATAGAATCAACGCGAACGGAATGGAATGGAATAGAATGGAATGGAATGGAACGGAATGGAAGCAACCCGAATGGAACGGAATGGAATGGAAAGGAATGGAATGGAAGGAACCCGAAAGGATTGGAATGCAATGGAATGGATTGGAATGGTATCAACCGGAATGGAGTGGAATGGAATGGAACAGAATGGAATGGAATCTATCTGAATGGAATGGAAAGGAAAGGAATGGAATGCAACGGAATGGAATGGAATGGAATGGAGTGGAATCAACTCGAATGGAATGGAATGGAATGGAATGGAATGGAATGGAATGGAATATAATCAACCCGATTGGAATTTAATGCAGTGGAATGGAATGAAATGGAATCAATGCGAATGGAATGGAATGGAATGGAATATAATGCAATCAACCAAAATGGAATGGAATGGAATGGAATGGAGTCAACCCGAATGGAATGGAATGGATTTTAGTCAACACGAATGGAATGGAATGCAGTTGAATGGAATAGAATGGAATCATCTTGTATGGAATGGAATGGAAAGGAATGGAATCGAACGGAATGGAATGGAATGGAATGGAATGGAATGGAATGGGGTGGAATGGAATGGACAATCCCGAAGGGAATGTAAAGGAATGGAATGGAATGGAATGGAATGGAATGGAATGGGATGGAGTAAACCCGAATGGCATGAAATGGAATGGAATGAAATGGAATGGAATGGAAAGGAATGCAATGAAATCAACCCGAATGGAATGGAAAGGAATGGAATGGACTGGAAGGGAATGGAATGCAATGGAATCAAACCGACTGGAATGGAATGAAATGGAATGGAAAGGAATGGAATCAAACCGAATGGAATGGAATGGAATGGATTGGAATCAACACAAATGAAATGGAATGGAATGGAAAGGAATGGAATCAGCCCGAATGGAATGGAATGGAATGGAATGGAATGGAATGGAATGGAACCAAACCGAATTGATTGGAATGGAATGGAATGGAAAGGAGTGGAATGGAATGGAATATAATGGAATGGAATGGAATGGAATCAACCCGAATTTAATGGAATGCAATGGAAAGGAATGGAATCGAATCAACACGAATGGAATGGAATGGAATGGAATCAACTCGAATGGAATGGAATGGAATGGAATGGAATGCAATGGAATGGAATGGAATCAACCCGAATGGAATGCAATGCATTGTAGTGGAATGGAATGGAATCAACCCGAATAGAATGGAATGGAATGGAAGGGAATGTTATGGAATGGAATGGAATCAATCCGAAATAAATGGAATGGAATGGAATGGAATGGAATGAACCCGAATGGATTGGAATGCAGTGGAATCAACTCGAATGGAATGGAATGGAACGGAATCAACCCCAATGGAATGGAATGGAATGCAATGGAATGGAATGGATTGGAATGGAATTAACCCGAATGGAATGGAATGGAATGGAATCAACTCGAATGGAATGCAATGGAATGGAATAGAATGGGACATAATCAACACGATTGGAATGGAAGGCAATGGAAATAAATGGAATGGAATCAACCCGAATGGAATGGAATGGAATGGAATGGAATGGAATGCAATCAACCCGAATGGAGTGGAATGGAGTCAACCCGAATGGAATGGAATGGATTGGAATCAACTCGAATGGAATGGAATGGAATGGAACGGAATCAACTCATATGGAATGGAATGGAAAGGAATGGAATGGAATCGAATGGAATGGAGTTGAGTGGAATGTAATGTAATGGAATGGAATGGAATCAACACGAATGGAATGGAATTGAATGGAATGGAATGGATTGGAACAGAATGGAAAGGAATGGAATGGAATCAATGCGAATGGAATGCAATGGAATGGATTGGAATGGAATAGAATGGAATGGATTGGAATGGAATGGAATGAAATGGAATATAATGTAATGGATTCAAGCTCAATGGAATGGAATGGAATGGAATGGAATAGAATGGAATCAACCCGAATGAAATGGCATGGAATGGAATGGAATGGAATGGAATTGAATGGAATCAACCCAAATGGAATGGAATGGAATGGAATGGAATGGAATGGAATGGAATGGAATGGAATCATCCCGAATGAAATGGAGTGGAATGGAATGGAATGGAATGGAATGGAAAGAAATCAAACCGAAAGGAATGGAATGGAAGGGAATGGAATGGAATAGAATGGAATGGAATGGAAACAACCCGAATGGAATGGAATGGAATGGAATGAAATGCAATGAAATGGAACGGAATGGAATCAAACCGAATGGAATGGAATGGAATGGCATGGAATGGAACGGAATGCAATGGAATGGAATCAACCCGAATGGAGTGGAGTGGAATGGAATGGAATGCAATGGAATGGAATGAAATCAACCCAAATGTAATGGAATGGAATGGAATGGAATGGAATGGAATCAACCTGAGTGGAATGGAATGGAATGGAATAGATTGGAATGGAATGGAATCAAATGAAATGGAATGGTATGGAATGGAATGGAATGGAATCAACAAGAATCGACTGGAATGGGATGGAACGGAATGGAATCAACCCGAATGGAAAGGAATAGAATGGAATGGATTTAACACGAATCTAATGGAATGGAATGCAATGGAATCAAAACGAATGGAATGGAATGGAATTGAACGGAATGGAATGGAATCAACCGGAATGGAATGGAATGGAATGCAACGGAATTGAATGGAATGGAATGGAATCAACCCGAATGGAACGGAATGCAATGGAATGGAATGCAATGGAATGAAATGGAATGGAATGGAATGGAATCAACATGAACGGAGTGGAATGGAAAGGAATGGAATGGACTGGAATGGAATGGAATCAACCCGAACAGAATGAAATGGAATGGAATGGAATGGAATCAACCCAAATGGAATGGAATGGAAGAGAATGGAATGCAATGGAACGGAATGGAATCAACCTGAATGGGAATCAATGGAATGGAAGGGAAGGCAATGCAAAGGAATCAACCTGAATGGAATGGAATGGAATGGAAGGGAATGCAATGGAGTGGAATCAACCCGAATGGATTGGAATGGAATGGAATTGAATGGAATGAAATGGAATGGAATCAACCCGAATGGAATGGAATGGAATGGAATGGAATGGAATGTAATCAACCGGAATGTAATGTAATGGAATGGAATGGAATGGAATGAACCCGAATGGAATGGAATGGAATGGAATGGAATGGAATGGAATGGACTGTAATGGAATATAATGATCCCGATTGGAATGGAATGCAATGGAATGGAATGGAATGGAATCAACCCGAATGGAATGGAATGGAATGGAATATAATGCAATCAACCCAAATGGAATGGAATGGAATGGAATGGAATGGAATGGAATGGAGTCAACCCGAATGGAATGGAATGGATTGGAATCAACTCGAATGGAATGGAATGGAGTTGAATGGATTGGAATGATATGGAATGCAATGGAATCAACTCGTATGGAATGGAATGGAAAGGAATGGAAGGGAATCAACCTGAATGAAATGGAATGGAATGGAAGACAACGGAATAGAATGGATCGGAATGGAATCAACCCGAATGGAATGGAATGGAATGGAATGGAATGGAATGGAATGGAATGGAAACAACAGGAATGGAATGGAATGGAGTGGAATGCAATGGAATGGAATGGAATGGAATGGAATGGAACCGAATGGAATCCACCCGAATTCAATGGAATGGAATGGAATGGAATGGAAAGGAATGGAACCAAACCGAATGGAATGGAATGGAATGGATTGGAATCAACCCAAATGGAATGGAATGGAATGGAATGGAATGGAGCAGCCCGAATGGAATGGAGTGGATTCAAATGGAATGGAATGGAATGGAATGGAATGGAATCAACCTGAATGGAATGGAATGGAATGGATAGGAATGGAATGGAATGGTACGGAATGGAATCAACCCGAATGAAATGGAATGGAATGGATTGCAATGGAATGCAATCAACCCGAATGGATTGGAATGGAATGGAATGGAATGAAAGGCAATGGAATGGAATCGACCCAAATAGAATGGAATGGAATGGAATGGAACGGAGTCAACCCGAATGGAATGCAATGGAATGGAATGCAATGGAATGGAATGGAATGGAATGGAATGGAATGGAATCAACATGAATGGAGTGGAATGGAATGGAATGGAATGGAATGGAGTGGAATGGAATCAACCCGAAGGGAATGGAATGGAATGGAATGGGTTGGATGGAATGCAATGGAATCACCCCGAATGGAATGGAATGGAACGGAATGGAATGGAATGGAATGGAATGTTATGGGATGGAATTGAATGGAATCAACGTGAATAGAATGAAATGGAATGGGATGGAATTCAATGGAATGGAATGGAATCAATACGAATGGAATGGAATGGAATGGTATCAACCCGAATGGAATGGAATGGATTGGAATGTTATCAACCCGAATGGAATGGAATGGAATGGAAGAGAATGGAATGGAATGGAACGGAATGGAATCAACCCGAATGGAATGGAATGGAATGGAATGGAATGGAATGGAATGGAATGGAAAAAACCTGAATGCAATAGTATGTAATGGAATGGGATAGAATGGAATGGAACGGAATGAAATCAACCGGAATGCAATTTTATGGAATAGAATGGAAAGGAATGGAATGGAATGGAATCAACCCGAATGCAATGGAATGGAATGGAACAGAATGGAATAGAATGGAATGGAATCAACCCGAATGGATTGGAATTGAATGCATTGGAATGCGATGGAATGGAATGGAATGGAATCAACACGAATATAATGGAATGGAATGGAATGGAATGGAATAGAATGGAATGGAATCAACCCGAATGGAATGGAATGCCATGGAATGGAATGGAATGAAATGGATTGGAATGGAATCAACCCGAATAGAATGGAATGGAATGGATTTGAATGGAATCAACCCGAATAGAATGGAATAGAATGGAATGGAATTGAATGGAACACAATGGAATGGAATGGAATCAACCCGAATGGAATGGAATGGAATGGAATGGGTTGGATGTAATGCAATGGAATCACCCCGAATGGAATGGAATGGAACGGAATGGAATGGAATGGAATGGAATGTTATGGGATGGAATTGAATGGAATCAACGTGAATAGAATGAAATGGAATGGGATGGAATTCAATGGAATGGAATGGAATCAATACGAATAGAATGGAATGGAATGGAATGATATGGTATCAACCCGAATGGAATGGAATGGAATGGAATGTTATCAACCCGAATGGAATGGAATGGAATGGAAGAGAATGGAGTGGAATGGAACGGAATGGAATCAACCCGAATGGAATGGAATGGAATGGAATGCAATGCAATGGAATGGAATCAACCCGAATGGATTGGAAAGGAATGGAATGGAATGGAATCGACCCAAATGGAATGGAATGGAATGGAATGGAATGGAATCGAATGGAATGCAATCAACCCAAATGGAATGGAATGGAATGGAATGGAATGGAGTGTAATGGCATGGAAAAAACCTGAATGCAATAGTATGTAATGGAATGGAATAGAATGGAATGGAATGGAATAGAATGGAATGGAATGGAATGGAATGAAATCAGCTGGAATGCAATTGTATGGAATAGAATGGAAAGGAATGGAATGGAATGGAATCAACCCGAATGCAATGGAATGGAATGGAACGGAATGGAATAGAATGGAATGGAATCAACCCGAATGGATTGGAATTGAATGCATTGGAATGCAATGGAATGGAATGGAATGGAATCAACACGAATATAATGGAATGGAATGGAATGGAATGGAATGGAATGGAATGGAATGGAATAGAATGGAATGGAAACAACCCGAATGGAATGGAATGCCATGGAATGGAATGGAAGGGAATGGATTGGAATTGAATCAACCCGAATAGAATGGAATGGAATGGATTTGAATGGAATCAACCCGAATAGAATGGAATAGAATGGAATGGAATTGAATGGAATGCAATGGAATGGAATGGAATCAACCCGAATGGAATGGAATGGAATGGAATCAACACGAAAGGAATGGGATGGAAGGGAATGGAATGTAATGGGATGGAAGGGAATGGAATATAATAGAATGGAATGGAATGGAATCAACCCGAATAGAATGGAATGGAATGGAATGGAATGGAATGGAATGGAATGGAAAGAATTGAATGGAATGGAATGGAATCAACACGAAAGGAATGGAATGGAATGGAGTGGAATGGAATGGAATGGAGTGGAATGGAATGGAATGGAATCAACCTGAATGGAATGGAATGGAATGGAATGGAATGGAAACGAATGCAATGGAATCAACCCAAATTGAATGGAATGGAATGGAATGGAATGCAATGGAATGGAATGGAATGGAATCTACCCGAATGGAATGAAATGGAATAGAGTGGAATGGAATCAATGCAAATGAAATGGAATGGTATGGAATGGCATGGAATATAATGGAGTGGAATGGAATGGAATCAACCCGAATGGAATGCAATGTAAGGGAACGGAACGGAATGGAACGGAAAGGAATCAACCCGAATGGAATGGAATGGAATGGAATCGAATCAACCCGAAAGAAATGGAAGGCAATGGAATGGAATGGAATGGAATTAACCCGAATGGAATGGAATGGAATGGAGTCAACTCGAATGGAATGGATAGGAATGGAATGGAATGGAATCATCCCGAATGGAATGGAATGCAATGGAATGGAGTGGAATGGAATCAACTCGAATGGAAGGGAATGGAATGCAATGGAATGAAATGGAATGGAATGCAAAGCAGTCAACCGGAATGGAATGGAATGGAATGGAATGGAATGGAATGGAATAGAATGCAAAGCAATCAACCAGAATGGAATGGAATGGAATGGAATGGAATGGAATGGAATGGAATCAACCCGAATGGAATGGAGTGGATTGGAATCAAGTCGAATGCAATGTAGTGGAATGGAATCAACACGAATGGAATGGAATGGAATCGAATGGAAATGAATGGAATGGAAAGGAATGAAATGCAATGGAAGCAACCTGAATGGAATGGAAAGGAACGGGATGGAAAGGAATGGAATCAACCCGAGTGGAATGGAATGGAATGGAATAAACTCGAATGGAATGGAATGGAATGGAATGGAATGGAATATAATCAACCCGATTGGAATGGAATGGAATGGAATGGAAAGGAATGGAATGGAATCAGCTCGAATGGAATGGAATGGAACGGAATGGAATGGAATCAACACGAATGGAATGGAATGGAATGGAATGGAATGGACTGGCATGGAATGGAATAAAATGGAAAGGATGCAACTCGAATGGAATGGAATGGAATGGAATGGAATGGAATGGAATGGAATCTACCCGAATGGAATGGAATGGAATGGAATGCAGTGGAATGGAATGGAATCAACTCGAATGGAATGGAATGCAATGGAATGGAATGGAATCGAATCATCGCGAATGGCATGGAATGGAATGCAATGGAATGGAATCAACTCAAATGGAATGGAATGCAATGGAATGGAATGGAATGGAATCAACCAGAGTGGAGTGGAAAGGAATGGAATGGAATGGAATGCAATCAATCCGAATGGAATGGAATGGAATCAACCCGAATGAAATGGAGTTAAGTGGAATCAAATCGAATGGAATGGAATGGAATGGAATGGAATGTAGTGGAATGGAATGGAATGGATTCAACCCGAAGGGAATGGAATTGAATTGAATGGAACCATGCGGAATGGAATGGATTGGAATGGAAAGGAATGGAATGGGATGGAATGGAATGGAATGGAATGGAATCAACACACATGGAATGGAATGCAGAGGAATCAAGTAGAATGGAATGGGATGGAATGGAATCAACCCGAATGGAATGGAATGGAATGGAATGGAATGCAATGGAATGAACCAGAATGGAATGGAATGGAATGGAATGGTATGGAATAAACCCGAATGGAATGGAATGGAATCAACCAGAGTGGAATGGAATGGAATGGAATGGAATGCAATCAACCCAAATAGAATGGAATGGAATGGAAGGGGATGGTATGGAATGGAATGGAATGAATCCGAGATTTGGAATGGAATGGAATGGAATGGACCCGAATGGAATGGAATGGAGTGGAATCAACTCGAATGGAATGGTATGGAATGGATTGGAATGGAATGGAATGGAATGGAATGCTATCAAACCGAATGGAATAGAATGGAATGGAATGGAATTGAATGGAATGGAATGGATACAATACGAATGGAATGGAATGGAGTGGAATGGACTGAAACGGAATGGAAAGGAATGGAAACAACCCGAACGGAATGGAATGGAATGGAAAAGAATGGAATCAAACCGAATGGAATGGAATCGAACGGAATGGAATCAACCCGAATGGAATGGAATGGAACGGAACCAAAGGGAATGGAATAGAATCAACCCGAATGGAATGGAATGGAATGGAATGGAATGGAATGGAATGGAATGGAATGCAGTGGAATGGAATGGAATGGAATCAACCTGAATGGAATGGAATGGAATGGAAACGAATGCAATGGAATCAACCCGAATGGAATGGAATGGAATGGAATGGAATGCAATGGAATGGAATGGAATGGAATCTACCCGAATGGAATGAAATGGAATAGAGTGGAATGGAATCAATGCAAATGAAATGGAATGGTATGGAATGGCATGGAATTTAATGGAGTGGAATGGAATGGAATCAACCCGAATGGAATGCAATGGAAGGGAACGGAATGGAATGGAACGGAAAGGAAACAATCCGAATGGAATGGAATGGAATCGAATCGAATCAACCCGAAAGAAATGGAAGACAATGGAATGGAATGGAATGGAATCAACCCGAGTGGAATGGAATGGAATGGAGTCAACTCGAATGTAAAGGATTGGAAAGGAAGGGAATGGAATCATCCCGCATGGAATGGAATGCAATGGAATGGAATGGAATGGAATCAACTCGAATGGAAGGGAATGGAATGGAATGGAATGAAATGGAATGGAATGCAAAGCAGTCAACCGGAATGGAATGGAATGGAATGGAATGGAATGGAATGGAATAGAATGCAAAGCAATCAACCAGAATGGAATGGAATGGAATGGAATGGAATGGAATGGAATCAACCCGAGTGGAATGGATTGGATTGGAATCAACTCGAATGCAATGTAATGGAATGGAATCAACACGAATGGAATGGAATGGAATCGAATGGAAATGAATGGAATGGAAAGGAATGAAATGCAATGGAAGCAACCTGAATGGAATGGAATGGAAAGGAACGGGATGGAAAGGAATGGAATCAACCCGAGTGGAATGGAATGGAATGGAAAGAACGGGATGGAAAGGAATGGAATCAACCCGAGTGGAATGGAATGGAATGGAATGGAAAGGAATGGAATGGAATCAGCTGGAATGGAATGGAAGGGAACGGAATGGAAAGGAATCAACCCGAGTGGAATGGAATGGAATGGAAAGAACGGGATGGAAAGGAATGGAATCAACCCGAGTGGAATGGAATGGAATGGAATGGAATGGAATCAACCCGAATGGAGTGGAAAGGAATGGAATCAACTCGAATGGAATGGAATGGAATGGAATGGAATGGATTGGAATATAATCAACCCGATTGGAATGGAATGGAATGGAATGGAAAGGAATGGAATGGAATCAGCTGGAATGGAATGGAAGGGAACGGAATGGAATGGAATCAACCCGAGTGGAATGGAATGGAATGGAAAGAACGGGATGGAAAGGAATGGAATCAACCCGAGTGGAATGGAATGGAATGGAATGGAATGGAATCAACCCGAATGGAGTGGAAAGGAATGGAATCAACTCGAATGGAATGGAATGGAATGGAATGGAATGGATTGGAATATAATCAACCCGATTGGAATGGAATGGAATGGAATGGAAAGGAATGGAATGGAATCAGCTGGAATGGAATGGAAGGGAACGGAATGGAATGGAATCAACACGAATGGAATGGAATGGAATGGAATGGAATGGAATGGAATGGAATGGAATGGCATGGAATGGAATAAAATGGGAAGGATGCAACTCGAATGGAATGGAATGGAATGGAATGGAATGGAATCTACCCGAATGGAATGGAATGGAATGGAATGCAATGGAATGGAATGGAATCAACTCGAATGGAATGGAATGCAATGGAATGGAATGGAATCGAATCATCGCGAATGGAATGGAATGGAATGCAATGGAATGGAATCAACTCAAATGGAATGGAATGCAATGGAATGGAATGGAATGGAATCAACCAGAGTGGAGTGGAAAGGAATGGAATGGAATGGAATGCAATCAATCCGAATGGAATGGAATGGAATCAACCCGAATGAAATGGAGTAAAGTGGAATCAAATCGAATGGAATGGAATGGAATGGAATGGAGTGGAATAGAATGGAATGGATTCAACCCGAATGGAATGGAATTGAATTGAATGGAACCATGCGGAATGAAATGGAATGGAATGGAAAGGAAAGGAATGGGATGGAATGGAATGGAATGGAATCATCACACATGGAATGGAATGGAGAGGAATCAAGTAGAATGGAATGGGATGGAATGGAATCAACCCGAATGAAATGGAATGGAATGGAATGGAATGGAATCAACCCGCATGGAATGGAATGGAGTGGAATCAACTCGAATGAAATGGAATGGAATGGAATGGAATGGAATGGAAAGGAATGGAATGGAATGGAATCGACCCGATTGGAATGGAATTGAATGGAAAAGAATTGAATGGAATGGAATGGAATCAACACGAAAGGAATGGAATGGAGTGGAATAGAATGGAATGGAGTGGAATGGAATGGAATGGAATGGAATGGAGTGGAGTGGAATGGAATGGAATGGAATGGAATGGAATGGAAAGGAATGCAATGGAATCAACCCGAATGGAGTGGAAAGGAATGGAATGGAAAGGAATGGAATGGAATGGAATGCAATCAATCCGAATGGAATGGAATGCAACGGAATGGAGAGGAATCGAATCAACACGAACGGAGTGGAATGGAATGGAATCAAATCGAATGGAATGGAACGGAATGGAATGGAATGGAATGCAATCAACCCGAATGGAATGGAATGGAATGGAATCAACATGAATGGAGTGGTATGGAATGGAATGGAATGAACCCGAATGGAATGGAATGGAGTGGAATCAACTCGAATGGAATGGAATGGAATGGATTGGAATGGAATGGAATGGCATGGAATGGAATGGAATGGAATCAACCCGAATTCAATGGAATGGAATGGAATGGAATGGAATCAACACGAATCTAATGGAATGGAATGGAATGGAATGGAATGAGATGGAATGGAATCAACCCCAATGGAATGGAATGGAATGGAATGGAATCAACCCGAATGGAATGGAATGGAATGGAATGCAATGGAATGGAATGGAATGGAATGGAATGGAATGGAATATAATCAACCCGATTGGAATGGAATGGAATGGAATGGAATGGAATGGAATACAATGCAATCAACCCGAATGGAATGGAATGGAAAGGAATGGAATGGAATGGAGTCAACCCGAATGGAATGGAATGAATTGGAATCAACCCGAATGGAATGGAATGGAGTTGAATGGATTGGAATGATATGGAATGCAATGGAATCAACTCGTATGGAATGGAATGGAAAGGAATGGAATGGAATGGAATGGAATGGAATGGAATGGAGTGGAATGGAATGGAGAAACCCGTAGGGAAAGTAATGTAATGAAATGGGATGGAATGGAATGGAATTGAATAAACCCGAAAGGAATGAAATGGAATGGAATGGAATGGAATGGAATGCAAAGTAATCAACCCGAATGGAGTGGAAAGGAATGGAATGGAAAGGAATGGAATGGAATGGAATGGTACCAACCCGAATGGAATGGAATGGAAAGGAATCAACCCGAATGGAATGGAAAGAAATGGCATGGAAAGGACTGGAATGGAATGGAATCAACCCGAATGGAATGGAATGGAATGCAATGGAATGGAATCAACCCAAATGGAATGGAATGCAACGCAATGGAATGGAATCGAATCAACACGAATGGAATGGAATGGAATGGAATCAACTCGAATGGAATGGAATGGAATCAAACCAGATGGAATGGAATGGAAGGGAATGGTGTGGAATGGAATGGAATCAATCCGAAATAAATGGAATGGAATGGAATTGAATGAAACCAAATGGATGGCAATGGAGTGGAAACAACTCGAATGTAATGGAATGGAATGGAATGGAATGGAATGGAATGCTATCAACCCGAATGAAATGGAATGGAATGGAAACAACACGAATGGAATGGAATGGGGTGGAATGAAATGAAACGGAATGGAATGGAATGGAATAAACCAGAATGGAATGGAATGGAATGGAATGGAATGGAATTGAATGGAATGGAATGGAATAGAATCAACGCGAATGGAATGGAATGGAATGGAATGGAATCAACTCGAATGGAATGGAATGGAATGGAATGGAATGGAAAGGAATGGAATAGAATCAACGCGAATGGAATGGAATGGAATGGAATGGGTTGGAATGGAATGGAATCAACTCGAATGGAATTGAATGGAATGGAATGGAATGGCATGGAGCGGAATGGAATGGAATCAACCGAAATCGAATGCAATGGAGGGGAATGGAATGTAATGGAACGGAATGAAATCAACACAAATGGAATGGAATGGAATGGAAAGGAATGGAATGGAATCAACCCGAAAGTAGTGGAATGCAATGGAATGGTTTGGAATGGTATCAACACGAATGGAGTGGAATGGAATGGAACAGAATGGAATGGAATCTATCTGAATGGAATGGAATGGAAAGGAATGGAATGCAATGCAATGGAAAGGAGTGGAATGGAATGGAATCAACCCGCATGGAATAGAATGGAGTGGAATCAACTCGAATGGAATGGAATGGAACGTAATGGAATGGAATGCAATCAACCCGAATGGAATGGAATGGAATGGAATGGAATGGAAGGGAATGGAATGGAATTGAATGGATTCAACCCTAATGGAATGGAATGGAATGGAATCAACTCAAATGGAAGGCAATGGAATGGAATGCCACGGAATGGAATGGTATGGAATGGAATCGAATGGAATTGAATCAACCCGATTGGAGTGGATTCGAATGCAATGTAATGGAATGGAATGGGGTGGAATTGAATCAATCTGGGTGGAATGGAATGGAATGGAATGGAGAGGAATGGAATGAAATGCAATGGAATGGAGTGGAGTGGAATGGAATGGAATGGAACCAACCTGAATGGAACGGAATGGAATGGAATAAAATGGAAAGGAAGCAACTCGAATGGAATGGAATGGAATGGAATGGAATGGAATGGAATGGATTGGAATCAACCCCAACGGAATGCAATGGAATGGAATGGAATGAAATGGAATCAACCCGAATGGAATGGAATGGAATGGAATGGAATCAGCCCGAATGGAATGGAATGGATCGGAATGGAATGGAATCAACACGAATGGAATGGCATGGAATGGAATGGAATGGAATGGAATGGAATAAAATGGAAAGGAAGCAACTCGAATGGAATGGAATGGAATGGAGTGGAATGGAATGGAATCTACCCGAATGGAATGGAACGGAATGGAATGCAATGGAATGGAATGGAATCAACTCGAATGGAATCGAATGCAATGGAATGGCATGGAATCGAATCATCACGAAAGAATGGAATGGAATGGAATCAACTCAAATGGAATGGATTGCAATGGAATGGAACGGAATGGAATCAACCCGAGTGGAGTGGAATGGAATGAAATGGAATGGAATGGAATGGAATGGATTCAACCCGAATGGGATGGAATGGAATGGAATGGAATCATCTGGAATGGAATGGAATGGAATGGAATGGAAAGGAATGGAATGGGATGGAATGGAATGGAATGGAATGAACCCACATGGAATGGAATGGAGAGGAATCAAGTTGAATGGAATGGAATCGAATGGAATGGAATGAAATCAACCCGAATGGAATGGAATGGAATGAAATGGAATGAATGGAATCAACCCGAATGGAATGTAATGGAATGAAATGGAATGCAATGGAATCAACCAGAATGGAATGGAATGGAATGGTATGGAATGGAATGGTATGGAATCAACCCGAATGGAATGGAATGGAATGGAATGGAATGGAATGGAATGGAATCAACCCGAATGGAATGGAATGGAATGGAATGGAATGGAATGGAATGCAATCAACCCGAATAGAATGGAATGGAATGGAAGGGAATGGTATGGAAAGGAATGGAATCAATCCGAAATAAATGGAATGGAATGGAATGGAATGGAATGAAACCGAATGGAATGGAATGCAGTGGAATCAACTAGAATGGAATGGAAAGGAATGGATTGGAATTGAATGGAATGGAATGGAATGGAATCAACACGATTAGAATGGAACGGAATGTAAGGGAATGGTATGGTATGGAATGGAATCAATACGAAATAAATGGAATGGAATGGAATGGAATGAACCCGAATGGAATGGAATGGAGTGGAATCAACTCGAATGGAATGGAATGGAATGGATTGGAATGGAATAGAACGGAATGGAATGCTATCAACCCGAATGGAATGGAATGGAATGGAATAGAATGGAAACAACACGAATGGAATGAAATGGAGTGGAATGGAATGAAACGAAATGGAATGGAATGGAATCAACCCGAATGGAATGGAATGGAATGGAAAGGGATGGAAAAGAATTGAATCAAACCGAATGGAATGGAATGGAACGGAATGGAATCAACCCAAATGGAATGGAAAGGAACGGAACGGAATGGAATGGAATACAATCAACCCGAATGGAATGGAATGGAATGGAATGGAGTAAATGCGAATGGAATGGAATGAAATGGAATGGAATGAAATGGAATGGAATGGCATGGATTGGAATGGAATGGAATCAACTCGAATGGAATGCAATGGAGGGGAATGGAATGGAATGGATTGGAATGGTATCAACCCGAATGGAGTGGAATGGAATGGAATGGAATGGAGTCTATCCGAATCTAATGGAATGGAAAGGAATGGAATGCAATGGAATGGAATGCAATTGAATGGAATGTAATGGAATGAAATCAACCCGCATGGAATGGAATGGAGTGGAATGAACTCGAATGGAATGGAATGGAATGGAATGGAATCAACCCGAATGGAAAGAATGGAATTGAATGGAAAGAAATGGAATCAACACGAATGGAATGCAATGGTGTGGAATGGAATGGAATGGTGTGGAATGGAATGGAATGGAATCAACCTGAATGGAATTAAATGGAATTGAATGGAATGGAAACGAATGCAATGGAATCAACCCAAATGTAATGGAATGGAATGGAATGGAATGCAATGGAGTGGAACCAACCCGAATGGAATGGAATGGAATGGAATCAACCAAATGGAATGGAATGGAATGGAATGGAATGGAATCAACCCGCATGGAATGGAATGGAGTGGAATCAACTCGAATGGAATGGAATGGAATGGAATGGAATGGAATGGAATGGAGTGGAATCGACCCGATTGGAATGGAATGGAATGGAAAAGAATTGAATGGAATGGAATGGAATCAACACGAAAGGAATGGAATGGAGTGGAATGGAATGGAATGGAGTGGAATGGAATGGAATGGAATGGAATGGAGTGGAGTGGAATGGAATGGAATGGAATTGAATGGAATGGAATGGAATGGAAAGGAATGCAATGGAATCAACCCGAATGGAGTGGAAAGGAATGTAATGGAAAGGAATGGAATGGAATGGAATGCAATCAATCCGAATGGAATGGAATGCAACGGAATGGAAAGGAATCAAATCAACACGAACGGAGTGGAATGGAATGGAATCAAATCGAATGGAATGGAACGGAATGGAATGGAATGGAATGCAATCAACCCGAATGGAATGGAATGGAATGGAATCAACATGAATGGAGTGGAATGGAATGGAATGGAATGAACCCGAATGGAATGGAATGGAGTGGAATCAACTCGAATGGAATGGAATGGAATGGATTGGAATGGAATGGAATGGCATGGCATGGAATGGAATGGAATGGAATCAACCGGAATTCAATGGAATGGAATGGAATGGAATGGAATCAACACGAATCTAATGGAATGGTATGGAATGGAATGGAATGGAATGGAATGAAATGGAATGGAATCAACCCCAATGGAATGGAATGGAATGGAATGGAATCAACCCGAATGGAATGGAATGGAATGGAATGGAATGGAATGGAATGGAATGGAATGGAATGGAATATAATCAACCCGATTGGAATGGAATGGAATGGAATGGAATGGAATGGAATACAATGCAATCAACCCGAATGGAATGGAATGGAAAGGAATGGAATGGAATGGAGTCAACCCGAATGGAATGGAATGAATTGGAATCAACCCGAATGGAATGGAATGGAGTTGAATGGATTGGAATGATATGGAATGCAATGGAATCAACTCGTATGGAATGGAATGGAAAGGAATGGAATGGAATGGAATGGAATGGAATGGAATGGAGTGGAATGGAATGGAGAAACCCGTAGGGAAAGTAATGTAATGAAATGGGATGGAATGGAATGGAATTGAATAAACCCGAAAGGAATGAAATGGAATGGAATGGAATGGAATGGAATGCAAAGTAATCAACCCGAATGGAGTGGAAAGGAATGGAATGGAAAGGAATGGAATGGAATGGAATGGTACCAACCCGAATGGAATGGAATGGAAAGGAATCAACCCGAATGGAATGGAAAGAAATGGCATGGAAAGGACTGGAATGGAATGGAATCAACCCGAATGGAATGGAATGGAATGCAATGGAATGGAATCAACCCAAATGGAATGGAATGCAACGCAATGGAATGGAATCGAATCAACACGAATGGAATGGAATGGAATGGAATCAACTCGAATGGAATGGAATGGAATCAAACCAGATGGAATGGAATGGAAGGGAATGGTGTGGAATGGAATGGAATCAATCCGAAATAAATGGAATGGAATGGAATTGAATGAAACCAAATGGATGGCAATGGAGTGGAAACAACTCGAATGTAATGGAATGGAATGGAATGCTATCAACCCGAATGAAATGGAATGGAATGGAAACAACACGAATGGAATGGAATGGGGTGGAATGAAATGAAACGGAATGGAATGGAATGGAATCAACCAGAATGGAATGGAATGGAATGGAATGGAATGGAATAGAATCAACGCGAATGGAATGGAATGGAATGGAATGGAATCAACTCGAATGGAATGGAATGGAATGGAATGGAAAGGAATGGAATAGAATCAACGCGAATGGAATGGATTGGAATGGAATGGGTTGGAATGGAATGGAATCAACTCGAATGGAATTGAATGGAATGGAATGGAATGGCATGGAGCGGAATGGAATGGAATCAACTGAAATGGAATGCAATGGAGGGGAATGGAATGTAATGGAACGGAATGAAATCAACACGAATGGAATGGAATGGAAAGGAATGGAATGGAATCAACCCGAAAGTAGTGGAATGCAATGGAATGGTTTGGAATGGTATCAACACGAATGGAGTGGAATGGAATGGAACAGAATGGAATGGAATCTATCTGAATGGAATGGAATGGAAAGGAATGGAATGCAATGCAATGGAAAGGAGTGGAATGGAATGGAATCAACCCGCATGGAATAGAATGGAGTGGAATCAACTCGAATGGAATGGAATGGAATGCAATCAACCCGAATGGAATGGAATGGAATGGAATGGAAGGGAATGGAATGGAATTGAATGGATTCAACCCTAATGGAATGGAATGGAATGGAATCAACTCAAATGGAAGGCAATGGAATGGAATGCCACGGAATGGAATGGTATGGAATGGAATCGAATGGAATTGAATCAACCCGATTGGAGTGGATTCGAATGCAATGTAATGGAATGGAATGGGGTGGAATTGAATCAATCTGGGTGGAATGGAATGGAATGGAGTGGAGTGGAATGGAATGGAATGGAACCAACCTGAATGGAACGGAATGGAATGGAATAAAATGGAAAGGAAGCAACTCGAATGGAATGGAATGGAATGGAATGGAATGGAATGGAATGGAATGGAATGGAATGGATTGGAATAAACCCCAACGGAATGCAATTGAATAGAATGGAATGCAATGGAATCAACCCGAATGGAATGGAATGGAATGGAATGGAATCAGCCCGAATGGAATGGAATGGAACGGAGTGGAATGGAATCAACACGAATGGAATGGCATGGAATGGAATGGAATGGAATGGAATGGAATGGAATGGAATAAAATGGAAAGGAAGCAACTCGAATGGAATGGAATGGAATGGAGTGGAATGGAATGGAATCTACCCGAATGGAATGGAACGGAATGGAATGCAATGGAATGGAATGGAATCAACTCGAATGGAATGGAATGCAATGGAATGGCATGGAATCGAATCATCGCGAAAGAATGGAATGGAATGGAATAAACTCAAATGGAATGGATTGCAATGGAATGGAACGGAATGGAATCAACCCGAGTGGAGTGGAATGGAATGGAATGGAATGGAATGGATTCAACCCGAATGGGATGGAATGGAATGGAATGGAATCATCTGGAATGGAATGGAATGGAATGGAATGGAAAGGAATGGAATGGGATGGAATGGAATTGAATGGAATGAACCCACATGGAATGGAATGGAGAGGAATCAAGTTGAATGGAATGGAATCGAATGGAATGGAATGGAATCAACCCGAATGGAATGGAATGGAATGGAATGGAATGAAATGGAATGAATGGAATCAACCCGAACGGAATGTAATGGAATGAAATGGAATGCAATGGAATCAACCAGAATGGAATGGAATGGAATGGAATGGAATGGTATGGAATCAACCCGAATGGAATGGAATGGAATGGAATGGAATCAACCCGAATGGAATGGAATGGAATGGAATGGAATGGAATGGAATGGAATGGAATGCAATCAACTCGAATAGAATGGAATGGAATGGAAGGGAATGGTATGGAAAGGAATGGAATCAATCTGAAATAAATGGAATGGAATGGAATGGAATGGAATGGAATGAAACCGAATGGAATGGAATGCAGTGGAATCAACTCGAATGGAATGGAAAGGAATGGATTGGAATTGAATGGAATGGAATGGAATGGAATCAACACGAATAGAATGGAACGGAATGTAAGGGAATGGTATGGAATGGAATGGAATCAATCCGAAATAAATGGAATGGAATGGAATGGAATGAACCCGAATGGAATGGAATGGAGTGGAATCAACTCGAATGGAATGGAATGGAATGGATTGGAATGGAATAGAACGGAATGGAATGCTATCAACCCGAATGGAATGGAATGGAATGGAATAGAATGGAAACAACACGAATGGAATGAAATGGAGTGGAATGGAATGAAACGAAATGGAATGGAATGGAATCAACCCGAATGGAATGGAATGGAATGGAAAGGGATGGAAAAGAATTGAATCAAACCGAATGGAATGGAATGGAATGGAACGGAATGGAATCAACCCAAATGGAATGGAAAGGAACGGAATGGAATGGAATGGAATACAATCAACCCGAATGGAATGGAATGGAATGGAATGGAGTAAATGCGAACGGAATGGAATGGAATGGAATGGAATGAAATGGAATGGAATGGCATGGATTGGAATGGAATGGAATCAACTCGAATGGAATGCAATGGAGGGGAATGGAATGGAATGGATTGGAACGGTATCAACCCGAATGGAGTGGAATGGAATGGAACGGAATGGAGTCTATCCGAATCTAATGGAATGGAAAGGAATGGAATACAATGGAATGGTATGCAATAGAATGGAATGTAATGGAATGAAATCAACCCGCATGGAATGGAATGGAGTGGAAAGAACTCGAATGGAATGGAATGGAATGGAATGGAATCAACCCGAATGGAATGGAATGGAATTGAATGGAAAGAAATGGAATCAACACGAATGGAATGCAATGGTGTGGAATGGAATGGAATGGTGTGGAATGGAATGGAATGGAATCAACCTGAACGGAATTAAATGGAGTTGAATGGAATGGAAACGAATGCAATGGAATCAACCCAAATGGAATGGAATGGAATGGAATGGAATGGAATGGAGTGGAACCAACCCGAATGGAATGGAATGGAAAGGAATCAACCAAATGGAATGGAATGGAATGGAATGGAATCAACCCGCATGGAATGGAATGGAGTGGAATCAACTCGAATGGAATGGAATGGAATGGAATGGAATGGAATGGAATGGAATGGAGTGGAGTCGACCCGATTGGAATGGAATGGAATGGAAAAGAATTGAATGGAATGGAATGGAATCAACACGAAAGGAATGGAATGGAGTGGAATCGAATGGAATGGAGTGGAATGGAATGGAATGGAATGGAATGGAGTGGAGTGGAATGGAAAGGAATGGAATGCAATGGAATGGAATGGAAAGGAATGCAATGGAATCAACCCGAATGGAGTGGAAAGGAATGGAATGGAAAGGAATGGAATGGAATGGAATGGAATGCAATCAATCCGAATGGAATGGAATGCAACGGAATGGAAAGGAATCGAATCAACACGAATGGAGTCGAGTCAACCCGAAACGAATGGAAGGCAATGGAATGGAATGGAATGGAATCAACCCGAATGGAATGGAGTCAACTCGAATGGAATGGATTGCAATGGAATGGAATGGAATCAACCCGCATGGAATTAACTGGAATGGAATGGAATGGAATGAAATGGAATGGAATGCAAGGCAGTCAACCTGAATAGAATGGAATGGAGTGGAATTGAATGAAATAGAATGCAAAGCAATCAACCAGAATGGAATGGAATGGAATGGAATGGAATGGAATGGAATGGAATCAACCCGAATGGAATGGAAAGGATTGGAATCAACTCGAATGCAATGGAATGGAATGGAATCAACACGAATGGAATGGAAAGGAATCGAATGTAAATGAATGGAATGGAAAGGAATGAAATGCAATGGATGCAACCTGAATGGAATGGAATGGAATTGAACGGAATGGAATGGAATGGAATCAACCCGAGTGGAATGGAATGGAATGGAATGGAATGGAATCAACTCGAATGGAATGGAATGGAATTGAACGGAATGGAATATAATCAACCCGATTGGAATGGAAAGGAATGGAAAGGAATGGAATGGAATGGAATCGAATGGAATCAGCCCGAATGGAATGGAATGGAACGGAATGGAGTGGAATCAACACGAATGGAATGGAATGGAATGGAATGGAATGGAATAAAATGGAAAGGAAGCAACTCGAATGCTATGGAATGGAATGGAATGGAATTTAATTTACCCGAATGGAATGGAATGCAACGGAATGCAATGGAATGGAATGGAATCAACTCGAATGGAATGGAATGCAATGGAATGGAATGGAATCGAATCATCGCGAATGGAATAGAATGGAATGGAATGGAATCAACTCAAATGGAATGGAATGCAATGGAATGGAATGGAATGAAATCAACCAGAGTGGAGTGGATTGGAATGCAATGGAATGGAATGCAATCAATCCGAATGGAATGGAATGGAATCAACCCGAATTAAATGGAGTAAAGTGGAATCAAATCGAATGGATTGGAGTGGAATGGAATGGAATGGAATGGATTCAACCCGAATGGAATGGAATGGAATGGAATGGAATGGAATTTAATGGAACCATTCGGAATGGAATGGAATGGAATGGAAAGGAATGGAATGGGATGGAATGGAATGGAATGGAATCAACTCACATGGAATGGAATGGAGAGGAATCAAGTCGAATGGAATGGAATGTAATGAAATGGAATGGAATCAACCCGAATGGAATGGAATGGAATGGAATGGAATGAAATGGAATGAATGGAATCAAAACGAATGGAATGGAATTGAATGGAATGAAATGGAATGAATGGAATCAAAACGAATGGAATGCAATGGAATGGAATGGAATGCAATGGAATGAACCAGAATGGAATGGAATGGAATGGAATGGAATGGAATGGAATGGTATGGAATAAACCCGAATGGAATCGAATGGAATGGAATGGAATGGAATGGAATGGAATCAACCAAAATGGAATGGAATGGAATGGAATGGAATGCAATCAACCCAAATAGAATGGAATGGAATGGAAGGGAATGGTATGGAATGGAATGGAATCAATCCGAAATAACTGGAATGGAATGGAAAGGAATGAACCCGAATGGAATGGAATGGAGTGGAATCAACTCGAATGGAATGGAATGGAATGGATTGGAAGGGAATGGAATGGAAAGGAATGCTATCAAACCGAATGGAATGGAATGGAATGGAATAGAATGGATACAACACGAATGGAATGGAATGGAGTGGAATGGAATGAAACGGAATAGAAAGGAATGGAATCAACCCGAATGGAATGGAATGGAATGGAAAAGAATGGAATCAAACCGAAAGGAATGGAATGGAACGGAATGAAATCAACCGAATGCAATGGAATGGAACGGAACGGAATGGAATGGAATACAATCAACCCGAATGGAATGGAATGGAATGGAATGGAATAAATGCCAATGGAATGGAATGGAATGGAATAGAATGGAATGGAATTGCATGGATTGGAATGGAATGGAATCAACCCGAATGGAATGCAATGGAGGGGAATGGAATGGAAAGGACTGGAATGGTATGAACCCGAATGCAGTGGAATGTAATGGAATGGAATGGAATGGAATCTATCCTAATGTAATGGAATGGAATGGAATGCAATGGAATGTAGTGTAATGGAATGAAATCAACCCGCATGGAATGGAATGGAGTGGAATCAACTCGAATGGAAGGGAAAGGAATGGAATGGAATGGAATGGAATGGAATGGAATGGAATAGAATCAACCCGAATGGAATGGAATGGAATGGAATGGAATGGAATGGAATGGAATGGAAAGGAAAGGAATGGAATGGAATCAACATGAATGGAATGGAATGGAGTGGAATGGAATGCAATGGAGTGGAATGGAATGGAATGGAATCAACCTGAATGGAATGGAATGGAATGGAATGGAATGGAAACGAATGCAATGGAATCAACCCGAATGGAATGGAATGGAATGGAATGCAATGGGATGGAACCAACCCGAATTGAATGGAATGGAAAGGAATCAACCAAATGCAATGGAACGGAATGTAATGGAATGGAATCAACCCGCATGGAATGGAATGGAGTGGAATCAACTCTAATGGAATGGATTGGAATGGAATGGAATGGAATGGAATCAACACGAATGGAATGGAATGGAATGGAAAGAATTGAATGGAATGGAATGGAATCAACACGAAAGGAATGGAATGGAGTGGAATGGAATGGAATGGAGTGGAATGGAATGGAATGGAATCAACCTGAATGGAATGGAATGGAATGGAATGGAATGGAAACGAATGCAATGGAATCAACCCAAATTGAATGGAATGGAATGGAATGGAATGCAATGGAATGGAATGGAATGGAATCTACCCGAATGGAATGAAATGGAATAGAGTGGAATGGAATCAATGCAAATGAAATGGAATGGTATGGAATGGCATGGAATTTAATGGAGTGGAATGGAATGGAATCAACCCGAATGGAATGCAATGGAAGGGAACGGAATGGAATGGAACGGAAAGGAATCAACCCGAATGGAATGGAATGGAATGGAATGGAATCAACCCGAAAGAAATGGAAGACAATGGAATGGAATGGAATGGAATTAACCCGAGTGGAATGGAATGGAATGGAGTCAACTCGAATGGAATGGATTGGAATGGAATGGAATGGAATCATCCCGAATGGAATGGAATGCAATGGAATGGAGTGGAATGGAATCAACTCGAATGGAAGGGAATGGAATGCAATGGAATGAAATGGAATGGAATGCAAAGCAGTCAACCGGAATGGAATGGAATGGAATGGAATGGAATGGAATGGAATAGAATGCAAAGCAATCAACCAGAATGGAATGGAATGGAATGGAATGGAATGGAATCAACCCGAATGGAATGGAGTGGATTGGAATCAAGTCGAATGCAATGTAATGGAATGGAATCAACACGAATGGAATGGAATGGAATCGAATGGAAATGAATGGAATGGAAAGGAATGAAATGCAATGGAAGCAACCTGAATGGAATGGAAAGGAACGGGATGGAAAGGAATGGAATCAACCCGAGTGGAATTGAATGGAATGGAATCAACTCGAATGGAATGGAATGGAATGGAATGGAATGGAATATAATCAACCCGATTGGAATGGAATGGAATGGAATGGAAAGGAATGGAATGGAATCAGCTCGAATGGAATGGAATGGAACGGAATGGAATGGAATCAACACGAATGGAATGGAATGGAATGGAATGGAATGGAATGGCATGGAATGGAATAAAATGGAAAGGATGCAACTCGAATGGAATGGAATGGAATGGAATGGAATGGAATGGAATCTACCCGAATGGAATGGAATGGAATGGAATGCAATGGAATGGAATGGAATCAACTCGAATGGAATGGAATGCAATGGAATGGAATGGAATCGAATCATCGCGAATGGCATGGAATGGAATGCAATGGAATGAAATCAACTCAAATGGAATGGAATGCAATGGAATGGAATGGAATGGAATCAACCAGAGTGGAGTGGAAAGGAATGGAATGGAATGGAATGGAATGCAATCAATCCGAATGGAATGGAATGGAATCAACCCGAATGAAATGAAGTTAAGTGGAATCCAATCGAATGGAATGGAATGGAATGGAATGGAATGTAGTGGAATGGAATGGAATGGATTCAACCCGAATGGAATGGAATTGAATTGAATGGAACCATGCGGAATGGAATGGAATGGAATGGAAAGGAATGGAATGGGATGGAATGGAATGGAATGGAATGGAATCAACACACATGGAATGGAATGGAGAGGAATCAAGTAGAATGGAATGGGATGGAATGGAATCAACACGAATGGAATGGAATGGAATGCAATGGAATGAACCAGAATGGAATGGAATGGAATGGAATGGTATGGAATAAATCCGAATGGAATGGAATGGAATGGAATGGAATCAACCAGAGTGGAATGGAATGGAATGGAATGGAATGCAATCAACCCAAATAGAATGGAATGGAATGGAAGGGGATGGTATGGAATGGAATGGAATGAATCCGAGATAAATGGAATGGAATGGAATGGAATGGAATGGAATGGAATGGAATGAACCCGAATGGAATGGAATGGAGTGGAATCAACTCGAATGGAATGGAATGGAATGGATTGGAATGGAATGGAATGGAATGGAATGCTATCAAACCGAATGGAATAGAATGGAATGGAATGGAATGGAATGGAATGGAATGGAAACAATACGAATGGAATGGAATGGAGTGGAATGGACTGAAACGGAATGGAAAGGAATGGAAACAACCCGAACGGAATGGAATGGAATGGAAAAGAATGGAATCAAACCGAATGGAATGGAATCGAACGGAATGGAATCAACCCGAATGGAATGGAATGGAACGGAACCAAAGGGAATGGAAGAGAATCAACCCGAATGGAATGGAACGGAATGGAATGGAATGGAATGGAATGGAATGCAGTGGAATGGAATGGAATGGAATCAACCTGAATGGAATGGAATGGAATGGAAACGAATGCAATGGAATCAACCCGAATGGAATGGAATGGAATGGAATGGAATGCAATGGAATGGAATGGAATGGAATCTACCCGAATGGAATGAAATGGAATAGAGTGGAATGGAATCAATGCGAATGAAATGGAATGATATGGAATGTCATGGAATTTAATGGAGTGGAATGGAATGGAATCAACCCGAATGGAATGCAATGGAAGGGAACGGAATGGAATGGAATGGAAAGGAAACAACCCGAATGGAATGGAATGGAATGGAACGGAATCGAATCAACCCGAAAGAAATGGAAGACAATGGAATGGAATGGAATGGAATCAACCCGAGTGGAATGGAATGGAATGGAGTCAACTCGAATGTAAAGGATTGGAAAGGAAGGGAATGGAATCATCCCGCATGGAATGGAATGCAATGGAATGGAATGGAATGGAATCAACTCGAATGGAAGGGAATGGAATGGAATGGAATGAAATGGAATGGAATGCAAAGCAGTCAACCGGAATGGAATGGAATGGAATGGAATGGAATGGAATGGAATAGAATGCAAAGCAATCAACCAGAATGGAATGGAATGGAATGGAATGGAATGGAATGGAATGGAATCAACCCGAGTGGAATGGAGTGGATTGGAATCAACTCGAATGCAATGTAATGGAATGGAATCAACACGAATGGAATGGAATGGAATCGAATGGAAATGAATGGAATGGAAAGGAATGAAATGCAATGGAAGCAACCTGAATGGAATGGAATGGAAAGGAACGGGATGGAAAGTAATGGAATCAACCCGAGTGGAATGGAATGGAATGGAAAGAACGGGATGGAAAGGAATGGAATCAACCCGAGTGGAATGGAATGGAATGGAATCAACCCGAATGGAGTGGAAAGGAATGGAATCAACTCGAATGGAATGGAATGGAATGGAATGGAATGGATTGGAATATAATCAACCCGATTGGAATGGAATGGAATGGAATGGAAAGGAATGGAATGGAATCAGCTGGAATGGAATGGAAGGGAACGGAATGGAATGGAATCAACACGAATGGAATGGAATGGAATGGAATGGAATGGCATGGAATGGAATAAAATGGATAGGATGCAACTCGAATGGAATGGAATGGAATGTAATGGAATGGAATGGATTGGAATCTACCCGAATGGAATGGAATGGAATGGAATGCAATGGAATGGAATGGAATCAACTCGAATGGAATGGAATGCAATGGAATGGAATGGAATCGAATCATCGCGAATGGAATGGAATGGAATGCAATGGAATGGAATCAACTCAAATGGAAAGGAATGCAATGGAATGGAATGGAATGGAATCAACCAGAGTGGAGTGGAAAGGAATGGAATGGAATGGAATGCAATCAATCCGAATGGAATGGAATGGAATCAAACCGAATGAAATGGAGTAAAGTGGAATCAAATCGAATGGTATGGAATGGAATGGAATGGAATGGAATGGACTGGAATAGAATGGAATGGATTCAACCCGAATGGAATGGAATTGAATTGAATGGAACCATGCGGAATGGAATGGAATGGAATGGAAAGGAATGGAATGGGATGGAATGGAATGGAATGGAATCATCACACATGGAATGGAATGGAGAGGAATCAAGTAGAATGGAATGGGATGGAATGGAATCAACCCGAATGGAATGGAATGGAATGGAATGGAATGAAATGGAATGAATGGAATCAACCCGAATGGAATGCAATGGAATGGAATGGAATGCAATGGAATGAACCAGAATGGAATGGAATGGAATGGAATGGTATGGAATAAACCCGAAAGGAATGGAATGGTATGGAATGGAATCAACCAGAGTGGAATGGAATGGAATGGAATGGAATGGAATGCAATCAACCCAAATAGAATGGAATGGAATGGAAGGGGATGGTATGGAATGGAATGGAATGAATCCGAGATAAATGGAATGGAATGGAATGGAATGGAATGGATTGGAATGGAATGGAACGGAATGGAATGCTATCAAACCGAATGGAATGGAATGGAATGGAATGGAATGGAATGGATACAACACGAATGGAATGGAATGGAGTGGAACGGACTGAAACGGAATGGAAAGGAATGGAAGCAACCCGAACGGAATGGAATGGAATGGAAAAGAATGGAATCAAACCGAATGGAATGGAATCGAACGGAATGGAATCAACACGAATGGAATGGAATGGAACGGAACCAAAGGGAATGGAATGGAATCAACCCGAATGGAATGCAATGGAGGGGAATGGAATGGAATGGATTGGAATGGTCTCAACCCGAATGGATTGGAATGGAATGGAATGGAATGGAATGGAATCTATCAGAATGGAATGGAATGGAAAGGAATGGAATGCAACGGAATGGAATGGAATGGAATGGAATGGAATCAACACGCATGGAATGGAATGGAGTGGAATCAACCCGAATGGAATGGAATGGAATGGAATGGAATGCAATCAACTCGAATGGAATGGAATGGAATGGAATGGAATTGAATGGAATGGAATGGAATCAACACGAATGGAATGGAATGGAGAGGAATGAAATGGAATGCAGTGGAATGGAATGGAATGGAATCACCCTGAATGGAATGGAATGGTATGGAATGGAATTTAAACGAATGCAATGGAAACAACTGGAATGGAATGGAATGGAATGGAACCAAACCGAATGGAATGGAATGGAAAGGAATCAACCCAAATGGAATGGAATTGAATGGAATGGAATGGAATTGAATGGAAGGGAATGGAATGGAATGGAATGGAACAGAATTAACCCGAATGGCATGGAATGGAATGGAATGGAATGGAATGGAATGGAATGGAATCAATGCGAATGGAATGGAATGGAATGGAATGGTATGGAATGGAATGGAAAGGAATGGCATGGTTTGGAATGGAATGGAATGAACCGGAATGGAATGCAATGGAGTGGAATGGAATGGAATGGAATGGAATGGAACTGACTGGAAATATATGGAATGGAATCGAATGGAATTGAATCAACCCGATTGGAGTGGATTGGAATGCAATGAAATGGAAAGGAATGGGGTGGAAATGAAACAATCTGGGTGGAATGGAATGGAATTGTATGGAGTGGAGTGGAATGAAATGCAATGGAATGGAGTGGAGTGGAACGGAATGGAATGGAATCAACCTGAACGGAATGGAATGGAATGGAATGAAATAAAATGGAAAGGAAGCAACTCGAAAGGAATGGAATGGAATGGAACGGAATGGAATGGAATGCAGTCAACGCGAATGGAATGCAATTGAATTGATTGGAATGCAATGGAATCAAACCTAATGGAATGGAATGGAATGGAATGGAATGGAATCAACCCGAATGGAATGGAATGGAATGGTATGGAATGCAATGGAATGGAATAAACCCGAATGGAATGCAATGCAATGGAATGGAATGGAATGGAATCAACTCGAATGGAATGCAATGGAATGGAAAGGAATGGAATGGAATCAACCCGAATGGAATGGAATGCGATGGAATGGAATCAACCGGAATAGAATGGAATGGAATGGTAGGGAATGGTATGGAATGGAATGGAATCAATCCGAAACAAATGGAACGGAATGGAATGGAATGGAATGGAATGAACCCGAATGGAATGGAATGGAGTGGAATCAACTCGAATGGAATGGAATGGAACGGAATCAACACCAATGGAATGGAATGGAATGGAATGGAAAGGAGTCAACCCGAAATGAATGGAATGGATTGGAATCAACTCGAATTTGAATGGAAGGCAATGGAATGGAATGGAATGGAATGGAATCAACTAATATGGAATGGAATGGAAAGGAATGGAATGGAATGGAGTGGAGTGGAATGGCATGGAACAGAATGGAATGGAATGGAATAAACCCAAAAGGAATGAAATGGAATGGAATGTAATGGATTGGAAAGGAATGCAATTGAATCAACCAGAATGGAGTGGAAAGGAATGTAATGTAAAGGAATGGAATGGAATGGAATGGAACCAACCCGATAGAAACGGAAAGGAATGGAATGGAATGAAATCAACCAGAATAGAATGGAATGGAATGGAATGGAACGGAAAGGAATCAACCCAAATGGAATGGAATGCAATGGAATGGAAATGAATCGAACCAACACGAATGGAGTGGAATGGAATGGAATCAACTCGAATGGAATGGAAAGCAATGGAATGGAATGGAACGGAATGCAATCAACCCGAATGGAATGGAATGGAATGGAAGGGAAGGGAATGGAATGGAATGGAATCAAACCGAATAGAATGGAATGGAATGGAAGGGAATGGTATGGAATGGAAAGGAATAAATCCGAAATAAATGGAATGGAATGGAATGGAAAGAACCCGAATGTAATGGAATGGACTGGAATCAACTCGAATGGAATGGAATGGTTTGGATTGGAATGGAATGGAATGCAATCAACCCGAATGGAATGGAATGGAATGCAATAGAATGGAAACAACACGAATGGAATGGAATGGAGTGGAATGGAATGAAACGGAATGGAATGGAATGGAATCAACCCGAATGGAATGGAATGGAATGGAATGGAATGGAATGGAACGGAATGGAATCAACCCGAATGGAATGGAACGGAACGGAATGGAATGGAATGCAATCAACCCGAATGGAATTGAATGGAATGGAATGGAAAGGAATGGAATCAATGCGAATGCAATGGAATGGAATGGAATGCAAAGGAATGGCATGGATTGGAATGGAATGGAATGAACCCGAATGGAATGCAATGGAGGGGTATGGAATGGAATGGATTGGAATGGTATGAACTCGAATGGAATGGAATGGAATGGAATGGAATGGAATGGAATGGAATGGAATGGATTGGAATATAATCAACCCGATTGGAATGGAATGCACTGGAATGGAATGGAATGGAATCAACCCGAATGGAATCTAATGGAATGGAATGGAGTCAACACGAATGAAATGGAATGTATTGGAATCAATTCGAATGGAATGGAATGCAGTTGAATGGATTGGAATGGAATAGAATGCAATGGAATCAACTCGTATGGAATGGAATAGAAAGGAATGGAATGGAATGGAATGCAGTGGAATGGAATGGAGAAACCCGTAGGGAATGAAATGTAATGTAATGGAATGGAATGGAATAAACCTGAAAGGAATGAAATTGAATGGAATGGAATGGAATAGAATGGAATGTAAAGGAATGCAAAGCAATCAACCCGAATGGAGTGGAAAGGAATGGAATGGATAGGAATGGAATGGAATGGAATGGAACCAACCCGAATGGAATGGAATGGAAAGGAATCAATCCGAATGGAATGGAATGAAATGGAATGGAAAGGAATGGAATGGAATGGAATCAACACGCATGGATTGGAATGAAATGGTAAGGAATGGAATGGAAAGGAAAGGAATCAAACCGAATGGAATAGAATGGAATGGATTGGAATCTGAACCCAAATGAAATGGAATGGAATGGAATGGAATGGAATCAGCCCGAAAGGAATGGAATGAAATGGAATGGAAAGGAATGGAATGGAATGGAATCAACCCGAATGGAATGGAATGGAATGGAATGGAATCAACCCAAATGGAATGCAATGCAATGGAATGAAATGGAATCGAATCAACACGAATGGAATGGAATGGAATGGAATCAACTCGAAAGGAATGGAACGGAATGGAAGGGAATGGAATGGAATCAATCCAAATGCAATGGAATGGAATGGAAGGGAATGGAATGGAATGGAATGGAATGGAATGGAATGGAATCAACACAAACAGAATGGAATGGAATGGAAGGCAATGGTGTGGAATGGAATGGAATCAATCCGAAATAAATGGAATGGAATGGAATGGAATGGAATGAACACGAATGGAAGGAAATGGAGTGGAATCAACTCGAATGGAATGGAATGGAATGGATTGGAATGGAATGGAATGGAATGGAATGGAATGGAATGCTATAAACCCGAATGGAATGGAATGGAATGGAATGGAAACAACACGAATGGAATGGAATGGATTGGAATGGAATGAAACGGAATGGAATGGAATGGAATCAACCCGAATGGAATGGAATGGAAAAGAATGGAATCAAACCGAATGGAATGGAATGGAATCAACCCTAATGGAAAGGAATGGAATTGTATGGAATGGAATGGAATAGAATCAACGCAAACGGAAAGGAATGGAAAGGAATCAAACCGAATGGAATGGAAAGGAATGGAATGGAATGGAATCAATGCGAATGGAATGGAATGGAATGGAATGGAATGGAATGGAGTGGCATGGAGTGGAATGGAATGGAAACAACCCAAATGGAATGCAATGGAGGGGAAACGAATGGAATGGAATGGAATGGAAGCAACCCGAATGGAACGGAATGGAAAGGAAAGGAATGGAATGGAATCAACCCGAAACGAGTGGAATGCAATGGAATGGATTGGAATGGTATCAACCCGAATGGAGTGGAATGGAATGGAACAGAATGGAATGGAATCTATCTGAATGGAAAGGAATGGAAAGGAATGGAACGCAATGGAATGGAATGGTATGGAATGGAATGGTATCAACCCGCATGGAATGGAATGGAGTGGAATCAACTCGAATGGAATGGAATGGAATGGAATGGAATGGAATATAATCAACCCGATTGGAATGGAATGCAATGGAATGGAACGGAATGGAATCAACGCGAATGGAATGGAATGGAATGGAATATAATGCAATCAACCAGAATGGAATGGACTGGAATGGAATGGAATGGAATGGAATGGAGTCAAACCGAATGGAATGGAATGGATTGGAATCAACTCGAACGGAATGGAATACAGTTGAATGGAATGGAACGGAATGGAATGCAATGGAATCAACTTGTATGGAATGGAATGGAAAGGAATGGAATGGAATGGAATGGAATGGAATGGAATGGAGTGGAATGGAATGGAGAATCCCGAAGGTAATGTAAAGGAATGGAATGGAATGGAATGGAATAAACCCGAATGGAATGGAATGGAATGGAATGGAAGGGAATGGAATGCTATGGAATCAACCCGAATGTAATGGAAAGGAATGGAATGGAATGGAATGGAATCAACCCGAATGGAATGGATTGAAATGGAATGGAAAGGAATGGAATGGAGTGGAATGGAATCAACCCGAATGGAATGGATTTCAATGGAACGGAGTGGAATCGAATAAACACGAATGGATTGGAATGGAATGGAATCAACTCAAATGGAATGGAATGGAATGGAATCGAATCAACATGAATAGAATGGAATGGAATGGAATGGAATGGAATGGTATGGAATGGAATGGAATCAATCAGAATGGAATGGAATGGAGTGCAATCATCTCGAGTGGAATGGAATGGAATGGAATGAAATCAACCCGAATGGAATGGAATGGAATGGAATGGAATCAGCCCGAATGGAATGGAATGGAATGGAATGGAATGGAATGGAAAAAACAGGAATGGAATGGAATGGAGTGGAATGCAATGGAATGGAATGGAATGGAATGGAATGGAATGGAATCAACCCGAATGGAATGGAATGCAATGGAAAGGAAGAGAATGGAAAGGAATGGAATTAAACGGAATGGAAAGGAATGGAATGGAAAGGAATGGAATCAAACGGAATGGAATAGAATGGAATGGATTGGAATATGAACCCAAATGAAATGGAATGGAATGGAATGGAATGGAATGGAATCAGCCCGAAAGGAATGGAATGAAATGGAATGGAAAGGAATGGAATGGAATGGAATCAACCCGAATGGAATGGAATGGAATGGAATGGAATGGAAGCAACCCAAATGGAATGCAATGCAATGGAATGGAATGGTATCGAATCAACACGAATGGAATGGAATGGAATGGAATCAACTCGAATGGAATGGAATGGAATGGAAGGGAATGGAATGGAATCAACCCAAATGGAATGCAATGGAATGGAAGGGAATGGAATGGAATGGAATGGAATGGAATCAACACAAACAGAATGGAATGGAATGGAAGGGAATGGTGTGGAATGGAATGGAATCAATCCGAAATAAACGGAATGGAATGGAATGGAATGGAATGAACACGAATGGAAGGAAATGGAGTGGAATCAACTCGAATGGAATGGAATGGAATGGAGTGGAATGGAATAGAATGGAATGGAATGGAATGGAATGCTATAAACCCGAATGGAATGGAATGGAATGGAATGGAAACAACACGAATGGAATGGAATGGATTGGAATGGAATGGAATGGAATGGAATGGAATCAACCGAAATGAAATAGAATGGAATGGAATGGAATGGAATGGAATTGAATGGAATCAACCCGAATGGAATGGAATGGAATGGAATGGAATGGAATGGAATCAACCCAAATGAAATGGAATGGAATGGAATGGAATGGAATGGAATCAACACAATTGGAATGTAATGGAATAGAAAGGAAATGAATGGAATGGAATGGATTGGAATGCAATGGAAGCAACCCGAATGGAATGGAATGGAATGGAATGGAATAGAATGGAATGGAATGGAATGGAATCCACCCGAATGGAATGGAATGGAATGGAATGGAATCAACCCGAATGGAATGGAATGGAATGGAAACAACTCGAATGGAATGGAATGGAATGGAATATAATCAACCCGATTGGAATGGAAAGCAATGGAATGGAATGGAATGGAATCAACCCTAATGGAATGGAATAGAATGCAATGGAATGGAATGGAATGGAATCCAATCAACCCAAATGGAATGGAATGGAATGGAATGGAATCGAACGGAGTCAACACGAATGGAATGGAATGGATTGGAATCAACTCGAATGGAATGGAATGGAATTGATTGGAGTGGAATGGAATGGAATGCAATGGAATCAACTCGTAAGGAATGGAATGGAATGGAATTTAAAGGAATGGAATGGAATGGAATGGAATGGAATGGATTGGAGTGGAATGGAATGGAGAAAACCGAAGGAAATGTAATGTAATGGAATGGAATGGAATGGAATAAACCCGAAGGGAATGGAATGGAATGGAATGGATTGGAATGGAATGGAGTGGAATGGATAGGAATGCAATGGAATCAATCCGAATGGAATGGAAAGGAATGCAATGAAATGGAATGGAATTGAATGGAATGGAATCAAACCGAGTCTAATGGAATGGATTGGAATCAACTCGATTGGAATGGAATGGAATGGAACAACAGAAATGGAATGGAATGGAATCGAATGGAAATGAATGGAATGGAATGGAATGGAATGCAATGGAAGAAACCCGAATGGAATGGAATGGAATGGAATGGAATGGAATGCAATGGAAACAACATGAATGGAATGGAATGGAATGGAATGGAATGGAATGGAATGGAAACAACATGAATGGAATGGAATGGAGTGGAATGGAATGAAACGGAATGGAATGGAATGGAATCAACCCGAATGGAATGGAAAGGAAAAGAATGGAATAGAATCAACGCGAACGGAATGGAATGGAATGGAATGGAATGGAACGGAATGGAAGCAACCCGAATGGAACGGAATGTAATAGAAAGGAATGGAATGGAAGCAACCAGGAAGGAGTGGAATGAAATGGAATGGATTGGAATGGAATGGAATCAACCCTAATGGAATGGAATGGAATGGAATAGAATCAACGCGAACGGAATGGAATGGAATGGAATGGAATGGAATGGAACGGAATGGAAGCAACCCGAATGGAACGGAATGGAATGGAAAGGAATGGAATGGAAGCAACCCGAAAGGAGTGGAATGCAATGGAATGGATTGGAATGGAGTGGAATGGAATCAACCCGAAGGGAATGGAATGGAATGGAATGGGTTGGATGGAATGCAATGGAATCACCCCGAATGGAATGGAATGGAACGGAATGGAATGGAATGGAATGGAATGTTATGGGATGGAATTGAATGGAATCAACGTGAATAGAATGAAATGGAATGGGATGGAATTCAATGGAATGGAATGGAATCAATACGAATGGAATGGAATGGAATGGTATCAACCCGAATGGAATGGAATGGATTGGAATGTTATCAACCCGAATGGAATGGAATGGAATGGAAGAGAATGGAATGGAATGGAACGGAATGGAATCAACCCGAATGGAATGGAATGGAATGGAATGGAATGGAATGGAATGGAATGGAAAAAACCTGAATGCAATAGTATGTAATGGAATGGGATAGAATGGAATGGAACGGAATGAAATCAACCGGAATGCAATTTTATGGAATAGAATGGAAAGGAATGGAATGGAATGGAATCAACCCGAATGCAATGGAATGGAATGGAACAGAATGGAATAGAATGGAATGGAATCAACCCGAATGGATTGGAATTGAATGCATTGGAATGCGATGGAATGGAATGGAATGGAATCAACACGAATATAATGGAATGGAATGGAATGGAATGGAATAGAATGGAATGGAATCAACCCGAATGGAATGGAATGCCATGGAATGGAATGGAATGAAATGGATTGGAATGGAATCAACCCGAATAGAATGGAATGGAATGGATTTGAATGGAATCAACCCGAATAGAATGGAATAGAATGGAATGGAATTGAATGGAACACAATGGAATGGAATGGAATCAACCCGAATGGAATGGAATGGAATGGAATGGGTTGGATGTAATGCAATGGAATCACCCCGAATGGAATGGAATGGAACGGAATGGAATGGAATGGAATGGAATGTTATGGGATGGAATTGAATGGAATCAACGTGAATAGAATGAAATGGAATGGGATGGAATTCAATGGAATGGAATGGAATCAATACGAATAGAATGGAATGGAATGGAATGATATGGTATCAACCCGAATGGAATGGAATGGAATGGAATGTTATCAACCCGAATGGAATGGAATGGAATGGAAGAGAATGGAGTGGAATGGAACGGAATGGAATCAACCCGAATGGAATGGAATGGAATGGAATGCAATGCAATGGAATGGAATCAACCCGAATGGATTGGAAAGGAATGGAATGGAATGGAATCGACCCAAATGGAATGGAATGGAATGGAATGGAATGGAATCGAATGGAATGCAATCAACCCAAATGGAATGGAATGGAATGGAATGGAATGGAATGGAATGGAGTGTAATGGCATGGAAAAAACCTGAATGCAATAGTATGTAATGGAATGGAATAGAATGGAATGGAATGGAATAGAATGGAATGGAATGGAATGGAATGAAATCAGCTGGAATGCAATTGTATGGAATAGAATGGAAAGGAATGGAATGGAATGGAATCAACCCGAATGCAATGGAATGGAATGGAACGGAATGGAATAGAATGGAATGGAATCAACCCGAATGGATTGGAATTGAATGCATTGGAATGCAATGGAATGGAATGGAATGGAATCAACACGAATATAATGGAATGGAATGGAATGGAATGGAATGGAATGGAATGGAATGGAATAGAATGGAATGGAAACAACCCGAATGGAATGGAATGCCATGGAATGGAATGGAAGGGAATGGATTGGAATTGAATCAACCCGAATAGAATGGAATGGAATGGATTTGAATGGAATCAACCCGAATAGAATGGAATAGAATGGAATGGAATTGAATGGAATGCAATGGAATGGAATGGAATCAACCCGAATGGAATGGAATGGAATGGAATCAACACGAAAGGAATGGGATGGAAGGGAATGGAATGTAATGGGATGGAAGGGAATGGAATATAATAGAATGGAATGGAATGGAATCAACCCGAATAGAATGGAATGGAATGGAATGGAATGGAATGGAATGGAATGGAAAGAATTGAATGGAATGGAATGGAATCAACACGAAAGGAATGGAATGGAGTGGAATGGAATGGAATGGAGTGGAATGGAATGGAATGGAATCAACCTGAATGGAATGGAATGGAATGGAATGGAATGGAAACGAATGCAATGGAATCAACCCAAATTGAATGGAATGGAATGGAATGGAATGCAATGGAATGGAATGGAATGGAATCTACCCGAATGGAATGAAATGGAATAGAGTGGAATGGAATCAATGCAAATGAAATGGAATGGTATGGAATGGCATGGAATATAATGGAGTGGAATGGAATGGAATCAACCCGAATGGAATGCAATGTAAGGGAACGGAACGGAATGGAACGGAAAGGAATCAACCCGAATGGAATGGAATGGAATGGAATCGAATCAACCCGAAAGAAATGGAAGGCAATGGAATGGAATGGAATGGAATTAACCCGAGTGGAATGGAATGGAATGGAGTCAACTCGAATGGAATGGATAGGAATGGAATGGAATGGAATCATCCCGAATGGAATGGAATGCAATGGAATGGAGTGGAATGGAATCAACTCGAATGGAAGGGAATGGAATGCAATGGAATGAAATGGAATGGAATGCAAAGCAGTCAACCGGAATGGAATGGAATGGAATGGAATGGAATGGAATGGAATGGAATAGAATGCAAAGCAATCAACCAGAATGGAATGGAATGGAATGGAATGGAATGGAATGGAATGGAATGGAATCAACCCGAATGGAATGGAGTGGATTGGAATCAAGTCGAATGCAATGTAGTGGAATGGAATCAACACGAATGGAATGGAATGGAATCGAATGGAAATGAATGGAATGGAAAGGAATGAAATGCAATGGAAGCAACCTGAATGGAATGGAAAGGAACGGGATGGAAAGGAATGGAATCAACCCGAGTGGAATGGAATGGAATGGAATAAACTCGAATGGAATGGAATGGAATGGAATGGAATGGAATATAATCAACCCGATTGGAATGGAATGGAATGGAATGGAAAGGAATGGAATGGAATCAGCTCGAATGGAATGGAATGGAACGGAATGGAATGGAATCAACACGAATGGAATGGAATGGAATGGAATGGAATGGACTGGCATGGAATGGAATAAAATGGAAAGGATGCAACTCGAATGGAATGGAATGGAATGGAATGGAATGGAATGGAATGGAATCTACCCGAATGGAATGGAATGGAATGGAATGCAGTGGAATGGAATGGAATCAACTCGAATGGAATGGAATGCAATGGAATGGAATGGAATCGAATCATCGCGAATGGCATGGAATGGAATGCAATGGAATGGAATCAACTCAAATGGAATGGAATGCAATGGAATGGAATGGAATGGAATCAACCAGAGTGGAGTGGAAAGGAATGGAATGGAATGGAATGCAATCAATCCGAATGGAATGGAATGGAATCAACCCGAATGAAATGGAGTTAAGTGGAATCAAATCGAATGGAATGGAATGGAATGGAATGGAATGTAGTGGAATGGAATGGAATGGATTCAACCCGAAGGGAATGGAATTGAATTGAATGGAACCATGCGGAATGGAATGGATTGGAATGGAAAGGAATGGAATGGGATGGAATGGAATGGAATGGAATGGAATCAACACACATGGAATGGAATGCAGAGGAATCAAGTAGAATGGAATGGGATGGAATGGAATCAACCCGAATGGAATGGAATGGAATGGAATGGAATGCAATGGAATGAACCAGAATGGAATGGAATGGAATGGAATGGTATGGAATAAACCCGAATGGAATGGAATGGAATCAACCAGAGTGGAATGGAATGGAATGGAATGGAATGCAATCAACCCAAATAGAATGGAATGGAATGGAAGGGGATGGTATGGAATGGAATGGAATGAATCCGAGATTTGGAATGGAATGGAATGGAATGGAATGGACCCGAATGGAATGGAATGGAGTGGAATCAACTCGAATGGAATGGTATGGAATGGATTGGAATGGAATGGAATGGAATGGAATGCTATCAAACCGAATGGAATAGAATGGAATGGAATGGAATTGAATGGAATGGAATGGATACAATACGAATGGAATGGAATGGAGTGGAATGGACTGAAACGGAATGGAAAGGAATGGAAACAACCCGAACGGAATGGAATGGAATGGAAAAGAATGGAATCAAACCGAATGGAATGGAATCGAACGGAATGGAATCAACCCGAATGGAATGGAATGGAACGGAACCAAAGGGAATGGAATAGAATCAACCCGAATGGAATGGAATGGAATGGAATGGAATGGAATGGAATGGAATGGAATGGAATGCAGTGGAATGGAATGGAATGGAATCAACCTGAATGGAATGGAATGGAATGGAAACGAATGCAATGGAATCAACCCGAATGGAATGGAATGGAATGGAATGGAATGCAATGGAATGGAATGGAATGGAATCTACCCGAATGGAATGAAATGGAATAGAGTGGAATGGAATCAATGCAAATGAAATGGAATGGTATGGAATGGCATGGAATTTAATGGAGTGGAATGGAATGGAATCAACCCGAATGGAATGCAATGGAAGGGAACGGAATGGAATGGAACGGAAAGGAAACAATCCGAATGGAATGGAATGGAATCGAATCGAATCAACCCGAAAGAAATGGAAGACAATGGAATGGAATGGAATGGAATCAACCCGAGTGGAATGGAATGGAATGGAGTCAACTCGAATGTAAAGGATTGGAAAGGAAGGGAATGGAATCATCCCGCATGGAATGGAATGCAATGGAATGGAATGGAATGGAATCAACTCGAATGGAAGGGAATGGAATGGAATGGAATGAAATGGAATGGAATGCAAAGCAGTCAACCGGAATGGAATGGAATGGAATGGAATGGAATGGAATGGAATAGAATGCAAAGCAATCAACCAGAATGGAATGGAATGGAATGGAATGGAATGGAATGGAATCAACCCGAGTGGAATGGAGTGGATTGGAATCAACTCGAATGCAATGTAATGGAATGGAATCAACACGAATGGAATGGAATGGAATCGAATGGAAATGAATGGAATGGAAAGGAATGAAATGCAATGGAAGCAACCTGAATGGAATGGAATGGAAAGGAACGGGATGGAAAGGAATGGAATCAACCCGAGTGGAATGGAATGGAATGGAAAGAACGGGATGGAAAGGAATGGAATCAACCCGAGTGGAATGGAATGGAATGGAATGGAAAGGAATGGAATGGAATCAGCTGGAATGGAATGGAAGGGAACGGAATGGAAAGGAATCAACCCGAGTGGAATGGAATGGAATGGAAAGAACGGGATGGAAAGGAATGGAATCAACCCGAGTGGAATGGAATGGAATGGAATGGAATGGAATCAACCCGAATGGAGTGGAAAGGAATGGAATCAACTCGAATGGAATGGAATGGAATGGAATGGAATGGATTGGAATATAATCAACCCGATTGGAATGGAATGGAATGGAATTGAATGGAATGGATTGGAATATAATCAACCCGATTGGAATGGAATGGAATGGAATGGAAAGGAATGGAATGGAATCAGCTGGAATGGAATGGAAGGGAACGGAATGGAATGGAATTAACCCGAGTGGAATGGAATGGAATGGAAAGAACGGGATGGAAAGGAATGGAATCAACCCGAGTGGAATGGAATGGAATGGAATGGAATGGAATCAACCCGAATGGAGTGGAAAGGAATGGAATCAACTCGAATGGAATGGAATGGAATGGAATGGAATGGATTGGAATATAATCAACCCGATTGGAATGGAATGGAATGGAATGGAAAGGAATGGAATGGAATCAGCTGGAATGGAATGGAAGGGAACGGAATGGAATGGAATCAACACGAATGGAATGGAATGGAATGGAATGGAATGGAATGGAATGGAATGGAATGGCATGGAATGGAATAAAATGGGAAGGATGCAACTCGAATGGAATGGAATGGAATGGAATGGAATGGAATCTACCCGAATGGAATGGAATGGAATGGAATGCAATGGAATGGAATGGAATCAACTCGAATGGAATGGAATGCAATGGAATGGAATGGAATCGAATCATCGCGAATGGAATGGAATGGAATGCAATGGAATGGAATCAACTCAAATGGAATGGAATGCAATGGAATGGAATGGAATGGAATCAACCAGAGTGGAGTGGAAAGGAATGGAATGGAATGGAATGCAATCAATCCGAATGGAATGGAATGGAATCAACCCGAATGAAATGGAGTAAAGTGGAATCAAATCGAATGGAATGGAATGGAATGGAATGGAGTGGAATAGAATGGAATGGATTCAACCCGAATGGAATGGAATTGAATTGAATGGAACCATGCGGAATGAAATGGAATGGAATGGAAAGGAAAGGAATGGGATGGAATGGAATGGAATGGAATCATCACACATGGAATGGAATGGAGAGGAATCAAGTAGAATGGAATGGGATGGAATGGAATCAACCCGAATGAAATGGAATGGAATGGAATGGAATGGAATCAACCCGCATGGAATGGAATGGAGTGGAATCAACTCGAATGAAATGGAATGGAATGGAATGGAATGGAATGGAAAGGAATGGAATGGAATGGAATCGACCCGATTGGAATGGAATTGAATGGAAAAGAATTGAATGGAATGGAATGGAATCAACACGAAAGGAATGGAATGGAGTGGAATAGAATGGAATGGAGTGGAATGGAATGGAATGGAATGGAATGGAGTGGAGTGGAATGGAATGGAATGGAATGGAATGGAATGGAAAGGAATGCAATGGAATCAACCCGAATGGAGTGGAAAGGAATGGAATGGAAAGGAATGGAATGGAATGGAATGCAATCAATCCGAATGGAATGGAATGCAACGGAATGGAGAGGAATCGAATCAACACGAACGGAGTGGAATGGAATGGAATCAAATCGAATGGAATGGAACGGAATGGAATGGAATGGAATGCAATCAACCCGAATGGAATGGAATGGAATGGAATCAACATGAATGGAGTGGTATGGAATGGAATGGAATGAACCCGAATGGAATGGAATGGAGTGGAATCAACTCGAATGGAATGGAATGGAATGGATTGGAATGGAATGGAATGGCATGGAATGGAATGGAATGGAATCAACCCGAATTCAATGGAATGGAATGGAATGGAATGGAATCAACACGAATCTAATGGAATGGAATGGAATGGAATGGAATGAGATGGAATGGAATCAACCCCAATGGAATGGAATGGAATGGAATGGAATCAACCCGAATGGAATGGAATGGAATGGAATGCAATGGAATGGAATGGAATGGAATGGAATGGAATGGAATATAATCAACCCGATTGGAATGGAATGGAATGGAATGGAATGGAATGGAATACAATGCAATCAACCCGAATGGAATGGAATGGAAAGGAATGGAATGGAATGGAGTCAACCCGAATGGAATGGAATGAATTGGAATCAACCCGAATGGAATGGAATGGAGTTGAATGGATTGGAATGATATGGAATGCAATGGAATCAACTCGTATGGAATGGAATGGAAAGGAATGGAATGGAATGGAATGGAATGGAATGGAATGGAGTGGAATGGAATGGAGAAACCCGTAGGGAAAGTAATGTAATGAAATGGGATGGAATGGAATGGAATTGAATAAACCCGAAAGGAATGAAATGGAATGGAATGGAATGGAATGGAATGCAAAGTAATCAACCCGAATGGAGTGGAAAGGAATGGAATGGAAAGGAATGGAATGGAATGGAATGGTACCAACCCGAATGGAATGGAATGGAAAGGAATCAACCCGAATGGAATGGAAAGAAATGGCATGGAAAGGACTGGAATGGAATGGAATCAACCCGAATGGAATGGAATGGAATGCAATGGAATGGAATCAACCCAAATGGAATGGAATGCAACGCAATGGAATGGAATCGAATCAACACGAATGGAATGGAATGGAATGGAATCAACTCGAATGGAATGGAATGGAATCAAACCAGATGGAATGGAATGGAAGGGAATGGTGTGGAATGGAATGGAATCAATCCGAAATAAATGGAATGGAATGGAATTGAATGAAACCAAATGGATGGCAATGGAGTGGAAACAACTCGAATGTAATGGAATGGAATGGAATGGAATGGAATGGAATGCTATCAACCCGAATGAAATGGAATGGAATGGAAACAACACGAATGGAATGGAATGGGGTGGAATGAAATGAAACGGAATGGAATGGAATGGAATAAACCAGAATGGAATGGAATGGAATGGAATGGAATGGAATTGAATGGAATGGAATGGAATAGAATCAACGCGAATGGAATGGAATGGAATGGAATGGAATCAACTCGAATGGAATGGAATGGAATGGAATGGAATGGAAAGGAATGGAATAGAATCAACGCGAATGGAATGGAATGGAATGGAATGGGTTGGAATGGAATGGAATCAACTCGAATGGAATTGAATGGAATGGAATGGAATGGCATGGAGCGGAATGGAATGGAATCAACCGAAATCGAATGCAATGGAGGGGAATGGAATGTAATGGAACGGAATGAAATCAACACAAATGGAATGGAATGGAATGGAAAGGAATGGAATGGAATCAACCCGAAAGTAGTGGAATGCAATGGAATGGTTTGGAATGGTATCAACACGAATGGAGTGGAATGGAATGGAACAGAATGGAATGGAATCTATCTGAATGGAATGGAATGGAAAGGAATGGAATGCAATGCAATGGAAAGGAGTGGAATGGAATGGAATCAACCCGCATGGAATAGAATGGAGTGGAATCAACTCGAATGGAATGGAATGGAACGTAATGGAATGGAATGCAATCAACCCGAATGGAATGGAATGGAATGGAATGGAATGGAAGGGAATGGAATGGAATTGAATGGATTCAACCCTAATGGAATGGAATGGAATGGAATCAACTCAAATGGAAGGCAATGGAATGGAATGCCACGGAATGGAATGGTATGGAATGGAATCGAATGGAATTGAATCAACCCGATTGGAGTGGATTCGAATGCAATGTAATGGAATGGAATGGGGTGGAATTGAATCAATCTGGGTGGAATGGAATGGAATGGAATGGAGAGGAATGGAATGAAATGCAATGGAATGGAGTGGAGTGGAATGGAATGGAATGGAACCAACCTGAATGGAACGGAATGGAATGGAATAAAATGGAAAGGAAGCAACTCGAATGGAATGGAATGGAATGGAATGGAATGGAATGGAATGGATTGGAATCAACCCCAACGGAATGCAATGGAATGGAATGGAATGAAATGGAATCAACCCGAATGGAATGGAATGGAATGGAATGGAATCAGCCCGAATGGAATGGAATGGATCGGAATGGAATGGAATCAACACGAATGGAATGGCATGGAATGGAATGGAATGGAATGGAATGGAATAAAATGGAAAGGAAGCAACTCGAATGGAATGGAATGGAATGGAGTGGAATGGAATGGAATCTACCCGAATGGAATGGAACGGAATGGAATGCAATGGAATGGAATGGAATCAACTCGAATGGAATCGAATGCAATGGAATGGCATGGAATCGAATCATCACGAAAGAATGGAATGGAATGGAATCAACTCAAATGGAATGGATTGCAATGGAATGGAACGGAATGGAATCAACCCGAGTGGAGTGGAATGGAATGAAATGGAATGGAATGGAATGGAATGGATTCAACCCGAATGGGATGGAATGGAATGGAATGGAATCATCTGGAATGGAATGGAATGGAATGGAATGGAAAGGAATGGAATGGGATGGAATGGAATGGAATGGAATGAACCCACATGGAATGGAATGGAGAGGAATCAAGTTGAATGGAATGGAATCGAATGGAATGGAATGAAATCAACCCGAATGGAATGGAATGGAATGAAATGGAATGAATGGAATCAACCCGAATGGAATGTAATGGAATGAAATGGAATGCAATGGAATCAACCAGAATGGAATGGAATGGAATGGTATGGAATGGAATGGTATGGAATCAACCCGAATGGAATGGAATGGAATGGAATGGAATGGAATGGAATGGAATCAACCCGAATGGAATGGAATGGAATGGAATGGAATGGAATGGAATGCAATCAACCCGAATAGAATGGAATGGAATGGAAGGGAATGGTATGGAAAGGAATGGAATCAATCCGAAATAAATGGAATGGAATGGAATGGAATGGAATGAAACCGAATGGAATGGAATGCAGTGGAATCAACTAGAATGGAATGGAAAGGAATGGATTGGAATTGAATGGAATGGAATGGAATGGAATCAACACGATTAGAATGGAACGGAATGTAAGGGAATGGTATGGTATGGAATGGAATCAATACGAAATAAATGGAATGGAATGGAATGGAATGAACCCGAATGGAATGGAATGGAGTGGAATCAACTCGAATGGAATGGAATGGAATGGATTGGAATGGAATAGAACGGAATGGAATGCTATCAACCCGAATGGAATGGAATGGAATGGAATAGAATGGAAACAACACGAATGGAATGAAATGGAGTGGAATGGAATGAAACGAAATGGAATGGAATGGAATCAACCCGAATGGAATGGAATGGAATGGAAAGGGATGGAAAAGAATTGAATCAAACCGAATGGAATGGAATGGAACGGAATGGAATCAACCCAAATGGAATGGAAAGGAACGGAACGGAATGGAATGGAATACAATCAACCCGAATGGAATGGAATGGAATGGAATGGAGTAAATGCGAATGGAATGGAATGAAATGGAATGGAATGAAATGGAATGGAATGGCATGGATTGGAATGGAATGGAATCAACTCGAATGGAATGCAATGGAGGGGAATGGAATGGAATGGATTGGAATGGTATCAACCCGAATGGAGTGGAATGGAATGGAATGGAATGGAGTCTATCCGAATCTAATGGAATGGAAAGGAATGGAATGCAATGGAATGGAATGCAATTGAATGGAATGTAATGGAATGAAATCAACCCGCATGGAATGGAATGGAGTGGAATGAACTCGAATGGAATGGAATGGAATGGAATGGAATCAACCCGAATGGAAAGAATGGAATTGAATGGAAAGAAATGGAATCAACACGAATGGAATGCAATGGTGTGGAATGGAATGGAATGGTGTGGAATGGAATGGAATGGAATCAACCTGAATGGAATTAAATGGAATTGAATGGAATGGAAACGAATGCAATGGAATCAACCCAAATGTAATGGAATGGAATGGAATGGAATGCAATGGAGTGGAACCAACCCGAATGGAATGGAATGGAATGGAATCAACCAAATGGAATGGAATGGAATGGAATGGAATGGAATCAACCCGCATGGAATGGAATGGAGTGGAATCAACTCGAATGGAATGGAATGGAATGGAATGGAATGGAATGGAATGGAGTGGAATCGACCCGATTGGAATGGAATGGAATGGAAAAGAATTGAATGGAATGGAATGGAATCAACACGAAAGGAATGGAATGGAGTGGAATGGAATGGAATGGAGTGGAATGGAATGGAATGGAATGGAATGGAGTGGAGTGGAATGGAATGGAATGGAATTGAATGGAATGGAATGGAATGGAAAGGAATGCAATGGAATCAACCCGAATGGAGTGGAAAGGAATGTAATGGAAAGGAATGGAATGGAATGGAATGCAATCAATCCGAATGGAATGGAATGCAACGGAATGGAAAGGAATCAAATCAACACGAACGGAGTGGAATGGAATGGAATCAAATCGAATGGAATGGAACGGAATGGAATGGAATGGAATGCAATCAACCCGAATGGAATGGAATGGAATGGAATCAACATGAATGGAGTGGAATGGAATGGAATGGAATGAACCCGAATGGAATGGAATGGAGTGGAATCAACTCGAATGGAATGGAATGGAATGGATTGGAATGGAATGGAATGGCATGGCATGGAATGGAATGGAATGGAATCAACCGGAATTCAATGGAATGGAATGGAATGGAATGGAATCAACACGAATCTAATGGAATGGTATGGAATGGAATGGAATGGAATGGAATGAAATGGAATGGAATCAACCCCAATGGAATGGAATGGAATGGAATGGAATCAACCCGAATGGAATGGAATGGAATGGAATGGAATGGAATGGAATGGAATGGAATGGAATGGAATATAATCAACCCGATTGGAATGGAATGGAATGGAATGGAATGGAATGGAATACAATGCAATCAACCCGAATGGAATGGAATGGAAAGGAATGGAATGGAATGGAGTCAACCCGAATGGAATGGAATGAATTGGAATCAACCCGAATGGAATGGGATGGAGTTGAATGGATTGGAATGATATGGAATGCAATGGAATCAACTCGTATGGAATGGAATGGAAAGGAATGGAATGGAATGGAATGGAATGGAATGGAATGGAGTGGAATGGAATGGAGAAACCCGTAGGGAAAGTAATGTAATGAAATGGGATGGAATGGAATGGAATTGAATAAACCCGAAAGGAATGAAATGGAATGGAATGGAATGGAATGGAATGCAAAGTAATCAACCCGAATGGAGTGGAAAGGAATGGAATGGAAAGGAATGGAATGGAATGGAATGGTACCAACCCGAATGGAATGGAATGGAAAGGAATCAACCCGAATGGAATGGAAAGAAATGGCATGGAAAGGACTGGAATGGAATGGAATCAACCCGAATGGAATGGAATGGAATGCAATGGAATGGAATCAACCCAAATGGAATGGAATGCAACGCAATGGAATGGAATCGAATCAACACGAATGGAATGGAATGGAATGGAATCAACTCGAATGGAATGGAATGGAATCAAACCAGATGGAATGGAATGGAAGGGAATGGTGTGGAATGGAATGGAATCAATCCGAAATAAATGGAATGGAATGGAATTGAATGAAACCAAATGGATGGCAATGGAGTGGAAACAACTCGAATGTAATGGAATGGAATGGAATGCTATCAACCCGAATGAAATGGAATGGAATGGAAACAACACGAATGGAATGGAATGGGGTGGAATGAAATGAAACGGAATGGAATGGAATGGAATCAACCAGAATGGAATGGAATGGAATGGAATGGAATGGAATAGAATCAACGCGAATGGAATGGAATGGAATGGAATGGAATCAACTCGAATGGAATGGAATGGAATGGAATGGAAAGGAATGGAATAGAATCAACGCGAATGGAATGGATTGGAATGGAATGGGTTGGAATGGAATGGAATCAACTCGAATGGAATTGAATGGAATGGAATGGAATGGCATGGAGCGGAATGGAATGGAATCAACTGAAATGGAATGCAATGGAGGGGAATGGAATGTAATGGAACGGAATGAAATCAACACGAATGGAATGGAATGGAAAGGAATGGAATGGAATCAACCCGAAAGTAGTGGAATGCAATGGAATGGTTTGGAATGGTATCAACACGAATGGAGTGGAATGGAATGGAACAGAATGGAATGGAATCTATCTGAATGGAATGGAATGGAAAGGAATGGAATGCAATGCAATGGAAAGGAGTGGAATGGAATGGAATCAACCCGCATGGAATAGAATGGAGTGGAATCAACTCGAATGGAATGGAATGGAATGCAATCAACCCGAATGGAATGGAATGGAATGGAATGGAAGGGAATGGAATGGAATTGAATGGATTCAACCCTAATGGAATGGAATGGAATGGAATCAACTCAAATGGAAGGCAATGGAATGGAATGCCACGGAATGGAATGGTATGGAATGGAATCGAATGGAATTGAATCAACCCGATTGGAGTGGATTCGAATGCAATGTAATGGAATGGAATGGGGTGGAATTGAATCAATCTGGGTGGAATGGAATGGAATGGAGTGGAGTGGAATGGAATGGAATGGAACCAACCTGAATGGAACGGAATGGAATGGAATAAAATGGAAAGGAAGCAACTCGAATGGAATGGAATGGAATGGAATGGAATGGAATGGAATGGAATGGAATGGAATGGATTGGAATAAACCCCAACGGAATGCAATTGAATAGAATGGAATGCAATGGAATCAACCCGAATGGAATGGAATGGAATGGAATGGAATCAGCCCGAATGGAATGGAATGGAACGGAGTGGAATGGAATCAACACGAATGGAATGGCATGGAATGGAATGGAATGGAATGGAATGGAATGGAATGGAATAAAATGGAAAGGAAGCAACTCGAATGGAATGGAATGGAATGGAGTGGAATGGAATGGAATCTACCCGAATGGAATGGAACGGAATGGAATGCAATGGAATGGAATGGAATCAACTCGAATGGAATGGAATGCAATGGAATGGCATGGAATCGAATCATCGCGAAAGAATGGAATGGAATGGAATAAACTCAAATGGAATGGATTGCAATGGAATGGAACGGAATGGAATCAACCCGAGTGGAGTGGAATGGAATGGAATGGAATGGAATGGATTCAACCCGAATGGGATGGAATGGAATGGAATGGAATCATCTGGAATGGAATGGAATGGAATGGAATGGAAAGGAATGGAATGGGATGGAATGGAATTGAATGGAATGAACCCACATGGAATGGAATGGAGAGGAATCAAGTTGAATGGAATGGAATCGAATGGAATGGAATGGAATCAACCCGAATGGAATGGAATGGAATGGAATGGAATGAAATGGAATGAATGGAATCAACCCGAACGGAATGTAATGGAATGAAATGGAATGCAATGGAATCAACCAGAATGGAATGGAATGGAATGGAATGGAATGGTATGGAATCAACCCGAATGGAATGGAATGGAATGGAATGGAATCAACCCGAATGGAATGGAATGGAATGGAATGGAATGGAATGGAATGGAATGGAATGCAATCAACTCGAATAGAATGGAATGGAATGGAAGGGAATGGTATGGAAAGGAATGGAATCAATCTGAAATAAATGGAATGGAATGGAATGGAATGGAATGGAATGAAACCGAATGGAATGGAATGCAGTGGAATCAACTCGAATGGAATGGAAAGGAATGGATTGGAATTGAATGGAATGGAATGGAATGGAATCAACACGAATAGAATGGAACGGAATGTAAGGGAATGGTATGGAATGGAATGGAATCAATCCGAAATAAATGGAATGGAATGGAATGGAATGAACCCGAATGGAATGGAATGGAGTGGAATCAACTCGAATGGAATGGAATGGAATGGATTGGAATGGAATAGAACGGAATGGAATGCTATCAACCCGAATGGAATGGAATGGAATGGAATAGAATGGAAACAACACGAATGGAATGAAATGGAGTGGAATGGAATGAAACGAAATGGAATGGAATGGAATCAACCCGAATGGAATGGAATGGAATGGAAAGGGATGGAAAAGAATTGAATCAAACCGAATGGAATGGAATGGAATGGAACGGAATGGAATCAACCCAAATGGAATGGAAAGGAACGGAATGGAATGGAATGGAATACAATCAACCCGAATGGAATGGAATGGAATGGAATGGAGTAAATGCGAACGGAATGGAATGGAATGGAATGGAATGAAATGGAATGGAATGGCATGGATTGGAATGGAATGGAATCAACTCGAATGGAATGCAATGGAGGGGAATGGAATGGAATGGATTGGAACGGTATCAACCCGAATGGAGTGGAATGGAATGGAACGGAATGGAGTCTATCCGAATCTAATGGAATGGAAAGGAATGGAATACAATGGAATGGTATGCAATAGAATGGAATGTAATGGAATGAAATCAACCCGCATGGAATGGAATGGAGTGGAAAGAACTCGAATGGAATGGAATGGAATGGAATGGAATCAACCCGAATGGAATGGAATGGAATTGAATGGAAAGAAATGGAATCAACACGAATGGAATGCAATGGTGTGGAATGGAATGGAATGGTGTGGAATGGAATGGAATGGAATCAACCTGAACGGAATTAAATGGAGTTGAATGGAATGGAAACGAATGCAATGGAATCAACCCAAATGGAATGGAATGGAATGGAATGGAATGGAATGGAGTGGAACCAACCCGAATGGAATGGAATGGAAAGGAATCAACCAAATGGAATGGAATGGAATGGAATGGAATCAACCCGCATGGAATGGAATGGAGTGGAATCAACTCGAATGGAATGGAATGGAATGGAATGGAATGGAATGGAATGGAATGGAGTGGAGTCGACCCGATTGGAATGGAATGGAATGGAAAAGAATTGAATGGAATGGAATGGAATCAACACGAAAGGAATGGAATGGAGTGGAATCGAATGGAATGGAGTGGAATGGAATGGAATGGAATGGAATGGAGTGGAGTGGAATGGAAAGGAATGGAATGCAATGGAATGGAATGGAAAGGAATGCAATGGAATCAACCCGAATGGAGTGGAAAGGAATGGAATGGAAAGGAATGGAATGGAATGGAATGGAATGCAATCAATCCGAATGGAATGGAATGCAACGGAATGGAAAGGAATCGAATCAACACGAATGGAGTCGAGTCAACCCGAAACGAATGGAAGGCAATGGAATGGAATGGAATGGAATCAACCCGAATGGAATGGAGTCAACTCGAATGGAATGGATTGCAATGGAATGGAATGGAATCAACCCGCATGGAATTAACTGGAATGGAATGGAATGGAATGAAATGGAATGGAATGCAAGGCAGTCAACCTGAATAGAATGGAATGGAGTGGAATTGAATGAAATAGAATGCAAAGCAATCAACCAGAATGGAATGGAATGGAATGGAATGGAATGGAATGGAATGGAATCAACCCGAATGGAATGGAAAGGATTGGAATCAACTCGAATGCAATGGAATGGAATGGAATCAACACGAATGGAATGGAAAGGAATCGAATGTAAATGAATGGAATGGAAAGGAATGAAATGCAATGGATGCAACCTGAATGGAATGGAATGGAATTGAACGGAATGGAATGGAATGGAATCAACCCGAGTGGAATGGAATGGAATGGAATGGAATGGAATCAACTCGAATGGAATGGAATGGAATTGAACGGAATGGAATATAATCAACCCGATTGGAATGGAAAGGAATGGAAAGGAATGGAATGGAATGGAATCGAATGGAATCAGCCCGAATGGAATGGAATGGAACGGAATGGAGTGGAATCAACACGAATGGAATGGAATGGAATGGAATGGAATGGAATAAAATGGAAAGGAAGCAACTCGAATGCTATGGAATGGAATGGAATGGAATTTAATTTACCCGAATGGAATGGAATGCAACGGAATGCAATGGAATGGAATGGAATCAACTCGAATGGAATGGAATGCAATGGAATGGAATGGAATCGAATCATCGCGAATGGAATAGAATGGAATGGAATGGAATCAACTCAAATGGAATGGAATGCAATGGAATGGAATGGAATGAAATCAACCAGAGTGGAGTGGATTGGAATGCAATGGAATGGAATGCAATCAATCCGAATGGAATGGAATGGAATCAACCCGAATTAAATGGAGTAAAGTGGAATCAAATCGAATGGATTGGAGTGGAATGGAATGGAATGGAATGGATTCAACCCGAATGGAATGGAATGGAATGGAATGGAATGGAATTTAATGGAACCATTCGGAATGGAATGGAATGGAATGGAAAGGAATGGAATGGGATGGAATGGAATGGAATGGAATCAACTCACATGGAATGGAATGGAGAGGAATCAAGTCGAATGGAATGGAATGTAATGAAATGGAATGGAATCAACCCGAATGGAATGGAATGGAATGGAATGGAATGAAATGGAATGAATGGAATCAAAACGAATGGAATGGAATTGAATGGAATGAAATGGAATGAATGGAATCAAAACGAATGGAATGCAATGGAATGGAATGGAATGCAATGGAATGAACCAGAATGGAATGGAATGGAATGGAATGGAATGGAATGGTATGGAATAAACCCGAATGGAATCGAATGGAATGGAATGGAATGGAATGGAATGGAATCAACCAAAATGGAATGGAATGGAATGGAATGGAATGCAATCAACCCAAATAGAATGGAATGGAATGGAAGGGAATGGTATGGAATGGAATGGAATCAATCCGAAATAACTGGAATGGAATGGAAAGGAATGAACCCGAATGGAATGGAATGGAGTGGAATCAACTCGAATGGAATGGAATGGAATGGATTGGAAGGGAATGGAATGGAAAGGAATGCTATCAAACCGAATGGAATGGAATGGAATGGAATAGAATGGATACAACACGAATGGAATGGAATGGAGTGGAATGGAATGAAACGGAATAGAAAGGAATGGAATCAACCCGAATGGAATGGAATGGAATGGAAAAGAATGGAATCAAACCGAAAGGAATGGAATGGAACGGAATGAAATCAACCGAATGCAATGGAATGGAACGGAACGGAATGGAATGGAATACAATCAACCCGAATGGAATGGAATGGAATGGAATGGAATAAATGCCAATGGAATGGAATGGAATGGAATAGAATGGAATGGAATTGCATGGATTGGAATGGAATGGAATCAACCCGAATGGAATGCAATGGAGGGGAATGGAATGGAAAGGACTGGAATGGTATGAACCCGAATGCAGTGGAATGTAATGGAATGGAATGGAATGGAATCTATCCTAATGTAATGGAATGGAATGGAATGCAATGGAATGTAGTGTAATGGAATGAAATCAACCCGCATGGAATGGAATGGAGTGGAATCAACTCGAATGGAAGGGAAAGGAATGGAATGGAATGGAATGGAATGGAATGGAATGGAATGGAATAGAATCAACCCGAATGGAATGGAATGGAATGGAATGGAATGGAATGGAAAGGAATGGAATGGAATGGAATCAACATGAATGGAATGGAATGGAGTGGAATGGAATGCAATGGAGTGGAATGGAATGGAATGGAATCAACCTGAATGGAATGGAATGGAATGGAATGGAATGGAAACGAATGCAATGGAATCAACCCGAATGGAATGGAATGGAATGGAATGCAATGGGATGGAACCAACCCGAATTGAATGGAATGGAAAGGAATCAACCAAATGCAATGGAACGGAATGTAATGGAATGGAATCAACCCGCATGGAATGGAATGGAGTGGAATCAACTCTAATGGAATGGATTGGAATGGAATGGAATGGAATGGAATCAACACGAATGGAATGGAATGGAATGGAAAGAATTGAATGGAATGGAATGGAATCAACACGAAAGGAATGGAATGGAGTGGAATGGAATGGAATGGAGTGGAATGGAATGGAATGGAATCAACCTGAATGGAATGGAATGGAATGGAATGGAATGGAAACGAATGCAATGGAATCAACCCAAATTGAATGGAATGGAATGGAATGGAATGCAATGGAATGGAATGGAATGGAATCTACCCGAATGGAATGAAATGGAATAGAGTGGAATGGAATCAATGCAAATGAAATGGAATGGTATGGAATGGCATGGAATTTAATGGAGTGGAATGGAATGGAATCAACCCGAATGGAATGCAATGGAAGGGAACGGAATGGAATGGAACGGAAAGGAATCAACCCGAATGGAATGGAATGGAATGGAATGGAATCAACCCGAAAGAAATGGAAGACAATGGAATGGAATGGAATGGAATTAACCCGAGTGGAATGGAATGGAATGGAGTCAACTCGAATGGAATGGATTGGAATGGAATGGAATGGAATCATCCCGAATGGAATGGAATGCAATGGAATGGAGTGGAATGGAATCAACTCGAATGGAAGGGAATGGAATGCAATGGAATGAAATGGAATGGAATGCAAAGCAGTCAACCGGAATGGAATGGAATGGAATGGAATGGAATGGAATGGAATAGAATGCAAAGCAATCAACCAGAATGGAATGGAATGGAATGGAATGGAATGGAATCAACCCGAATGGAATGGAGTGGATTGGAATCAAGTCGAATGCAATGTAATGGAATGGAATCAACACGAATGGAATGGAATGGAATCGAATGGAAATGAATGGAATGGAAAGGAATGAAATGCAATGGAAGCAACCTGAATGGAATGGAAAGGAACGGGATGGAAAGGAATGGAATCAACCCGAGTGGAATTGAATGGAATGGAATCAACTCGAATGGAATGGAATGGAATGGAATGGAATGGAATATAATCAACCCGATTGGAATGGAATGGAATGGAATGGAAAGGAATGGAATGGAATCAGCTCGAATGGAATGGAATGGAACGGAATGGAATGGAATCAACACGAATGGAATGGAATGGAATGGAATGGAATGGAATGGCATGGAATGGAATAAAATGGAAAGGATGCAACTCGAATGGAATGGAATGGAATGGAATGGAATGGAATGGAATCTACCCGAATGGAATGGAATGGAATGGAATGCAATGGAATGGAATGGAATCAACTCGAATGGAATGGAATGCAATGGAATGGAATGGAATCGAATCATCGCGAATGGCATGGAATGGAATGCAATGGAATGAAATCAACTCAAATGGAATGGAATGCAATGGAATGGAATGGAATGGAATCAACCAGAGTGGAGTGGAAAGGAATGGAATGGAATGGAATGGAATGCAATCAATCCGAATGGAATGGAATGGAATCAACCCGAATGAAATGAAGTTAAGTGGAATCCAATCGAATGGAATGGAATGGAATGGAATGGAATGTAGTGGAATGGAATGGAATGGATTCAACCCGAATGGAATGGAATTGAATTGAATGGAACCATGCGGAATGGAATGGAATGGAATGGAAAGGAATGGAATGGGATGGAATGGAATGGAATGGAATGGAATCAACACACATGGAATGGAATGGAGAGGAATCAAGTAGAATGGAATGGGATGGAATGGAATCAACACGAATGGAATGGAATGGAATGCAATGGAATGAACCAGAATGGAATGGAATGGAATGGAATGGTATGGAATAAATCCGAATGGAATGGAATGGAATGGAATGGAATCAACCAGAGTGGAATGGAATGGAATGGAATGGAATGCAATCAACCCAAATAGAATGGAATGGAATGGAAGGGGATGGTATGGAATGGAATGGAATGAATCCGAGATAAATGGAATGGAATGGAATGGAATGGAATGGAATGGAATGGAATGGAATGAACCCGAATGGAATGGAATGGAGTGGAATCAACTCGAATGGAATGGAATGGAATGGATTGGAATGGAATGGAATGGAATGCTATCAAACCGAATGGAATAGAATGGAATGGAATGGAATGGAATGGAATGGAATGGAAACAATACGAATGGAATGGAATGGAGTGGAATGGACTGAAACGGAATGGAAAGGAATGGAAACAACCCGAACGGAATGGAATGGAATGGAAAAGAATGGAATCAAACCGAATGGAATGGAATCGAACGGAATGGAATCAACCCGAATGGAATGGAATGGAACGGAACCAAAGGGAATGGAAGAGAATCAACCCGAATGGAATGGAACGGAATGGAATGGAATGGAATGGAATGGAATGCAGTGGAATGGAATGGAATGGAATCAACCTGAATGGAATGGAATGGAATGGAAACGAATGCAATGGAATCAACCCGAATGGAATGGAATGGAATGGAATGGAATGCAATGGAATGGAATGGAATGGAATCTACCCGAATGGAATGAAATGGAATAGAGTGGAATGGAATCAATGCGAATGAAATGGAATGATATGGAATGTCATGGAATTTAATGGAGTGGAATGGAATGGAATCAACCCGAATGGAATGCAATGGAAGGGAACGGAATGGAATGGAACGGAAAGGAAACAACCCGAATGGAATGGAATGGAATGGAACGGAATCGAATCAACCCGAAAGAAATGGAAGACAATGGAATGGAATGGAATGGAATCAACCCGAGTGGAATGGAATGGAATGGAGTCAACTCGAATGTAAAGGATTGGAAAGGAAGGGAATGGAATCATCCCGCATGGAATGGAATGCAATGGAATGGAATGGAATGGAATCAACTCGAATGGAAGGGAATGGAATGGAATGGAATGAAATGGAATGGAATGCAAAGCAGTCAACCGGAATGGAATGGAATGGAATGGAATGGAATGGAATGGAATAGAATGCAAAGCAATCAACCAGAATGGAATGGAATGGAATGGAATGGAATGGAATGGAATGGAATCAACCCGAGTGGAATGGAGTGGATTGGAATCAACTCGAATGCAATGTAATGGAATGGAATCAACACGAATGGAATGGAATGGAATCGAATGGAAATGAATGGAATGGAAAGGAATGAAATGCAATGGAAGCAACCTGAATGGAATGGAATGGAAAGGAACGGGATGGAAAGTAATGGAATCAACCCGAGTGGAATGGAATGGAATGGAAAGAACGGGATGGAAAGGAATGGAATCAACCCGAGTGGAATGGAATGGAATGGAATCAACCCGAATGGAGTGGAAAGGAATGGAATCAACTCGAATGGAATGGAATGGAATGGAATGGAATGGATTGGAATATAATCAACCCGATTGGAATGGAATGGAATGGAATGGAAAGGAATGGAATGGAATCAGCTGGAATGGAATGGAAGGGAACGGAATGGAATGGAATCAACACGAATGGAATGGAATGGAATGGAATGGAATGGCATGGAATGGAATAAAATGGATAGGATGCAACTCGAATGGAATGGAATGGAATGTAATGGAATGGAATGGATTGGAATCTACCCGAATGGAATGGAATGGAATGGAATGCAATGGAATGGAATGGAATCAACTCGAATGGAATGGAATGCAATGGAATGGAATGGAATCGAATCATCGCGAATGGAATGGAATGGAATGCAATGGAATGGAATCAACTCAAATGGAAAGGAATGCAATGGAATGGAATGGAATGGAATCAACCAGAGTGGAGTGGAAAGGAATGGAATGGAATGGAATGCAATCAATCCGAATGGAATGGAATGGAATCAAACCGAATGAAATGGAGTAAAGTGGAATCAAATCGAATGGTATGGAATGGAATGGAATGGAATGGAATGGACTGGAATAGAATGGAATGGATTCAACCCGAATGGAATGGAATTGAATTGAATGGAACCATGCGGAATGGAATGGAATGGAATGGAAAGGAATGGAATGGGATGGAATGGAATGGAATGGAATCATCACACATGGAATGGAATGGAGAGGAATCAAGTAGAATGGAATGGGATGGAATGGAATCAACCCGAATGGAATGGAATGGAATGGAATGGAATGAAATGGAATGAATGGAATCAACCCGAATGGAATGCAATGGAATGGAATGGAATGCAATGGAATGAACCAGAATGGAATGGAATGGAATGGAATGGTATGGAATAAACCCGAAAGGAATGGAATGGTATGGAATGGAATCAACCAGAGTGGAATGGAATGGAATGGAATGGAATGGAATGCAATCAACCCAAATAGAATGGAATGGAATGGAAGGGGATGGTATGGAATGGAATGGAATGAATCCGAGATAAATGGAATGGAATGGAATGGAATGGAATGGATTGGAATGGAATGGAACGGAATGGAATGCTATCAAACCGAATGGAATGGAATGGAATGGAATGGAATGGAATGGATACAACACGAATGGAATGGAATGGAGTGGAACGGACTGAAACGGAATGGAAAGGAATGGAAGCAACCCGAACGGAATGGAATGGAATGGAAAAGAATGGAATCAAACCGAATGGAATGGAATCGAACGGAATGGAATCAACACGAATGGAATGGAATGGAACGGAACCAAAGGGAATGGAATGGAATCAACCCGAATGGAATGCAATGGAGGGGAATGGAATGGAATGGATTGGAATGGTCTCAACCCGAATGGATTGGAATGGAATGGAATGGAATGGAATGGAATCTATCAGAATGGAATGGAATGGAAAGGAATGGAATGCAACGGAATGGAATGGAATGGAATGGAATGGAATCAACACGCATGGAATGGAATGGAGTGGAATCAACCCGAATGGAATGGAATGGAATGGAATGGAATGCAATCAACTCGAATGGAATGGAATGGAATGGAATGGAATTGAATGGAATGGAATGGAATCAACACGAATGGAATGGAATGGAGAGGAATGAAATGGAATGCAGTGGAATGGAATGGAATGGAATCACCCTGAATGGAATGGAATGGTATGGAATGGAATTTAAACGAATGCAATGGAAACAACTGGAATGGAATGGAATGGAATGGAACCAAACCGAATGGAATGGAATGGAAAGGAATCAACCCAAATGGAATGGAATTGAATGGAATGGAATGGAATTGAATGGAAGGGAATGGAATGGAATGGAATGGAACAGAATTAACCCGAATGGCATGGAATGGAATGGAATGGAATGGAATGGAATGGAATGGAATCAATGCGAATGGAATGGAATGGAATGGAATGGTATGGAATGGAATGGAAAGGAATGGCATGGTTTGGAATGGAATGGAATGAACCGGAATGGAATGCAATGGAGTGGAATGGAATGGAATGGAATGGAATGGAACTGACTGGAAATATATGGAATGGAATCGAATGGAATTGAATCAACCCGATTGGAGTGGATTGGAATGCAATGAAATGGAAAGGAACGGGGTGGAAATGAAACAATCTGGGTGGAATGGAATGGAATTGTATGGAGTGGAGTGGAATGAAATGCAATGGAATGGAGTGGAGTGGAACGGAATGGAATGGAATCAACCTGAACGGAATGGAATGGAATGGAATGAAATAAAATGGAAAGGAAGCAACTCGAAAGGAATGGAATGGAATGGAACGGAATGGAATGGAATGCAGTCAACGCGAATGGAATGCAATTGAATTGATTGGAATGCAATGGAATCAAACCTAATGGAATGGAATGGAATGGAATGGAATGGAATCAACCCGAATGGAATGGAATGGAATGGTATGGAATGCAATGGAATGGAATAAACCCGAATGGAATGCAATGCAATGGAATGGAATGGAATGGAATCAACTCGAATGGAATGCAATGGAATGGAAAGGAATGGAATGGAATCAACCCGAATGGAATGGAATGCGATGGAATGGAATCAACCGGAATAGAATGGAATGGAATGGTAGGGAATGGTATGGAATGGAATGGAATCAATCCGAAACAAATGGAACGGAATGGAATGGAATGGAATGGAATGAACCCGAATGGAATGGAATGGAGTGGAATCAACTCGAATGGAATGGAATGGAACGGAATCAACACCAATGGAATGGAATGGAATGGAATGGAAAGGAGTCAACCCGAAATGAATGGAATGGATTGGAATCAACTCGAATTTGAATGGAAGGCAATGGAATGGAATGGAATGGAATGGAATCAACTAATATGGAATGGAATGGAAAGGAATGGAATGGAATGGAGTGGAGTGGAATGGCATGGAACAGAATGGAATGGAATGGAATAAACCCAAAAGGAATGAAATGGAATGGAATGTAATGGATTGGAAAGGAATGCAATTGAATCAACCAGAATGGAGTGGAAAGGAATGTAATGTAAAGGAATGGAATGGAATGGAATGGAACCAACCCGATAGAAACGGAAAGGAATGGAATGGAATGAAATCAACCAGAATAGAATGGAATGGAATGGAATGGAACGGAAAGGAATCAACCCAAATGGAATGGAATGCAATGGAATGGAAATGAATCGAACCAACACGAATGGAGTGGAATGGAATGGAATCAACTCGAATGGAATGGAAAGCAATGGAATGGAATGGAACGGAATGCAATCAACCCGAATGGAATGGAATGGAATGGAAGGGAAGGGAATGGAATGGAATGGAATCAAACCGAATAGAATGGAATGGAATGGAAGGGAATGGTATGGAATGGAAAGGAATAAATCCGAAATAAATGGAATGGAATGGAATGGAAAGAACCCGAATGTAATGGAATGGACTGGAATCAACTCGAATGGAATGGAATGGTTTGGATTGGAATGGAATGGAATGCAATCAACCCGAATGGAATGGAATGGAATGCAATAGAATGGAAACAACACGAATGGAATGGAATGGAGTGGAATGGAATGAAACGGAATGGAATGGAATGGAATCAACCCGAATGGAATGGAATGGAATGGAATGGAATGGAACGGAATGGAATCAACCCGAATGGAATGGAACGGAACGGAATGGAATGGAATGCAATCAACCCGAATGGAATTGAATGGAATGGAATGGAAAGGAATGGAATCAATGCGAATGCAATGGAATGGAATGGAATGCAAAGGAATGGCATGGATTGGAATGGAATGGAATGAACCCGAATGGAATGCAATGGAGGGGTATGGAATGGAATGGATTGGAATGGTATGAACTCGAATGGAATGGAATGGAATGGAATGGAATGGAATGGATTGGAATATAATCAACCCGATTGGAATGGAATGCACTGGAATGGAATGGAATGGAATCAACCCGAATGGAATCTAATGGAATGGAATGGAGTCAACACGAATGAAATGGAATGTATTGGAATCAATTCGAATGGAATGGAATGCAGTTGAATGGATTGGAATGGAATAGAATGCAATGGAATCAACTCGTATGGAATGGAATAGAAAGGAATGGAATGGAATGGAATGCAGTGGAATGGAATGGAGAAACCCGTAGGGAATGAAATGTAATGTAATGGAATGGAATGGAATAAACCTGAAAGGAATGAAATTGAATGGAATGGAATGGAATAGAATGGAATGTAAAGGAATGCAAAGCAATCAACCCGAATGGAGTGGAAAGGAATGGAATGGATAGGAATGGAATGGAATGGAATGGAACCAACCCGAATGGAATGGAATGGAAAGGAATCAATCCGAATGGAATGGAATGAAATGGAATGGAAAGGAATGGAATGGAATGGAATCAACACGCATGGATTGGAATGAAATGGTAAGGAATGGAATGGAAAGGAAAGGAATCAAACCGAATGGAATAGAATGGAATGGATTGGAATCTGAACCCAAATGAAATGGAATGGAATGGAATGGAATGGAATCAGCCCGAAAGGAATGGAATGAAATGGAATGGAAAGGAATGGAATGGAATGGAATCAACCCGAATGGAATGGAATGGAATGGAATGGAATCAACCCAAATGGAATGCAATGCAATGGAATGAAATGGAATCGAATCAACACGAATGGAATGGAATGGAATGGAATCAACTCGAAAGGAATGGAACGGAATGGAAGGGAATGGAATGGAATCAATCCAAATGCAATGGAATGGAATGGAAGGGAATGGAATGGAATGGAATGTTATGGAATGGAATGGAATCAACACAAACAGAATGGAATGGAATGGAAGGCAATGGTGTGGAATGGAATGGAATCAATCCGAAATAAATGGAATGGAATGGAATGGAATGGAATGAACACGAATGGAAGGAAATGGAGTGGAATCAACTCGAATGGAATGGAATGGAATGGATTGGAATGGAATGGAATGGAATGGAATGGAATGGAATGCTATAAACCCGAATGGAATGGAATGGAATGGAATGGAAACAACACGAATGGAATGGAATGGATTGGAATGGAATGAAACGGAATGGAATGGAATGGAATCAACCCGAATGGAATGGAATGGAAAAGAATGGAATCAAACCGAATGGAATGGAATGGAATCAACCCTAATGGAAAGGAATGGAATGGTATGGAATGGAATGGAATAGAATCAACGCAAACGGAAAGGAATGGAAAGGAATCAAACCGAATGGAATGGAAAGGAATGGAATGGAATGGAATCAATGCGAATGGAATGGAATGGAATGGAATGGAATGGAGTGGCATGGAGTGGAATGGAATGGAAACAACCCAAATGGAATGCAATGGAGGGGAAACGAATGGAATGGAATGGAATGGAAACAACCCGAATGGAACGGAATGGAAAGGAAAGGAATGGAATGGAATCAACCCGAAACGAGTGGAATGCAATGGAATGGATTGGAATGGTATCAACCCGAATGGAGTGGAATGGAATGGAACAGAATGGAATGGAATCTATCTGAATGGAAAGGAATGGAAAGGAATGGAACGCAATGGAATGGAATGGTATGGAATGGAATGGTATCAACCCGCATGGAATGGAATGGAGTGGAATCAACTCGAATGGAATGGAATGGAATGGAATGGAATGGAATATAATCAACCCGATTGGAATGGAATGCAATGGAATGGAACGGAATGGAATCAACGCGAATGGAATGGAATGGAATGGAATATAATGCAATCAACCAGAATGGAATGGACTGGAATGGAATGGAATGGAATGGAATGGAGTCAAACCGAATGGAATGGAATGGATTGGAATCAACTCGAACGGAATGGAATACAGTTGAATGGAATGGAACGGAATGGAATGCAATGGAATCAACTTGTATGGAATGGAATGGAAAGGAATGGAATGGAATGGAATGGAATGGAATGGAATGGAGTGGAATGGAATGGAGAATCCCGAAGGTAATGTAAAGGAATGGAATGGAATGGAATGGAATAAACCCGAATGGAATGGAATGGAATGGAATGGAAGGGAATGGAATGCTATGGAATCAACCCGAATGTAATGGAAAGGAATGGAATGGAATGGAATGGAATCAACCCGAATGGAATGGATTGAAATGGAATGGAAAGGAATGGAATGGAGTGGAATGGAATCAACCCGAATGGAATGGATTTCAATGGAACGGAGTGGAATCGAATAAACACGAATGGATTGGAATGGAATGGAATCAACTCAAATGGAATGGAATGGAATGGAATCGAATCAACATGAATAGAATGGAATGGAATGGAATGGAATGGAATGGTATGGAATGGAATGGAATCAATCAGAATTGAATGGAATGGAGTGCAATCATCTCGAGTGGAATGGAATGGAATGGAATGAAATCAACCCGAATGGAATGGAATGGAATGGAATGGAATCAGCCCGAATGGAATGGAATGAAATGGAATGGAATGGAATGGAAAAAACAGGAATGGAATGGAATGGAGTGGAATGCAATGGAATGGAATGGAATGGAATGGAATGGAATGGAATCAACCCGAATGGAATGGAATGCAATGGAAAGGAAGAGAATGGAAAGGAATGGAATTAAACGGAATGGAAAGGAATGGAATGGAAAGGAATGGAATCAAACGGAATGGAATAGAATGGAATGGATTGGAATATGAACCCAAATGAAATGGAATGGAATGGAATGGAATGGAATGGAATCAGCCCGAAAGGAATGGAATGAAATGGAATGGAAAGGAATGGAATGGAATGGAATCAACCCGAATGGAATGGAATGGAATGGAATGGAATGGAAGCAACCCAAATGGAATGCAATGCAATGGAATGGAATGGTATCGAATCAACACGAATGGAATGGAATGGAATGGAATCAACTCGAATGGAATGGAATGGAATGGAAGGGAATGGAATGGAATCAACCCAAATGGAATGCAATGGAATGGAAGGGAATGGAATGGAATGGAATGGAATGGAATCAACACAAACAGAATGGAATGGAATGGAAGGGAATGGTGTGGAATGGAATGGAATCAATCCGAAATAAACGGAATGGAATGGAATGGAATGGAATGAACACGAATGGAAGGAAATGGAGTGGAATCAACTCGAATGGAATGGAATGGAATGGAGTGGAATGGAATAGAATGGAATGGAATGGAATGGAATGCTATAAACCCGAATGGAATGGAATGGAATGGAATGGAAACAACACGAATGGAATGGAATGGATTGGAATGGAATGGAATGGAATGGAATGGAATCAACCGAAATGAAATAGAATGGAATGGAATGGAATGGAATGGAATTGAATGGAATCAACCCGAATGGAATGGAATGGAATGGAATGGAATGGAATGGAATCAACCCAAATGAAATGGAATGGAATGGAATGGAATGGAATGGAATCAACACAATTGGAATGTAATGGAATAGAAAGGAAATGAATGGAATGGAATGGATTGGAATGCAATGGAAGCAACCCGAATGGAATGGAATGGAATGGAATGGAATAGAATGGAATGGAATGGAATGGAATCCACCCGAATGGAATGGAATGGAATGGAATGGAATCAACCCGAATGGAATGGAATGGAATGGAAACAACTCGAATGGAATGGAATGGAATGGAATATAATCAACCCGATTGGAATGGAAAGCAATGGAATGGAATGGAATGGAATCAACCCTAATGGAATGGAATAGAATGCAATGGAATGGAATGGAATGGAATCCAATCAACCCAAATGGAATGGAATGGAATGGAATGGAATCGAACGGAGTCAACACGAATGGAATGGAATGGATTGGAATCAACTCGAATGGAATGGAATGGAATTGATTGGAGTGGAATGGAATGGAATGCAATGGAATCAACTCGTAAGGAATGGAATGGAATGGAATTTAAAGGAATGGAATGGAATGGAATGGAATGGAATGGATTGGAGTGGAATGGAATGGAGAAAACCGAAGGAAATGTAATGTAATGGAATGGAATGGAATGGAATAAACCCGAAGGGAATGGAATGGAATGGAATGGATTGGAATGGAATGGAGTGGAATGGATAGGAATGCAATGGAATCAATCCGAATGGAATGGAAAGGAATGCAATGAAATGGAATGGAATTGAATGGAATGGAATCAAACCGAGTCTAATGGAATGGATTGGAATCAACTCGATTGGAATGGAATGGAATGGAACAACAGAAATGGAATGGAATGGAATCGAATGGAAATGAATGGAATGGAATGGAATGGAATGCAATGGAAGAAACCCGAATGGAATGGAATGGAATGGAATGGAATGGAATGCAATGGAAACAACATGAATGGAATGGAATGGAATGGAATGGAATGGAAACAACATGAATGGAATGGAATGGAGTGGAATGGAATGAAACGGAATGGAATGGAATGGAATCAACCCGAATGGAATGGAAAGGAAAAGAATGGAATAGAATCAACGCGAACGGAATGGAATGGAATGGAATGGAATGGAACGGAATGGAAGCAACCCGAATGGAACGGAATGTAATAGAAAGGAATGGAATGGAAGCAACCAGGAAGGAGTGGAATGAAATGGAATGGATTGGAATGGAATGGAATCAACCCTAATGGAATGGAATGGAATGGAATAGAATCAACGCGAACGGAATGGAATGGAATGGAATGGAATGGAATGGAATGGAACGGAATGGAAGCAACCCGAATGGAACGGAATGGAATGGAAAGGAATGGAATGGAAGCAACCCGAAAGGAGTGGAATGCAATGGAATGGATTGGAATGGTATCAACCGGAATGGAGTGGAATGGAATGGAACAGAATGGAATGGAATCTATCTGAATGGAATGGAATGGAAAGGAATGGAATGCAATGGAATGGAATGGAATGGAATGGAATCAAACCCCATGAAATGGAATGGATTGGAATCAACTCGAATGGAATGGAATGGAATGGAATGGAATGGAATGGAATGGAATATAATCAACCCGATTGGAATTTAATGCAGTGGAATGGAATGAAATGGAATCAATGTGAATGGAATGGAATGGAATGGAATATAATGCAATCAACCAAAATGGAATGGAATGGAAAGGAATGGAGTCAACCCGAATGGAACGGAATGGATTCGAGTCAACACGAATGGAATGGAATGCAGTTGAATGGAATGGAAAGGAAACATCTTGTATGGAATGGAATGGAAAGCATTGGAATCGAATGGAATGGAATGGAATGGAATGGAATGTAGTGGAATGGAATGGACAATCCCGAAGGGAATGTAAAGGAATGGAATGGAATGGAATGGAATGGAATGGAATGGAATGGAATGGAGTAAACCCGAATGTCATGAAATGGAATGGAATGAAATGGAATGGAATGGAATGGAATGTAGTGGAATGGAATGGGCAACCCCGAAGGGAATGTAAAGGAATGGAATGGAATGGAATGGAATGGAATCGAGTAAACCCGAATGTCATGAAATGGAATGGAATGAAATGGAATGGAATGGAAAGGAATGCAATGAAATCAACCCGAATGGAATGGAAAGGAATGGAATGGACTGGAATGGAATGGAATGGAATGGAATGGAATCAAACCGAATGGAATGGAATGAAATGGAAAGGAAAGGAATGGAATCAAACCGAATGGAATGGAATGGAATGGATTGGAATCAACTCAAATGAAATGGAATGGAATGGAAAGGAATGGAATCAGCCAGAATGGAATGGAATGGAATGGAATGGAATGGAATGGAACCAAACCGAATTGAATGGAATGGAATGGAATGGAAAGGAATGGAATGGAATGGAATATAATGGAATGGAATGGAATGGAATCAACCAGAATTTAATGGAATGCAATGGAAAGGAATGGAATCGAATCAACACGAACGGAATGGAATGGAATGGAATCAACTCGAATGGAATGGAATGGAATGCAATGGAATGGAATGGAATCAACCCGAATGGAATGCAATGCAATGGAGTGGAATGGAATGGAATCAACCCGAATAGAATGGAATGGAATGGAAGGGAATGGTATGGATTGGAATGGAATCAATCCGAAATAAATGGAATGGAATGGAATGGAATGGAATGGAATGAAGCCGAATGGATTGGAATGCAGTGGAATCAACTCGAATGGAATGGAATGGAACAGAATCAACCCCAATGGAATGGAATGGAACGGAATGGAATGGAATGGAAAGGAATGGAATGGAATGGATTGGAATGGAATTAACCCGAATGGAATGGAATGGAATGGAATCAACTCGAATGGAATGCAATGGAATGGAATAGAATGGGACATAATCAACACGATTGGAATGGAAGGCAATGGAAATAAATGGAATGGAATCAACCCGAATGGAATGGAATGGAATGGAATGGAATGCAATCAACCCGAATGGAATGGAATGGAATGGAGTCAACCCGAATGGAATGGAATGGATTGGAATCAACTCGAATGGAATGGAATGGAATGGAACGGAATCAACTCATATGGAATGGAATGGAAAGGAATGGAATGGAATCGAATGGAATGGAGTGGAGTGGAATGTAATGTAATGTAATGGAATGGAATGGAATAAACCCGAAAAGAATGAAATGGAATGGAATGGAATGGAATGGAATGGAATGGAATGGAAAGGAATCAACCCGAATGGAATGGAATGCAATGGAATGGAATGGAATGGAATCACCACGAATGGAAAGGAATAGAATGGAATGGAATGCAATGGAATGGAATGCAAAGCAGTCAACCACAATGGAATAGAATGGAATGGAATGGAATACAATGGAATAGAATACAACGCAATCAACCAGAATGGAATGGAAAGGAATGGAATGGAATGGAATGGAATGGAATCAACCCGAATGGAATGGAATGGATTGGAATCAACTCGAATGGAATGGAATGGAATCGAATGGAAATGAATGCAATGGAATGGAATGGAATGCAATGGAAGCAACCTGAATGGAATGGAGTGGAATGGAATAAATGGAATGCAATGGAATAAACCCGAATGGAACGGAATGGAATGGAATCAACACGAATGGAATGGAATTGAATGGAGTGGAATTGAATGGAACGGAATGGAAAGGAATGGAATGGAATCAACCCTAATGGAATTGAATAGAATGGAATGGAATGGAATGGAATGGAATGGAATGCAATCAACCCAAATGGAATGGAATGGAATGGAATGGAATGGAACGGAGTCAACACGAATGGAATGGAATGGATTGGAATCAACTCGAATGGAATGGAATGGAATTGATTGGAATGGAATGGAATGGAGTGGAATGGAATGGAGAAAACCGAAGGAAATGTAATGGAATGGAATGGAATGGAATGGAATGGATTGGAATGCAATGGAAGCAACCCGAATGGAATGGAATGGAATGGAATGGAATGGAATAGAATGGAATGGAATGGAATGGAATCCAACCGAAGGGAATGGAATGGAATGGAATGGAAACAACTCGAATGGAATGGAGTGGAATGGAATGGAATATAATCAACCCGATTGGAATGGAATGCAATGGAATGGAATGGAATGGAATCAACCCTAATGGAATGGAATAGAATGGAATGGAATGGAATGGAATCAACCCTAATGGAATGGAATAGAATGGAATGGAATGGAATGGAATGGAATGGAATGCAATCAACTCAAATGGAATGGAATGGAATGGAATGGAATGGAATGGAACGGAGTCAACACGAATGGAATGGAATGGATTGGAATCAACTCGAATGGAATGGAATGGAATTGATTGGAATGGAATGGAATGGAATGCAATGGAATCAACTCGTAAGGAATGGAATGGAATGGAATTTAAAGGAATGGAATGGAATGGAATGGAATGGAATGGAATGGAATGGAGTGGAATGGAATGGAGAAAACCGAAGGAAATGTAATGTAATGGAATGGAATGGAATGGAATAAACCCGAATGGAATGGAATGGAATGGAATGGAATGGATAGGAATGAAATTGAATCAATCCTAATGGATGGAAAGGAATGCAATGGAATGGAATGGAATGGAATGCAATGGAATGGAATCAAACCGTATCTAATGGAATGGATAGGAATCAACTCGATTGGAATGGAATGGAATGGAATCAACAGAAATGGAATGGAATGGAATCGAATGGAAATGAATGGAATGGAATGGAATGGAATGCAACGAAAGAAACCCGAATGGAATGGAATGGAATGGAATGGAAACAACATGAATTGAATGGAATGGAGTGGAATGGAATGAAACGGAATAGAATGGAATGGAATCAACCCGAACGGAATGGAAAGGAAAAGAATGGAATCAAACCGAATGGAATGGAATGGAATGGAATGGAATCAACCCTAATGGGATGGAATGGAATGGAATGGAATGGAATAGAATCAACGCGAACGGAATGGAATGGAATGGAATGGAACGGAATGGAAGCAACCCGAATGGAACGGAATGGAATAGAAAGGAATGGAATGGAAGCAACACGGAAGGAGTGGAATGAAATGGAATGGATGGGAATGGAATGGAATCAACCCTAATGGAATGGAATGGAATGGAATGGAATGGAATGGAATGGAATGGAATAGAATCAACGCGAACGGAATGGAATGGAATAGAATGGAATGGAATGGAACGGAATGGAAGCAACCCGAATGGAACGGAATGGAATGGAAAGGAATGGAATGGAAGGAACCCGAAAGGATTGGAATGCAATGGAATGGATTGGAATGGTATCAACCGGAATGGAGTGGAATGGAATGGAACAGAATGGAATGGAATCTATCTGAATGGAATGGAAAGGAAAGGAATGGAATGCAACGGAATGGAATGGAATGGAATGGAGTGGAATCAACTCGAATGGAATGGAATGGAATGGAATGGAATGGAATGGAATGGAATATAATCAACCCGATTGGAATTTAATGCAGTGGAATGGAATGAAATGGAATCAATGCGAATGGAATGGAATGGAATGGAATATAATGCAATCAACCAAAATGGAATGGAATGGAATGGAATGGAGTCAACCCGAATGGAATGGAATGGATTTTAGTCAACACGAATGGAATGGAATGCAGTTGAATGGAATAGAATGGAATCATCTTGTATGGAATGGAATGGAAAGGAATGGAATCGAACGGAATGGAATGGAATGGAATGGAATGGAATGGAATGGGGTGGAATGGAATGGACAATCCCGAAGGGAATGTAAAGGAATGGAATGGAATGGAATGGAATGGAATGGAATGGGATGGAGTAAACCCGAATGGCATGAAATGGAATGGAATGAAATGGAATGGAATGGAAAGGAATGCAATGAAATCAACCCGAATGGAATGGAAAGGAATGGAATGGACTGGAAGGGAATGGAATGCAATGGAATCAAACCGACTGGAATGGAATGAAATGGAATGGAAAGGAATGGAATCAAACCGAATGGAATGGAATGGAATGGATTGGAATCAACACAAATGAAATGGAATGGAATGGAAAGGAATGGAATCAGCCCGAATGGAATGGAATGGAATGGAATGGAATGGAATGGAATGGAACCAAACCGAATTGATTGGAATGGAATGGAATGGAAAGGAGTGGAATGGAATGGAATATAATGGAATGGAATGGAATGGAATCAACCCGAATTTAATGGAATGCAATGGAAAGGAATGGAATCGAATCAACACGAATGGAATGGAATGGAATGGAATCAACTCGAATGGAATGGAATGGAATGGAATGGAATGCAATGGAATGGAATGGAATCAACCCGAATGGAATGCAATGCATTGTAGTGGAATGGAATGGAATCAACCCGAATAGAATGGAATGGAATGGAAGGGAATGTTATGGAATGGAATGGAATCAATCCGAAATAAATGGAATGGAATGGAATGGAATGGAATGAACCCGAATGGATTGGAATGCAGTGGAATCAACTCGAATGGAATGGAATGGAACGGAATCAACCCCAATGGAATGGAATGGAATGCAATGGAATAGAATGGATTGGAATGGAATTAACCCGAATGGAATGGAATGGAATGGAATCAACTCGAATGGAATGCAATGGAATGGAATAGAATGGGACATAATCAACACGATTGGAATGGAAGGCAATGGAAATAAATGGAATGGAATCAACCCGAATGGAATGGAATGGAATGGAATGGAATGGAATGCAATCAACCCGAATGGAGTGGAATGGAGTCAACCCGAATGGAATGGAATGGATTGGAATCAACTCGAATGGAATGGAATGGAATGGAACGGAATCAACTCATATGGAATGGAATGGAAAGGAATGGAATGGAATCGAATGGAATGGAGTTGAGTGGAATGTAATGTAATGGAATGGAATGGAATCAACACGAATGGAATGGAATTGAATGGAATGGAATGGATTGGAACAGAATGGAAAGGAATGGAATGGAATCAATGCGAATGGAATGCAATGGAATGGATTGGAATGGAATAGAATGGAATGGATTGGAATGGAATGGAATGAAATGGAATATAATGTAATGGATTCAAGCTCAATGGAATGGAATGGAATGGAATGGAATAGAATGGAATCAACCCGAATGAAATGGCATGGAATGGAATGGAATGGAATGGAATTGAATGGAATCAACCCAAATGGAATGGAATGGAATGGAATGGAATGGAATGGAATGGAATGGAATGGAATGGAATCATCCCGAATGAAATGGAGTGGAATGGAATGGAATGGAATGGAATGGAAAGAAATCAAACCGAAAGGAATGGAATGGAAGGGAATGGAATGGAATAGAATGGAATGGAATGGAAACAACCCGAATGGAATGGAATGGAATGGAATGAAATGCAATGAAATGGAACGGAATGGAATCAAACCGAATGGAATGGAATGGAATGGCATGGAATGGAACGGAATGCAATGGAATGGAATCAACCCGAATGGAGTGGAGTGGAATGGAATGGAATGCAATGGAATGGAATGAAATCAACCCAAATGTAATGGAATGGAATGGAATGGAATGGAATGGAATCAACCTGAGTGGAATGGAATGGAATGGAATAGATTGGAATGGAATGGAATCAAATGAAATGGAATGGTATGGAATGGAATGGAATGGAATCAACAAGAATCGACTGGAATGGGATGGAACGGAATGGAATCAACCCGAATGGAAAGGAATAGAATGGAATGGATTTAACACGAATCTAATGGAATGGAATGCAATGGAATCAAAACGAATGGAATGGAATGGAATTGAACGGAATGGAATGGAATCAACCGGAATGGAATGGAATGGAATGCAACGGAATTGAATGGAATGGAATGGAATCAACCCGAATGGAACGGAATGCAATGGAATGGAATGCAATGGAATGAAATGGAATGGAATGGAATGGAATCAACATGAACGGAGTGGAATGGAAAGGAATGGAATGGACTGGAATGGAATGGAATCAACCCGAACAGAATGAAATGGAATGGAATGGAATGGAATCAACCCAAATGGAATGGAATGGAAGAGAATGGAATGCAATGGAACGGAATGGAATCAACCTGAATGGAAATCAATGGAATGGAAGGGAAGGCAATGCAAAGGAATCAACCTGAATGGAATGGAATGGAATGGAAGGGAATGCAATGGAGTGGAATCAACCCGAATGGATTGGAATGGAATGGAATTGAATGGAATGAAATGGAATGGAATCAACCCGAATGGAATGGAATGGAATGGAATGGAATGGAATGTAATCAACCGGAATGTAATGTAATGGAATGGAATGGAATGGAATGAACCCGAATGGAATGGAATGGAATGGAATGGAATGGAATGGAATGGAATGGACTGGAATGGAATATAATGATCCCGATTGGAATGGAATGCAATGGAATGGAATGGAATGGAATCAACCCGAATGGAATGGAATGGAATGGAATATAATGCAATCAACCCAAATGGAATGGAATGGAATGGAATGGAATGGAATGGAGTCAACCCGAATGGAATGGAATGGATTGGAATCAACTCGAATGGAATGGAATGGAGTTGAATGGATTGGAATGATATGGAATGCAATGGAATCAACTCGTATGGAATGGAATGGAAAGGAATGGAAGGGAATCAACCTGAATGAAATGGAATGGAATGGAAGACAACGGAATAGAATGGATCGGAATGGAATCAACCCGAATGGAATGGAATGGAATGGAATGGAATGGAATGGAATGGAATGGAATCAATCCAAATGGAATGGAATGGAATGGTGTGGAATGGAATCAAACCGAATGGAATGGAATGAAATGGAATGGAATGGATTGGAATCAACCCGAATGGAGTGGAGTGGAATTGAATGGAATGGAATGGATAGGAATGGAACGGAATCAACATGATTCTAATGGAATGGAATGGAATGGACTGGAATCAACCCGATTTTAAAGGAATGGAATGGAATGGAATGGAATCAACCGGAATGGAATGGAGTGGAATGGAATCAACCCAAATGGAACGGAATGGAATGGAACGGAATGAAATGGAATGGCATGGAATCAACCAGAAAGCAGTGGAATGGAATGGAAAGGAATTGAATGGAATCAATCCGAATGCAATGTAATGTAATGTAATGGAATGGAATTGAATCAACCCGAATGGAATGGAATGGAAAGGAATGCAACGGACCGGAATCAACCTGAATGGAATGGTATGGAAGGGAATGGAATGGAAGGGAATGGAATGGAATGAATCCGAATGGAATGGAATGTACCTGAATGGAATGGAATGGAATGGAATGAAATGGAAAGAAATGGAATCAACTCGAATGGAATGGAATGGAATACATCGGAATGTAATGGAATCAAACAGAATTGAATGGAAAGTAATTGAATGGAATGGAATGGAATGGAATGGAATGGAATGAAATGGAATCAACCCGAAAGGAATGGAATTGAATGGAATGGAATGGAATTGAATGAAATGGAATCAACTCGGAAGGAATGGAATGGAATGGAATGGAATGGAATGGAGTGGAATGGAATGAACCAGAATGGAATGAAATCAACCCGAATGGAATGGAATGGAATGGAATGGAATGGAATGGAATGGAATGGACAGGATTCAACCCGAATGGAATGGAATGGAAGGGAATGGAATGGAACGGAATGGAATGGAATCAACCCGAAAGGAATGGAATGTAATTGAATGGAATGGAATGGAATGGAATGAAATGGAACGAAATGGAATCAAACCGAATTGAATGGAATGGAATGGAATGGAAAGAAATCAACCCGAATGGAATGGAATGGAATGACATGGAATGGAATGGAATCAAAATGAATGGAAAGGAATGGCATGGAATGGAATGGAATGGAGTGGAATGGAATGATCCAGAATGGAATGAAATCAACCCAAATGGAATGGAATGGAGTGGAATGGAATGGAATGGAATGGAATGGAATCAACCGGAACGGAGTGGAATGGCATGGAATGGAATGGAATGGAATGGAATGGACAGGATTCAACCCGAATGGAATGGAATGGAAGGGAATGGAATGGAACGGAATGGAATGGAATCAACCCGAATGAAATGGAATGTAATTGAATGGAATGGAATGGAATGGAATGAAATGGAACGAAATGGAATCAACCCGAATTGAATGGAATGGAATGGAATAGAATGGAATGGAAAGGAATCAACCCGAATGGAATGGAATGGGATGGAATGGAATGGAATGGAATGGAATGGAATGGAATGGAATCAACATTAATGGAGTGGAATGGAATGGAATTGAATGGAATGGAATGGAACGGAATCAAACCGAATGCAATGGAATGGAATGGAATGGGATGGAATGGAATGGAATGCAATCACCCCTAATGGAATGGAATGGAATGGAATGGAATGGAATGGAATAGAATGGAATGGAATGGTATGGAATGGAATTGAATGGAATCAACGTGAATAGAATAAAATGGAATGGAATGGAATGGAATGGAATCAATCCGGATGGAACCAAATGGAATGGAATGGAACGGAATGGAATCAACCTGAATGGAATGGAATGGAATGGAATGGATTGCAATGGAATGGAACGAATCCGCATGGATTGGAATGGAATGGAATGGATTGCAATGGAATGGAATCAACCCGAATGGATTGGAATGGAATGGAATGGATTGAAAGGCAATGGAATGGAATCGAACCAAATGGAATGGAATGGAATGGAATGGAATGGAATGGAATGGAATGGAATCAACCCAAATGGAATGGAATGGAATGGAATGGAATGGAATGGAATGCAATGGAATGGAATGGAGTGGAATGGAATGGAATCAATCCGAATAGAGTAGTATGTAATGGAATGGAATAGAATTTAATGGAATGGAATGGAATGGAATGGAATCAACCAGAATGGAATGGAATGGAAAAGAATAGAATGGAATGGAATCAACCGAAATGGAATGGAATGGAATACAATGGAAAGGAATGGAATGGAATGGAATCAACCCAAATGGAATGGAATGGAATGGAACGGAATGGAATAGAATGGAATGGAATCAACCCGAGTGGAAGGGAATGGAATGCAATGGAATGGAAAGGAATGGAATGGAATGGAATGGAATGGAATCAATCCAAATGGAATGGAATGGAATGGTATGGAATGGAATCAACCCGACTGGAATGAAATTGAATGGAATGGATTCAACCCGAATAGAATGGAATGGAATAGAATGGAATAGAATGGAACGGACTGGAATCAACCCGAATGGAATGGAATGGAAGGGAAGGGAATGGAATGGAATGGAATGGAATGGAATGGAAGCAACACGAATGGAATGGAGTGGAATGGAATGGAATGAAATGGAACAAAATGCAATCAACCAGAATGGAATGGAATGGAATGGAATGGAATGGAATATAATGGAGTAGAATGGAAGGGATTGGAATGGAATGGAATGAAATATAATGAAATGGAATCAACCCGAATGGTATTGAATGGAATGGAAGGCAATGGAATGGAATGGAATGGAATCACCCCGAATGGAATGGAATGGAATGGAATGGAATGGAATGGAATGGAATAGAATGGAATCATCCCGAATGGAATGGAATGGAATGCAATGGAATGGAATGGAATGGAATGGAATGGCATGGAATGGAATAGAATGGAATCGTCCCGAATGGAATGGAATGGAATGGAAAGGAAAGTCATCAACCCGAAAGGAATGGAATGGAAGGGAATGGAATGGAATGGAATCAACTCGAATGGAATGGAATAAAATGGAATGAAATTCAATGAAATGGAACGGAATGGAATCAACCCGAATGGAATGGAATGGAATGGCATTGAATGGAATGGAATATAATGTAATCAACCCGAATGGATTGGAGTGGAATGGAATGGAATGGAATGGATTGGAATGGAACGAAATCAACATGAATTTAATGGAATGGAATGGAATGCATTGGAATGGAATAGAATGGAATCATCCCGAATGGAATGGAATGGAATGCAATGGAATAAACGGGAATGGAATGGAATGGAATGGAATCAACCCGAATGGAATGGAATGGAATGGAATGGAATGGAATGGAAAGGAATGGAATAGAATGGAATCAACCCCAGTGGAATGGAAAGTAATGGCATGGAATGGAATGGAATGGAATGGAATGGAATGGAATAAACCTGAATTGAATGGAATGGAATGGAATGGAATCAACATGTATCTAATGGAATGGAATGGAGTGGAATGGAATGGAATGGAATGGAATCAACCTGAGTGGAATGGAATGGAATGGAATGGATTGGAATGGAATGGAATCAAATGAAATGGAATGGTATGGAATGGAATGGAATGGAATCAACAAGAATGGACTGGAATGGGATGGAACGGAATGGAATCAACCCGAATGGAAAGGAATAGAATGGAATGGAATTAACACGAATCTAATGGAATGGAATGCAATGGAATCAAAACGAACGGAATGGAATGGAATTGAACGGAGTGGAATGGAATCAACCGGAATGGAATGGAATGGAATGCAACGGAATGGAATGGAATGGCATGGAATCAACCCAAATGGAACGGAATGAAATGGAATGGAATGCAATGGAATGGAATGGAATGGAATGGAATGGAATGGAATGGAATCAACATGAACGGAGTGGAATGGAATGGAATGGAATGGACTGGAATGGAATGGAATCAACCCGAATGGAATGGAATGGAATGGAATCGAATGGAGTGGAATCATCCCGAATGGAATGGAATGGAATGGAATGCAATGGAATGGAGTGGTATGTAATGGAATTGAAAGGAATCAACCCGAAGAGAATGAAATGTAATGGGATGGAATGGAATCAACCCGAATGGACTGGAATGGAAGAGAATGGAATGCAATGGAACGGAATGGAATCAACCTGAATGGAAAGGAATGGAATGGAAGGGAATGCAATGGATAGGAATCAACCAGAATGGAATGGAATGGAATGGAAGGGAATGCAATGGAGTGGAATCAACCCGAATGGATTGGAATGGAATGGAATTGAATGGAATGAAATGGAGTGGAATCAACCCGAATGGAATAGAATGGAATGGAATGGAATCAACCCGAATGTAATGGAATGGAATGGAATGGAATGAACCCGAATGGAATGGAATGGAATGGAATCAATGCGAATGGAAGGGAATGGATTGGAATCAACTCGAATGGAATGGAATGGAGTTGAATGGATTGGAATGATATGGAATGCAATGGAATCAATTCCTACGGAATGGAATGGAAAGCAATGGAAGGGAATCAACCTGAATGAAATAGAATGGAATGGAATACAATGGAATAGAATGGAACGGAATGGAATCAACCCGAATGGAATGGAATGGAATGGAATGGATTGCAATGGAATGGAATCAACCCAAATGGATTGGAATGGAATGGAATGGAATGAAAGGCAATGGAATGGAATCGACCCAAATGGAATGGAATGGAATGGAATGGAATGGAATGGAATGGAATGGAATCAACCCAAATGGAATGGAATGGAATGGAATAAAATGGAATGGAGTGGAATGGAATGGAATAAACCCGAATTGAATGGAATGGAATGGAATAAAATGGAATGGAGTGGAATGGAATGGAATCAACCCGAATTGAATAATATGTAATGGAATGGAGTAGAATGGAGTGGAATGGAATCGAATAAACCCGAATTGAATAGTATGTAATGGAATGGCATAGAATGGAATGGAATCGAATGGAATGGAAAGGAATGGAATCCACCTGAATGGAATGGAATGGAAAAGAATGGAATAGAATGGAATCAACCGAAATGGAATGGAATGAAATAGAATGGAAAGGAATGGAATGGAATGGAATCAACCCGAATGGAATGGAATTGAATGGAACGGAATGGAATAGAATGGAATGGAATCATCCCGAATGGAATGGAATGGAATGGCATGGAATGGAATGGAATGGAATGGAATGGAATCAATCCAAATGGAATGGAATGGGATGGTATGGAATGGAATGAACCCGAATGGAATGGAAAGGAATGGAATGGAATGGAATGGAATTGAATGGAATCAACGAGAATGGAAAGGAATGGAATGCAATGGAAAGGAATGGAATAGAATGGAATCAATGAGAATGGAATGGAATGGAATAGAATGGAACGGACTGGAATCAACCCGAATGAAATGCAATGGAAGGGTATGGAATGGAATGCAATGGAATGGAATCAACCCAAATGGAATGTTGTGGAATGTAATGGAATGAAATGGAACAAAAGGCAATCAACCCGAATGTAATGGAATGGAATGGAATAGAATATAATGGAATAGAATGGAAGGGATTCGAATGGAATGGAATGGAATGGAAAGGAATGGAATGGAATGGAATGGAATGGAATGGAATGGAATGGAATGGAATGAACCCAAATGGAATGGTGTGGAATGGAATGGAATGAAATGGAACAAAACGAAATCAACCCGAATGGAATGGAATGGAATGGAATGGAATGGAATATAATGGAATAGAATGGAAGGGATTGGAATGGAATGGAATGGAATGGAATGGAATATAATGGAATGGAATCAACCAGAATGGAACGGAATGGAATGGAATGCAATGGAATGCAATTACCCAGATTGGAATGGAATGGAATGGAATGGAATGGAATCAACGCGAATGGAATGGAATGGAATGGTATGAAAGTCAATGAAATGGAACGGAGTGGAATCAACCCGAATGGAATGGAATGGAATGGCATGGAATTGAAGGGAATGGAATGTAATCAACCCGAATGGATTGGAGTGGAATGGAATGGAATGGAATGGATTGGAATGGAATGGCATGGAATTGAAGGGAATGGAATGTAATCAACCCGAATGGATTGGAGTGGAATGGAATGAAATGGAATGGATTGGAATGGAACGGAATCAACACGAATTTAATGGAATGGAATGGAATGCAATGGAATGGAATGGACTGGAATCAACCCGATTGGATCGGAATGGAATGGAATGCAATGGAATCAACGGGAATGGAATGGAATGGAATGGAATCAACCCCAATGGAATGGAATGGAATGTAAAGGAATTGAATGGAAAAGAATGGAATCAACCCGAAGGGAATGGAATGGAATGGAATAGAATGGAATAAACCCGAATGGAATGGAATTGAACGGAATGGAATGGAATGGAATTGAATGGAATGGAAGGCAATCAAGCCGAATGGAATGGAATGGAATGGAATGGCATGGCATGGAATGGAATGGAATATAATCAACCCGAATTGAATGGAATGGAATGGAATGGAATGGAATAGAATCAACGCGAACGGAATGGAATGGAATGGAATGGAACGGAATGGAAGCAACCCGAATGGAACGGAATGGAATAGAAAGGAATGGAATGGAAGCAACACGGAAGGAGTGGAATGAAATGGAATGGATGGGAATGGAATGGAATCAACCCTAATGGAATGGAATGGAATGGAATGGAATGGAATGGAATGGAATAGAATCAACGCGAACGGAATGGAATGGAATAGAATGGAATGGAATGGAACGGAATGGAAGCAACCCGAATGGAACGGAATGGAATGGAAAGGAATGGAATGGAAGGAACCCGAAAGGATTGGAATGCAATGGAATGGATTGGAATGGTATCAACCGGAATGGAGTGGAATGGAATGGAACAGAATGGAATGGAATCTATCTGAATGGAATGGAAAGGAAAGGAATGGAATGCAACGGAATGGAATGGAATGGAATGGAGTGGAATCAACTCGAATGGAATGGAATGGAATGGAATGGAATGGAATGGAATGGAATGGAATATAATCAACCCGATTGGAATTTAATGCAGTGGAATGGAATGAAATGGAATCAATGCGAATGGAATGGAATGGAATGGAATATAATGCAATCAACCAAAATGGAATGGAATGGAATGGAATGGAGTCAACCCGAATGGAATGGAATGGATTTTAGTCAACACGAATGGAATGGAATGCAGTTGAATGGAATAGAATGGAATCATCTTGTATGGAATGGAATGGAAAGGAATGGAATCGAACGGAATGGAATGGAATGGAATGGAATGGAATGGGGTGGAATGGAATGGACAATCCCGAAGGGAATGTAAAGGAATGGAATGGAATGGAATGGAATGGAATGGAATGGGATGGAGTAAACCCGAATGGCATGAAATGGAATGGAATGAAATGGAATGGAATGGAAAGGAATGCAATGAAATCAACCCGAATGGAATGGAAAGGAATGGAATGGACTGGAAGGGAATGGAATGCAATGGAATCAAACCGACTGGAATGGAATGAAATGGAATGGAAAGGAATGGAATCAAACCGAATGGAATGGAATGGAATGGATTGGAATCAACACAAATGAAATGGAATGGAATGGAAAGGAATGGAATCAGCCCGAATGGAATGGAATGGAATGGAATGGAATGGAATGGAATGGAACCAAACCGAATTGATTGGAATGGAATGGAATGGAAAGGAGTGGAATGGAATGGAATATAATGGAATGGAATGGAATGGAATCAACCCGAATTTAATGGAATGCAATGGAAAGGAATGGAATCGAATCAACACGAATGGAATGGAATGGAATGGAATCAACTCGAATGGAATGGAATGGAATGGAATGGAATGCAATGGAATGGAATGGAATCAACCCGAATGGAATGCAATGCATTGTAGTGGAATGGAATGGAATCAACCCGAATAGAATGGAATGGAATGGAAGGGAATGTTATGGAATGGAATGGAATCAATCCGAAATAAATGGAATGGAATGGAATGGAATGGAATGAACCCGAATGGATTGGAATGCAGTGGAATCAACTCGAATGGAATGGAATGGAACGGAATCAACCCCAATGGAATGGAATGGAATGCAATGGAATGGAATGGATTGGAATGGAATTAACCCGAATGGAATGGAATGGAATGGAATCAACTCGAATGGAATGCAATGGAATGGAATAGAATGGGACATAATCAACACGATTGGAATGGAAGGCAATGGAAATAAATGGAATGGAATCAACCCGAATGGAATGGAATGGAATGGAATGGAATGGAATGCAATCAACCCGAATGGAGTGGAATGGAGTCAACCCGAATGGAATGGAATGGATTGGAATCAACTCGAATGGAATGGAATGGAATGGAACGGAATCAACTCATATGGAATGGAATGGAAAGGAATGGAATGGAATCGAATGGAATGGAGTTGAGTGGAATGTAATGTAATGGAATGGAATGGAATCAACACGAATGGAATGGAATTGAATGGAATGGAATGGATTGGAACAGAATGGAAAGGAATGGAATGGAATCAATGCGAATGGAATGCAATGGAATGGATTGGAATGGAATAGAATGGAATGGATTGGAATGGAATGGAATGAAATGGAATATAATGTAATGGATTCAAGCTCAATGGAATGGAATGGAATGGAATGGAATAGAATGGAATCAACCCGAATGAAATGGCATGGAATGGAATGGAATGGAATGGAATTGAATGGAATCAACCCGAATGGAATGGAATGGAATGGAATGGAATGGAATGGAATGGAATGGAATGGAATCATCCCGAATGAAATGGAGTGGAATGGAATGGAATGGAATGGAATGGAAAGAAATCAAACCGAAAGGAATGGAATGGAAGGGAATGGAATGGAATAGAATGGAATGGAATGGAAACAACCCGAATGGAATGGAATGGAATGGAATGAAATGCAATGAAATGGAACGGAATGGAATCAAACCGAATGGAATGGAATGGAATGGCATGGAATGGAACGGAATGCAATGGAATGGAATCAACCCGAATGGAGTGGAGTGGAATGGAATGGAATGCAATGGAATGGAATGAAATCAACCCAAATGTAATGGAATGGAATGGAATGGAATGGAATGGAATCAACCTGAGTGGAATGGAATGGAATGGAATAGATTGGAATGGAATGGAATCAAATGAAATGGAATGGTATGGAATGGAATGGAATGGAATCAACAAGAATCGACTGGAATGGGATGGAACGGAATGGAATCAACCCGAATGGAAAGGAATAGAATGGAATGGATTTAACACGAATCTAATGGAATGGAATGCAATGGAATCAAAACGAATGGAATGGAATGGAATTGAACGGAATGGAATGGAATCAACCGGAATGGAATGGAATGGAATGCAACGGAATTGAATGGAATGGAATGGAATCAACCCGAATGGAACGGAATGCAATGGAATGGAATGCAATGGAATGAAATGGAATGGAATGGAATGGAATCAACATGAACGGAGTGGAATGGAAAGGAATGGAATGGACTGGAATGGAATGGAATCAACCCGAACAGAATGAAATGGAATGGAATGGAATGGAATCAACCCAAATGGAATGGAATGGAAGAGAATGGAATGCAATGGAACGGAATGGAATCAACCTGAATGGGAATCAATGGAATGGAAGGGAAGGCAATGCAAAGGAATCAACCTGAATGGAATGGAATGGAATGGAAGGGAATGCAATGGAGTGGAATCAACCCGAATGGATTGGAATGGAATGGAATTGAATGGAATGAAATGGAATGGAATCAACCCGAATGGAATGGAATGGAATGGAATGGAATGGAATGTAATCAACCGGAATGTAGTGTAATGGAATGGAATGGAATGGAATGAACCCGAATGGAATGGAATGGAATGGAATGGAATGGAATGGAATGGACTGGAATGGAATATAATGATCCCGATTGGAATGGAATGCAATGGAATGGAATGGAATGGAATCAACCCGAATGGAATGGAATGGAATGGAATATAATGCAATCAACCCAAATGGAATGGAATGGAATGGAATGGAATGGAATGGAGTCAACCCGAATGGAATGGAATGGATTGGAATCAACTCGAATGGAATGGAATGGAGTTGAATGGATTGGAATGATATGGAATGCAATGGAATCAACTCGTATGGAATGGAATGGAAAGGAATGGAAGGGAATCAACCTGAATGAAATGGAATGGAATGGAAGACAACGGAATAGAATGGATCGGAATGGAATCAACCCGAATGGAATGGAATGGAATGGAATGGAATGGAATGGAATGGAATGGAAACAACAGGAATGGAATGGAATGGAGTGGAATGCAATGGAATGGAATGGAATGGAATGGAATGGAACCGAATGGAATCCACCCGAATTCAATGGAATGGAATGGAATGGAATGGAAAGGAATGGAACCAAACCGAATGGAATGGAATGGAATGGATTGGAATCAACCCAAATGGAATGGAATGGAATGGAATGGAATGGAGCAGCCCGAATGGAATGGAGTGGATTCAAATGGAATGGAATGGAATGGAATGGAATGGAATCAACCTGAATGGAATGGAATGGAATGGATAGGAATGGAATGGAATGGTACGGAATGGAATCAACCCGAATGAAATGGAATGGAATGGATTGCAATGGAATGCAATCAACCCGAATGGATTGGAATGGAATGGAATGGAATGAAAGGCAATGGAATGGAATCGACCCAAATAGAATGGAATGGAATGGAATGGAACGGAGTCAACCCGAATGGAATGCAATGGAATGGAATGCAATGGAATGGAATGGAATGGAATGGAATGGAATGGAATCAACATGAATGGAGTGGAATGGAATGGAATGGAATGGAATGGAGTGGAATGGAATCAACCCGAAGGGAATGGAATGGAATGGAATGGGTTGGATGGAATGCAATGGAATCACCCCGAATGGAATGGAATGGAACGGAATGGAATGGAATGGAATGGAATGTTATGGGATGGAATTGAATGGAATCAACGTGAATAGAATGAAATGGAATGGGATGGAATTCAATGGAATGGAATGGAATCAATACGAATGGAATGGAATGGAATGGTATCAACCCGAATGGAATGGAATGGATTGGAATGTTATCAACCCGAATGGAATGGAATGGAATGGAAGAGAATGGAATGGAATGGAACGGAATGGAATCAACCCGAATGGAATGGAATGGAATGGAATGGAATGGAATGGAATGGAATGGAAAAAACCTGAATGCAATAGTATGTAATGGAATGGGATAGAATGGAATGGAACGGAATGAAATCAACCGGAATGCAATTTTATGGAATAGAATGGAAAGGAATGGAATGGAATGGAATCAACCCGAATGCAATGGAATGGAATGGAACAGAATGGAATAGAATGGAATGGAATCAACCCGAATGGATTGGAATTGAATGCATTGGAATGCGATGGAATGGAATGGAATGGAATCAACACGAATATAATGGAATGGAATGGAATGGAATGGAATAGAATGGAATGGAATCAACCCGAATGGAATGGAATGCCATGGAATGGAATGGAATGAAATGGATTGGAATGGAATCAACCCGAATAGAATGGAATGGAATGGATTTGAATGGAATCAACCCGAATAGAATGGAATAGAATGGAATGGAATTGAATGGAACACAATGGAATGGAATGGAATCAACCCGAATGGAATGGAATGGAATGGAATGGGTTGGATGTAATGCAATGGAATCACCCCGAATGGAATGGAATGGAACGGAATGGAATGGAATGGAATGGAATGTTATGGGATGGAATTGAATGGAATCAACGTGAATAGAATGAAATGGAATGGGATGGAATTCAATGGAATGGAATGGAATCAATACGAATAGAATGGAATGGAATGGAATGATATGGTATCAACCCGAATGGAATGGAATGGAATGGAATGTTATCAACCCGAATGGAATGGAATGGAATGGAAGAGAATGGAGTGGAATGGAACGGAATGGAATCAACCCGAATGGAATGGAATGGAATGGAATGCAATGCAATGGAATGGAATCAACCCGAATGGATTGGAAAGGAATGGAATGGAATGGAATCGACCCAAATGGAATGGAATGGAATGGAATGGAATGGAATCGAATGGAATGCAATCAACCCAAATGGAATGGAATGGAATGGAATGGAATGGAATGGAATGGAGTGTAATGGCATGGAAAAAACCTGAATGCAATAGTATGTAATGGAATGGAATAGAATGGAATGGAATGGAATAGAATGGAATGGAATGGAATGGAATGAAATCAGCTGGAATGCAATTGTATGGAATAGAATGGAAAGGAATGGAATGGAATGGAATCAACCCGAATGCAATGGAATGGAATGGAACGGAATGGAATAGAATGGAATGGAATCAACCCGAATGGATTGGAATTGAATGCATTGGAATGCAATGGAATGGAATGGAATGGAATCAACACGAATATAATGGAATGGAATGGAATGGAATGGAATGGAATGGAATGGAATGGAATAGAATGGAATGGAAACAACCCGAATGGAATGGAATGCCATGGAATGGAATGGAAGGGAATGGATTGGAATTGAATCAACCCGAATAGAATGGAATGGAATGGATTTGAATGGAATCAACCCGAATAGAATGGAATAGAATGGAATGGAATTGAATGGAATGCAATGGAATGGAATGGAATCAACCCGAATGGAATGGAATGGAATGGAATCAACACGAAAGGAATGGGATGGAAGGGAATGGAATGTAATGGGATGGAAGGGAATGGAATATAATAGAATGGAATGGAATGGAATCAACCCGAATAGAATGGAATGGAATGGAATGGAATGGAATGGAATGGAATGGAAAGAATTGAATGGAATGGAATGGAATCAACACGAAAGGAATGGAATGGAGTGGAATGGAATGGAATGGAGTGGAATGGAATGGAATGGAATCAACCTGAATGGAATGGAATGGAATGGAATGGAATGGAAACGAATGCAATGGAATCAACCCAAATTGAATGGAATGGAATGGAATGGAATGCAATGGAATGGAATGGAATGGAATCTACCCGAATGGAATGAAATGGAATAGAGTGGAATGGAATCAATGCAAATGAAATGGAATGGTATGGAATGGCATGGAATATAATGGAGTGGAATGGAATGGAATCAACCCGAATGGAATGCAATGTAAGGGAACGGAACGGAATGGAACGGAAAGGAATCAACCCGAATGGAATGGAATGGAATGGAATCGAATCAACCCGAAAGAAATGGAAGGCAATGGAATGGAATGGAATGGAATTAACCCGAGTGGAATGGAATGGAATGGAGTCAACTCGAATGGAATGGATAGGAATGGAATGGAATGGAATCATCCCGAATGGAATGGAATGCAATGGAATGGAGTGGAATGGAATCAACTCGAATGGAAGGGAATGGAATGCAATGGAATGAAATGGAATGGAATGCAAAGCAGTCAACCGGAATGGAATGGAATGGAATGGAATGGAATGGAATGGAATAGAATGCAAAGCAATCAACCAGAATGGAATGGAATGGAATGGAATGGAATGGAATGGAATGGAATCAACCCGAATGGAATGGAGTGGATTGGAATCAAGTCGAATGCAATGTAGTGGAATGGAATCAACACGAATGGAATGGAATGGAATCGAATGGAAATGAATGGAATGGAAAGGAATGAAATGCAATGGAAGCAACCTGAATGGAATGGAAAGGAACGGGATGGAAAGGAATGGAATCAACCCGAGTGGAATGGAATGGAATGGAATAAACTCGAATGGAATGGAATGGAATGGAATGGAATGGAATATAATCAACCCGATTGGAATGGAATGGAATGGAATGGAAAGGAATGGAATGGAATCAGCTCGAATGGAATGGAATGGAACGGAATGGAATGGAATCAACACGAATGGAATGGAATGGAATGGAATGGAATGGACTGGCATGGAATGGAATAAAATGGAAAGGATGCAACTCGAATGGAATGGAATGGAATGGAATGGAATGGAATGGAATCTACCCGAATGGAATGGAATGGAATGGAATGCAGTGGAATGGAATGGAATCAACTCGAATGGAATGGAATGCAATGGAATGGAATGGAATCGAATCATCGCGAATGGCATGGAATGGAATGCAATGGAATGGAATCAACTCAAATGGAATGGAATGCAATGGAATGGAATGGAATGGAATCAACCAGAGTGGAGTGGAAAGGAATGGAATGGAATGGAATGCAATCAATCCGAATGGAATGGAATGGAATCAACCCGAATGAAATGGAGTTAAGTGGAATCAAATCGAATGGAATGGAATGGAATGGAATGGAATGTAGTGGAATGGAATGGAATGGATTCAACCCGAAGGGAATGGAATTGAATTGAATGGAACCATGCGGAATGGAATGGATTGGAATGGAAAGGAATGGAATGGGATGGAATGGAATGGAATGGAATGGAATCAACACACATGGAATGGAATGCAGAGGAATCAAGTAGAATGGAATGGGATGGAATGGAATCAACCCGAATGGAATGGAATGGAATGGAATGGAATGCAATGGAATGAACCAGAATGGAATGGAATGGAATGGAATGGTATGGAATAAACCCGAATGGAATGGAATGGAATCAACCAGAGTGGAATGGAATGGAATGGAATGGAATGCAATCAACCCAAATAGAATGGAATGGAATGGAAGGGGATGGTATGGAATGGAATGGAATGAATCCGAGATTTGGAATGGAATGGAATGGAATGGAATGGACCCGAATGGAATGGAATGGAGTGGAATCAACTCGAATGGAATGGTATGGAATGGATTGGAATGGAATGGAATGGAATGGAATGCTATCAAACCGAATGGAATAGAATGGAATGGAATGGAATTGAATGGAATGGAATGGATACAATACGAATGGAATGGAATGGAGTGGAATGGACTGAAACGGAATGGAAAGGAATGGAAACAACCCGAACGGAATGGAATGGAATGGAAAAGAATGGAATCAAACCGAATGGAATGGAATCGAACGGAATGGAATCAACCCGAATGGAATGGAATGGAACGGAACCAAAGGGAATGGAATAGAATCAACCCGAATGGAATGGAATGGAATGGAATGGAATGGAATGGAATGGAATGGAATGCAGTGGAATGGAATGGAATGGAATCAACCTGAATGGAATGGAATGGAATGGAAACGAATGCAATGGAATCAACCCGAATGGAATGGAATGGAATGGAATGGAATGCAATGGAATGGAATGGAATGGAATCTACCCGAATGGAATGAAATGGAATAGAGTGGAATGGAATCAATGCAAATGAAATGGAATGGTATGGAATGGCATGGAATTTAATGGAGTGGAATGGAATGGAATCAACCCGAATGGAATGCAATGGAAGGGAACGGAATGGAATGGAACGGAAAGGAAACAATCCGAATGGAATGGAATGGAATCGAATCGAATCAACCCGAAAGAAATGGAAGACAATGGAATGGAATGGAATGGAATCAACCCGAGTGGAATGGAATGGAATGGAGTCAACTCGAATGTAAAGGATTGGAAAGGAAGGGAATGGAATCATCCCGCATGGAATGGAATGCAATGGAATGGAATGGAATGGAATCAACTCGAATGGAAGGGAATGGAATGGAATGGAATGAAATGGAATGGAATGCAAAGCAGTCAACCGGAATGGAATGGAATGGAATGGAATGGAATGGAATGGAATAGAATGCAAAGCAATCAACCAGAATGGAATGGAATGGAATGGAATGGAATGGAATGGAATCAACCCGAGTGGAATGGAGTGGATTGGAATCAACTCGAATGCAATGTAATGGAATGGAATCAACACGAATGGAATGGAATGGAATCGAATGGAAATGAATGGAATGGAAAGGAATGAAATGCAATGGAAGCAACCTGAATGGAATGGAATGGAAAGGAACGGGATGGAAAGGAATGGAATCAACCCGAGTGGAATGGAATGGAATGGAAAGAACGGGATGGAAAGGAATGGAATCAACCCGAGTGGAATGGAATGGAATGGAATGGAAAGGAATGGAATGGAATCAGCTGGAATGGAATGGAAGGGAACGGAATGGAAAGGAATCAACCCGAGTGGAATGGAATGGAATGGAAAGAACGGGATGGAAAGGAATGGAATCAACCCGAGTGGAATGGAATGGAATGGAATGGAATGGAATCAACCCGAATGGAGTGGAAAGGAATGGAATCAACTCGAATGGAATGGAATGGAATGGAATGGAATGGATTGGAATATAATCAACCCGATTGGAATGGAATGGAATGGAATGGAAAGGAATGGAATGGAATCAGCTGGAATGGAATGGAAGGGAACGGAATGGAATGGAATCAACCCGAGTGGAATGGAATGGAATGGAAAGAACGGGATGGAAAGGAATGGAATCAACCCGAGTGGAATGGAATGGAATGGAATGGAATGGAATCAACCCGAATGGAGTGGAAAGGAATGGAATCAACTCGAATGGAATGGAATGGAATGGAATGGAATGGATTGGAATATAATCAACCCGATTGGAATGGAATGGAATGGAATGGAAAGGAATGGAATGGAATCAGCTGGAATGGAATGGAAGGGAACGGAATGGAATGGAATCAACACGAATGGAATGGAATGGAATGGAATGGAATGGAATGGAATGGAATGGAATGGCATGGAATGGAATAAAATGGGAAGGATGCAACTCGAATGGAATGGAATGGAATGGAATGGAATGGAATCTACCCGAATGGAATGGAATGGAATGGAATGCAATGGAATGGAATGGAATCAACTCGAATGGAATGGAATGCAATGGAATGGAATGGAATCGAATCATCGCGAATGGAATGGAATGGAATGCAATGGAATGGAATCAACTCAAATGGAATGGAATGCAATGGAATGGAATGGAATGGAATCAACCAGAGTGGAGTGGAAAGGAATGGAATGGAATGGAATGCAATCAATCCGAATGGAATGGAATGGAATCAACCCGAATGAAATGGAGTAAAGTGGAATCAAATCGAATGGAATGGAATGGAATGGAATGGAGTGGAATAGAATGGAATGGATTCAACCCGAATGGAATGGAATTGAATTGAATGGAACCATGCGGAATGAAATGGAATGGAATGGAAAGGAAAGGAATGGGATGGAATGGAATGGAATGGAATCATCACACATGGAATGGAATGGAGAGGAATCAAGTAGAATGGAATGGGATGGAATGGAATCAACCCGAATGAAATGGAATGGAATGGAATGGAATGGAATCAACCCGCATGGAATGGAATGGAGTGGAATCAACTCGAATGAAATGGAATGGAATGGAATGGAATGGAATGGAAAGGAATGGAATGGAATGGAATCGACCCGATTGGAATGGAATTGAATGGAAAAGAATTGAATGGAATGGAATGGAATCAACACGAAAGGAATGGAATGGAGTGGAATAGAATGGAATGGAGTGGAATGGAATGGAATGGAATGGAATGGAGTGGAGTGGAATGGAATGGAATGGAATGGAATGGAATGGAAAGGAATGCAATGGAATCAACCCGAATGGAGTGGAAAGGAATGGAATGGAAAGGAATGGAATGGAATGGAATGCAATCAATCCGAATGGAATGGAATGCAACGGAATGGAGAGGAATCGAATCAACACGAACGGAGTGGAATGGAATGGAATCAAATCGAATGGAATGGAACGGAATGGAATGGAATGGAATGCAATCAACCCGAATGGAATGGAATGGAATGGAATCAACATGAATGGAGTGGTATGGAATGGAATGGAATGAACCCGAATGGAATGGAATGGAGTGGAATCAACTCGAATGGAATGGAATGGAATGGATTGGAATGGAATGGAATGGCATGGAATGGAATGGAATGGAATCAACCCGAATTCAATGGAATGGAATGGAATGGAATGGAATCAACACGAATCTAATGGAATGGAATGGAATGGAATGGAATGAGATGGAATGGAATCAACCCCAATGGAATGGAATGGAATGGAATGGAATCAACCCGAATGGAATGGAATGGAATGGAATGCAATGGAATGGAATGGAATGGAATGGAATGGAATGGAATATAATCAACCCGATTGGAATGGAATGGAATGGAATGGAATGGAATGGAATACAATGCAATCAACCCGAATGGAATGGAATGGAAAGGAATGGAATGGAATGGAGTCAACCCGAATGGAATGGAATGAATTGGAATCAACCCGAATGGAATGGAATGGAGTTGAATGGATTGGAATGATATGGAATGCAATGGAATCAACTCGTATGGAATGGAATGGAAAGGAATGGAATGGAATGGAATGGAATGGAATGGAATGGAGTGGAATGGAATGGAGAAACCCGTAGGGAAAGTAATGTAATGAAATGGGATGGAATGGAATGGAATTGAATAAACCCGAAAGGAATGAAATGGAATGGAATGGAATGGAATGGAATGCAAAGTAATCAACCCGAATGGAGTGGAAAGGAATGGAATGGAAAGGAATGGAATGGAATGGAATGGTACCAACCCGAATGGAATGGAATGGAAAGGAATCAACCCGAATGGAATGGAAAGAAATGGCATGGAAAGGACTGGAATGGAATGGAATCAACCCGAATGGAATGGAATGGAATGCAATGGAATGGAATCAACCCAAATGGAATGGAATGCAACGCAATGGAATGGAATCGAATCAACACGAATGGAATGGAATGGAATGGAATCAACTCGAATGGAATGGAATGGAATCAAACCAGATGGAATGGAATGGAAGGGAATGGTGTGGAATGGAATGGAATCAATCCGAAATAAATGGAATGGAATGGAATTGAATGAAACCAAATGGATGGCAATGGAGTGGAAACAACTCGAATGTAATGGAATGGAATGGAATGGAATGGAATGGAATGCTATCAACCCGAATGAAATGGAATGGAATGGAAACAACACGAATGGAATGGAATGGGGTGGAATGAAATGAAACGGAATGGAATGGAATGGAATAAACCAGAATGGAATGGAATGGAATGGAATGGAATGGAATTGAATGGAATGGAATGGAATAGAATCAACGCGAATGGAATGGAATGGAATGGAATGGAATCAACTCGAATGGAATGGAATGGAATGGAATGGAATGGAAAGGAATGGAATAGAATCAACGCGAATGGAATGGAATGGAATGGAATGGGTTGGAATGTAATGGAATCAACTCGAATGGAATTGAATGGAATGGAATGGAATGGCATGGAGCGGAATGGAATGGAATCAACCGAAATCGAATGCAATGGAGGGGAATGGAATGTAATGGAACGGAATGAAATCAACACAAATGGAATGGAATGGAATGGAAAGGAATGGAATGGAATCAACCCGAAAGTAGTGGAATGCAATGGAATGGTTTGGAATGGTATCAACACGAATGGAGTGGAATGGAATGGAACAGAATGGAATGGAATCTATCTGAATGGAATGGAATGGAAAGGAATGGAATGCAATGCAATGGAAAGGAGTGGAATGGAATGGAATCAACCCGCATGGAATAGAATGGAGTGGAATCAACTCGAATGGAATGGAATGGAACGTAATGGAATGGAATGCAATCAACCCGAATGGAATGGAATGGAATGGAATGGAATGGAAGGGAATGGAATGGAATTGAATGGATTCAACCCTAATGGAATGGAATGGAATGGAATCAACTCAAATGGAAGGCAATGGAATGGAATGCCACGGAATGGAATGGTATGGAATGGAATCGAATGGAATTGAATCAACCCGATTGGAGTGGATTCGAATGCAATGTAATGGAATGGAATGGGGTGGAATTGAATCAATCTGGGTGGAATGGAATGGAATGGAATGGAGAGGAATGGAATGAAATGCAATGGAATGGAGTGGAGTGGAATGGAATGGAATGGAACCAACCTGAATGGAACGGAATGGAATGGAATAAAATGGAAAGGAAGCAACTCGAATGGAATGGAATGGAATGGAATGGAATGGAATGGAATGGATTGGAATCAACCCCAACGGAATGCAATGGAATGGAATGGAATGAAATGGAATCAACCCGAATGGAATGGAATGGAATGGAATGGAATCAGCCCGAATGGAATGGAATGGATCGGAATGGAATGGAATCAACACGAATGGAATGGCATGGAATGGAATGGAATGGAATGGAATGGAATAAAATGGAAAGGAAGCAACTCGAATGGAATGGAATGGAATGGAGTGGAATGGAATGGAATCTACCCGAATGGAATGGAACGGAATGGAATGCAATGGAATGGAATGGAATCAACTCGAATGGAATCGAATGCAATGGAATGGCATGGAATCGAATCATCACGAAAGAATGGAATGGAATGGAATCAACTCAAATGGAATGGATTGCAATGGAATGGAACGGAATGGAATCAACCCGAGTGGAGTGGAATGGAATGAAATGGAATGGAATGGAATGGAATGGATTCAACCCGAATGGGATGGAATGGAATGGAATGGAATCATCTGGAATGGAATGGAATGGAATGGAATGGAAAGGAATGGAATGGGATGGAATGGAATGGAATGGAATGAACCCACATGGAATGGAATGGAGAGGAATCAAGTTGAATGGAATGGAATCGAATGGAATGGAATGAAATCAACCCGAATGGAATGGAATGGAATGAAATGGAATGAATGGAATCAACCCGAATGGAATGTAATGGAATGAAATGGAATGCAATGGAATCAACCAGAATGGAATGGAATGGAATGGTATGGAATGGAATGGTATGGAATCAACCCGAATGGAATGGAATGGAATGGAATGGAATGGAATGGAATGGAATCAACCCGAATGGAATGGAATGGAATGGAATGGAATGGAATGGAATGCAATCAACCCGAATAGAATGGAATGGAATGGAAGGGAATGGTATGGAAAGGAATGGAATCAATCCGAAATAAATGGAATGGAATGGAATGGAATGGAATGAAACCGAATGGAATGGAATGCAGTGGAATCAACTAGAATGGAATGGAAAGGAATGGATTGGAATTGAATGGAATGGAATGGAATGGAATCAACACGATTAGAATGGAACGGAATGTAAGGGAATGGTATGGTATGGAATGGAATCAATACGAAATAAATGGAATGGAATGGAATGGAATGAACCCGAATGGAATGGAATGGAGTGGAATCAACTCGAATGGAATGGAATGGAATGGATTGGAATGGAATAGAACGGAATGGAATGCTATCAACCCGAATGGAATGGAATGGAATGGAATAGAATGGAAACAACACGAATGGAATGAAATGGAGTGGAATGGAATGAAACGAAATGGAATGGAATGGAATCAACCCGAATGGAATGGAATGGAATGGAAAGGGATGGAAAAGAATTGAATCAAACCGAATGGAATGGAATGGAACGGAATGGAATCAACCCAAATGGAATGGAAAGGAACGGAACGGAATGGAATGGAATACAATCAACCCGAATGGAATGGAATGGAATGGAATGGAGTAAATGCGAATGGAATGGAATGAAATGGAATGGAATGAAATGGAATGGAATGGCATGGATTGGAATGGAATGGAATCAACTCGAATGGAATGCAATGGAGGGGAATGGAATGGAATGGATTGGAATGGTATCAACCCGAATGGAGTGGAATGGAATGGAATGGAATGGAGTCTATCCGAATCTAATGGAATGGAAAGGAATGGAATGCAATGGAATGGAATGCAATTGAATGGAATGTAATGGAATGAAATCAACCCGCATGGAATGGAATGGAGTGGAATGAACTCGAATGGAATGGAATGGAATGGAATGGAATCAACCCGAATGGAAAGAATGGAATTGAATGGAAAGAAATGGAATCAACACGAATGGAATGCAATGGTGTGGAATGGAATGGAATGGTGTGGAATGGAATGGAATGGAATCAACCTGAATGGAATTAAATGGAATTGAATGGAATGGAAACGAATGCAATGGAATCAACCCAAATGTAATGGAATGGAATGGAATGGAATGCAATGGAGTGGAACCAACCCGAATGGAATGGAATGGAATGGAATCAACCAAATGGAATGGAATGGAATGGAATGGAATGGAATCAACCCGCATGGAATGGAATGGAGTGGAATCAACTCGAATGGAATGGAATGGAATGGAATGGAATGGAATGGAATGGAGTGGAATCGACCCGATTGGAATGGAATGGAATGGAAAAGAATTGAATGGAATGGAATGGAATCAACACGAAAGGAATGGAATGGAGTGGAATGGAATGGAATGGAGTGGAATGGAATGGAATGGAATGGAATGGAGTGGAGTGGAATGGAATGGAATGGAATTGAATGGAATGGAATGGAATGGAAAGGAATGCAATGGAATCAACCCGAATGGAGTGGAAAGGAATGTAATGGAAAGGAATGGAATGGAATGGAATGCAATCAATCCGAATGGAATGGAATGCAACGGAATGGAAAGGAATCAAATCAACACGAACGGAGTGGAATGGAATGGAATCAAATCGAATGGAATGGAACGGAATGGAATGGAATGGAATGCAATCAACCCGAATGGAATGGAATGGAATGGAATCAACATGAATGGAGTGGAATGGAATGGAATGGAATGAACCCGAATGGAATGGAATGGAGTGGAATCAACTCGAATGGAATGGAATGGAATGGATTGGAATGGAATGGAATGGCATGGCATGGAATGGAATGGAATGGAATCAACCGGAATTCAATGGAATGGAATGGAATGGAATGGAATCAACACGAATCTAATGGAATGGTATGGAATGGAATGGAATGGAATGGAATGAAATGGAATGGAATCAACCCCAATGGAATGGAATGGAATGGAATGGAATCAACCCGAATGGAATGGAATGGAATGGAATGGAATGGAATGGAATGGAATGGAATGGAATATAATCAACCCGATTGGAATGGAATGGAATGGAATGGAATGGAATGGAATACAATGCAATCAACCCGAATGGAATGGAATGGAAAGGAATGGAATGGAATGGAGTCAACCCGAATGGAATGGAATGAATTGGAATCAACCCGAATGGAATGGAATGGAGTTGAATGGATTGGAATGATATGGAATGCAATGGAATCAACTCGTATGGAATGGAATGGAAAGGAATGGAATGGAATGGAATGGAATGGAATGGAATGGAGTGGAATGGAATGGAGAAACCCGTAGGGAAAGTAATGTAATGAAATGGGATGGAATGGAATGGAATTGAATAAACCCGAAAGGAATGAAATGGAATGGAATGGAATGGAATGGAATGCAAAGTAATCAACCCGAATGGAGTGGAAAGGAATGGAATGGAAAGGAATGGAATGGAATGGAATGGTACCAACCCGAATGGAATGGAATGGAAAGGAATCAACCCGAATGGAATGGAAAGAAATGGCATGGAAAGGACTGGAATGGAATGGAATCAACCCGAATGGAATGGAATGGAATGCAATGGAATGGAATCAACCCAAATGGAATGGAATGCAACGCAATGGAATGGAATCGAATCAACACGAATGGAATGGAATGGAATGGAATCAACTCGAATGGAATGGAATGGAATCAAACCAGATGGAATGGAATGGAAGGGAATGGTGTGGAATGGAATGGAATCAATCCGAAATAAATGGAATGGAATGGAATTGAATGAAACCAAATGGATGGCAATGGAGTGGAAACAACTCGAATGTAATGGAATGGAATGGAATGCTATCAACCCGAATGAAATGGAATGGAATGGAAACAACACGAATGGAATGGAATGGGGTGGAATGAAATGAAACGGAATGGAATGGAATGGAATCAACCAGAATGGAATGGAATGGAATGGAATGGAATGGAATAGAATCAACGCGAATGGAATGGAATGGAATGGAATGGAATCAACTCGAATGGAATGGAATGGAATGGAATGGAAAGGAATGGAATAGAATCAACGCGAATGGAATGGATTGGAATGGAATGGGTTGGAATGGAATGGAATCAACTCGAATGGAATTGAATGGAATGGAATGGAATGGCATGGAGCGGAATGGAATGGAATCAACTGAAATGGAATGCAATGGAGGGGAATGGAATGTAATGGAACGGAATGAAATCAACACGAATGGAATGGAATGGAAAGGAATGGAATGGAATCAACCCGAAAGTAGTGGAATGCAATGGAATGGTTTGGAATGGTATCAACACGAATGGAGTGGAATGGAATGGAACAGAATGGAATGGAATCTATCTGAATGGAATGGAATGGAAAGGAATGGAATGCAATGCAATGGAAAGGAGTGGAATGGAATGGAATCAACCCGCATGGAATAGAATGGAGTGGAATCAACTCGAATGGAATGGAATGGAATGCAATCAACCCGAATGGAATGGAATGGAATGGAATGGAAGGGAATGGAATGGAATTGAATGGATTCAACCCTAATGGAATGGAATGGAATGGAATCAACTCAAATGGAAGGCAATGGAATGGAATGCCACGGAATGGAATGGTATGGAATGGAATCGAATGGAATTGAATCAACCCGATTGGAGTGGATTCGAATGCAATGTAATGGAATGGAATGGGGTGGAATTGAATCAATCTGGGTGGAATGGAATGGAATGGAGTGGAGTGGAATGGAATGGAATGGAACCAACCTGAATGGAACGGAATGGAATGGAATAAAATGGAAAGGAAGCAACTCGAATGGAATGGAATGGAATGGAATGGAATGGAATGGAATGGAATGGAATGGATTGGAATAAACCCCAACGGAATGCAATTGAATAGAATGGAATGCAATGGAATCAACCCGAATGGAATGGAATGGAATGGAATGGAATCAGCCCGAATGGAATGGAATGGAACGGAGTGGAATGGAATCAACACGAATGGAATGGCATGGAATGGAATGGAATGGAATGGAATGGAATGGAATGGAATAAAATGGAAAGGAAGCAACTCGAATGGAATGGAATGGAATGGAGTGGAATGGAATGGAATCTACCCGAATGGAATGGAACGGAATGGAATGCAATGGAATGGAATGGAATCAACTCGAATGGAATGGAATGCAATGGAATGGCATGGAATCGAATCATCGCGAAAGAATGGAATGGAATGGAATAAACTCAAATGGAATGGATTGCAATGGAATGGAACGGAATGGAATCAACCCGAGTGGAGTGGAATGGAATGGAATGGAATGGAATGGATTCAACCCGAATGGGATGGAATGGAATGGAATGGAATCATCTGGAATGGAATGGAATGGAATGGAATGGAAAGGAATGGAATGGGATGGAATGGAATTGAATGGAATGAACCCACATGGAATGGAATGGAGAGGAATCAAGTTGAATGGAATGGAATCGAATGGAATGGAATGGAATCAACCCGAATGGAATGGAATGGAATGGAATGGAATGAAATGGAATGAATGGAATCAACCCGAACGGAATGTAATGGAATGAAATGGAATGCAATGGAATCAACCAGAATGGAATGGAATGGAATGGAATGGAATGGTATGGAATCAACCCGAATGGAATGGAATGGAATGGAATGGAATCAACCCGAATGGAATGGAATGGAATGGAATGGAATGGAATGGAATGGAATGGAATGCAATCAACTCGAATAGAATGGAATGGAATGGAAGGGAATGGTATGGAAAGGAATGGAATCAATCTGAAATAAATGGAATGGAATGGAATGGAATGGAATGGAATGAAACCGAATGGAATGGAATGCAGTGGAATCAACTCGAATGGAATGGAAAGGAATGGATTGGAATTGAATGGAATGGAATGGAATGGAATCAACACGAATAGAATGGAACGGAATGTAAGGGAATGGTATGGAATGGAATGGAATCAATCCGAAATAAATGGAATGGAATGGAATGGAATGAACCCGAATGGAATGGAATGGAGTGGAATCAACTCGAATGGAATGGAATGGAATGGATTGGAATGGAATAGAACGGAATGGAATGCTATCAACCCGAATGGAATGGAATGGAATGGAATAGAATGGAAACAACACGAATGGAATGAAATGGAGTGGAATGGAATGAAACGAAATGGAATGGAATGGAATCAACCCGAATGGAATGGAATGGAATGGAAAGGGATGGAAAAGAATTGAATCAAACCGAATGGAATGGAATGGAATGGAACGGAATGGAATCAACCCAAATGGAATGGAAAGGAACGGAATGGAATGGAATGGAATACAATCAACCCGAATGGAATGGAATGGAATGGAATGGAGTAAATGCGAACGGAATGGAATGGAATGGAATGGAATGAAATGGAATGGAATGGCATGGATTGGAATGGAATGGAATCAACTCGAATGGAATGCAATGGAGGGGAATGGAATGGAATGGATTGGAACGGTATCAACCCGAATGGAGTGGAATGGAATGGAACGGAATGGAGTCTATCCGAATCTAATGGAATGGAAAGGAATGGAATACAATGGAATGGTATGCAATAGAATGGAATGTAATGGAATGAAATCAACCCACATGGAATGGAATGGAGTGGAAAGAACTCGAATGGAATGGAATGGAATGGAATGGAATCAACCCGAATGGAATGGAATGGAATTGAATGGAAAGAAATGGAATCAACACGAATGGAATGCAATGGTGTGGAATGGAATGGAATGGTGTGGAATGGAATGGAATGGAATCAACCTGAACGGAATTAAATGGAGTTGAATGGAATGGAAACGAATGCAATGGAATCAACCCAAATGGAATGGAATGGAATGGAATGGAATGGAATGGAGTGGAACCAACCCGAATGGAATGGAATGGAAAGGAATCAACCAAATGGAATGGAATGGAATGGAATGGAATCAACCCGCATGGAATGGAATGGAGTGGAATCAACTCGAATGGAATGGAATGGAATGGAATGGAATGGAATGGAATGGAATGGAGTGGAGTCGACCCGATTGGAATGGAATGGAATGGAAAAGAATTGAATGGAATGGAATGGAATCAACACGAAAGGAATGGAATGGAGTGGAATCGAATGGAATGGAGTGGAATGGAATGGAATGGAATGGAATGGAGTGGAGTGGAATGGAAAGGAATGGAATGCAATGGAATGGAATGGAAAGGAATGCAATGGAATCAACCCGAATGGAGTGGAAAGGAATGGAATGGAAAGGAATGGAATGGAATGGAATGGAATGCAATCAATCCGAATGGAATGGAATGCAACGGAATGGAAAGGAATCGAATCAACACGAATGGAGTCGAGTCAACCCGAAACGAATGGAAGGCAATGGAATGGAATGGAATGGAATCAACCCGAATGGAATGGAGTCAACTCGAATGGAATGGATTGCAATGGAATGGAATGGAATCAACCCGCATGGAATTAACTGGAATGGAATGGAATGGAATGAAATGGAATGGAATGCAAGGCAGTCAACCTGAATAGAATGGAATGGAGTGGAATTGAATGAAATAGAATGCAAAGCAATCAACCAGAATGGAATGGAATGGAATGGAATGGAATGGAATGGAATGGAATCAACCCGAATGGAATGGAAAGGATTGGAATCAACTCGAATGCAATGGAATGGAATGGAATCAACACGAATGGAATGGAAAGGAATCGAATGTAAATGAATGGAATGGAAAGGAATGAAATGCAATGGATGCAACCTGAATGGAATGGAATGGAATTGAACGGAATGGAATGGAATGGAATCAACCCGAGTGGAATGGAATGGAATGGAATGGAATGGAATCAACTCGAATGGAATGGAATGGAATTGAACGGAATGGAATATAATCAACCCGATTGGAATGGAAAGGAATGGAAAGGAATGGAATGGAATGGAATCGAATGGAATCAGCCCGAATGGAATGGAATGGAACGGAATGGAGTGGAATCAACACGAATGGAATGGAATGGAATGGAATGGAATGGAATAAAATGGAAAGGAAGCAACTCGAATGCTATGGAATGGAATGGAATGGAATTTAATTTACCCGAATGGAATGGAATGCAACGGAATGCAATGGAATGGAATGGAATCAACTCGAATGGAATGGAATGCAATGGAATGGAATGGAATCGAATCATCGCGAATGGAATAGAATGGAATGGAATGGAATCAACTCAAATGGAATGGAATGCAATGGAATGGAATGGAATGAAATCAACCAGAGTGGAGTGGATTGGAATGCAATGGAATGGAATGCAATCAATCCGAATGGAATGGAATGGAATCAACCCGAATTAAATGGAGTAAAGTGGAATCAAATCGAATGGATTGGAGTGGAATGGAATGGAATGGAATGGATTCAACCCGAATGGAATGGAATGGAATGGAATGGAATGGAATTTAATGGAACCATTCGGAATGGAATGGAATGGAATGGAAAGGAATGGAATGGGATGGAATGGAATGGAATGGAATCAACTCACATGGAATGGAATGGAGAGGAATCAAGTCGAATGGAATGGAATGTAATGAAATGGAATGGAATCAACCCGAATGGAATGGAATGGAATGGAATGGAATGAAATGGAATGAATGGAATCAAAACGAATGGAATGGAATTGAATGGAATGAAATGGAATGAATGGAATCAAAACGAATGGAATGCAATGGAATGGAATGGAATGCAATGGAATGAACCAGAATGGAATGGAATGGAATGGAATGGAATGGAATGGTATGGAATAAACCCGAATGGAATCGAATGGAATGGAATGGAATGGAATGGAATGGAATCAACCAAAATGGAATGGAATGGAATGGAATGGAATGCAATCAACCCAAATAGAATGGAATGGAATGGAAGGGAATGGTATGGAATGGAATGGAATCAATCCGAAATAACTGGAATGGAATGGAAAGGAATGAACCCGAATGGAATGGAATGGAGTGGAATCAACTCGAATGGAATGGAATGGAATGGATTGGAAGGGAATGGAATGGAAAGGAATGCTATCAAACCGAATGGAATGGAATGGAATGGAATAGAATGGATACAACACGAATGGAATGGAATGGAGTGGAATGGAATGAAACGGAATAGAAAGGAATGGAATCAACCCGAATGGAATGGAATGGAATGGAAAAGAATGGAATCAAACCGAAAGGAATGGAATGGAACGGAATGAAATCAACCGAATGCAATGGAATGGAACGGAACGGAATGGAATGGAATACAATCAACCCGAATGGAATGGAATGGAATGGAATGGAATAAATGCCAATGGAATGGAATGGAATGGAATAGAATGGAATGGAATTGCATGGATTGGAATGGAATGGAATCAACCCGAATGGAATGCAATGGAGGGGAATGGAATGGAAAGGACTGGAATGGTATGAACCCGAATGCAGTGGAATGTAATGGAATGGAATGGAATGGAATCTATCCTAATGTAATGGAATGGAATGGAATGCAATGGAATGTAGTGTAATGGAATGAAATCAACCCGCATGGAATGGAATGGAGTGGAATCAACTCGAATGGAAGGGAAAGGAATGGAATGGAATGGAATGGAATGGAATGGAATGGAATAGAATCAACCCGAATGGAATGGAATGGAATGGAATGGAATGGAATGGAATGGAATGGAAAGGAAAGGAATGGAATGGAATCAACATGAATGGAATGGAATGGAGTGGAATGGAATGCAATGGAGTGGAATGGAATGGAATGGAATCAACCTGAATGGAATGGAATGGAATGGAATGGAATGGAAACGAATGCAATGGAATCAACCCGAATGGAATGGAATGGAATGGAATGCAATGGGATGGAACCAACCCGAATTGAATGGAATGGAAAGGAATCAACCAAATGCAATGGAACGGAATGTAATGGAATGGAATCAACCCGCATGGAATGGAATGGAGTGGAATCAACTCTAATGGAATGGATTGGAATGGAATGGAATGGAATGGAATCAACACGAATGGAATGGAATGGAATGGAAAGAATTGAATGGAATGGAATGGAATCAACACGAAAGGAATGGAATGGAGTGGAATGGAATGGAATGGAGTGGAATGGAATGGAATGGAATCAACCTGAATGGAATGGAATGGAATGGAATGGAATGGAAACGAATGCAATGGAATCAACCCAAATTGAATGGAATGGAATGGAATGGAATGCAATGGAATGGAATGGAATGGAATCTACCCGAATGGAATGAAATGGAATAGAGTGGAATGGAATCAATGCAAATGAAATGGAATGGTATGGAATGGCATGGAATTTAATGGAGTGGAATGGAATGGAATCAACCCGAATGGAATGCAATGGAAGGGAACGGAATGGAATGGAACGGAAAGGAATCAACCCGAATGGAATGGAATGGAATGGAATGGAATCAACCCGAAAGAAATGGAAGACAATGGAATGGAATGGAATGGAATTAACCCGAGTGGAATGGAATGGAATGGAGTCAACTCGAATGGAATGGATTGGAATGGAATGGAATGGAATCATCCCGAATGGAATGGAATGCAATGGAATGGAGTGGAATGGAATCAACTCGAATGGAAGGGAATGGAATGCAATGGAATGAAATGGAATGGAATGCAAAGCAGTCAACCGGAATGGAATGGAATGGAATGGAATGGAATGGAATGGAATAGAATGCAAAGCAATCAACCAGAATGGAATGGAATGGAATGGAATGGAATGGAATCAACCCGAATGGAATGGAGTGGATTGGAATCAAGTCGAATGCAATGTAATGGAATGGAATCAACACGAATGGAATGGAATGGAATCGAATGGAAATGAATGGAATGGAAAGGAATGAAATGCAATGGAAGCAACCTGAATGGAATGGAAAGGAACGGGATGGAAAGGAATGGAATCAACCCGAGTGGAATTGAATGGAATGGAATCAACTCGAATGGAATGGAATGGAATGGAATGGAATGGAATATAATCAACCCGATTGGAATGGAATGGAATGGAATGGAAAGGAATGGAATGGAATCAGCTCGAATGGAATGGAATGGAACGGAATGGAATGGAATCAACACGAATGGAATGGAATGGAATGGAATGGAATGGAATGGCATGGAATGGAATAAAATGGAAAGGATGCAACTCGAATGGAATGGAATGGAATGGAATGGAATGGAATGGAATCTACCCGAATGGAATGGAATGGAATGGAATGCAATGGAATGGAATGGAATCAACTCGAATGGAATGGAATGCAATGGAATGGAATGGAATCGAATCATCGCGAATGGCATGGAATGGAATGCAATGGAATGAAATCAACTCAAATGGAATGGAATGCAATGGAATGGAATGGAATGGAATCAACCAGAGTGGAGTGGAAAGGAATGGAATGGAATGGAATGGAATGCAATCAATCCGAATGGAATGGAATGGAATCAACCCGAATGAAATGAAGTTAAGTGGAATCCAATCGAATGGAATGGAATGGAATGGAATGGAATGTAGTGGAATGGAATGGAATGGATTCAACCCGAATGGAATGGAATTGAATTGAATGGAACCATGCGGAATGGAATGGAATGGAATGGAAAGGAATGGAATGGGATGGAATGGAATGGAATGGAATGGAATCAACACACATGGAATGGAATGGAGAGGAATCAAGTAGAATGGAATGGGATGGAATGGAATCAACACGAATGGAATGGAATGGAATGCAATGGAATGAACCAGAATGGAATGGAATGGAATGGAATGGTATGGAATAAATCCGAATGGAATGGAATGGAATGGAATGGAATCAACCAGAGTGGAATGGAATGGAATGGAATGGAATGCAATCAACCCAAATAGAATGGAATGGAATGGAAGGGGATGGTATGGAATGGAATGGAATGAATCCGAGATAAATGGAATGGAATGGAATGGAATGGAATGGAATGGAATGGAATGAACCCGAATGGAATGGAATGGAGTGGAATCAACTCGAATGGAATGGAATGGAATGGATTGGAATGGAATGGAATGGAATGGAATGCTATCAAACCGAATGGAATAGAATGGAATGGAATGGAATGGAATGGAATGGAATGGAAACAATACGAATGGAATGGAATGGAGTGGAATGGACTGAAACGGAATGGAAAGGAATGGAAACAACCCGAACGGAATGGAATGGAATGGAAAAGAATGGAATCAAACCGAATGGAATGGAATCGAACGGAATGGAATCAACCCGAATGGAATGGAATGGAACGGAACCAAAGGGAATGGAAGAGAATCAACCCGAATGGAATGGAACGGAATGGAATGGAATGGAATGGAATGGAATGCAGTGGAATGGAATGGAATGGAATCAACCTGAATGGAATGGAATGGAATGGAAACGAATGCAATGGAATCAACCCGAATGGAATGGAATGGAATGGAATGGAATGCAATGGAATGGAATGGAATGGAATCTACCCGAATGGAATGAAATGGAATAGAGTGGAATGGAATCAATGCGAATGAAATGGAATGATATGGAATGTCATGGAATTTAATGGAGTGGAATGGAATGGAATCAACCCGAATGGAATGCAATGGAAGGGAACGGAATGGAATGGAATGGAAAGGAAACAACCCGAATGGAATGGAATGGAATGGAACGGAATCGAATCAACCCGAAAGAAATGGAAGACAATGGAATGGAATGGAATGGAATCAACCCGAGTGGAATGGAATGGAATGGAGTCAACTCGAATGTAAAGGATTGGAAAGGAAGGGAATGGAATCATCCCGCATGGAATGGAATGCAATGGAATGGAATGGAATGGAATCAACTCGAATGGAAGGGAATGGAATGGAATGGAATGAAATGGAATGGAATGCAAAGCAGTCAACCGGAATGGAATGGAATGGAATGGAATGGAATGGAATGGAATAGAATGCAAAGCAATCAACCAGAATGGAATGGAATGGAATGGAATGGAATGGAATGGAATGGAATCAACCCGAGTGGAATGGAGTGGATTGGAATCAACTCGAATGCAATGTAATGGAATGGAATCAACACGAATGGAATGGAATGGAATCGAATGGAAATGAATGGAATGGAAAGGAATGAAATGCAATGGAAGCAACCTGAATGGAATGGAATGGAAAGGAACGGGATGGAAAGTAATGGAATCAACCCGAGTGGAATGGAATGGAATGGAAAGAACGGGATGGAAAGGAATGGAATCAACCCGAGTGGAATGGAATGGAATGGAATCAACCCGAATGGAGTGGAAAGGAATGGAATCAACTCGAATGGAATGGAATGGAATGGAATGGAATGGATTGGAATATAATCAACCCGATTGGAATGGAATGGAATGGAATGGAAAGGAATGGAATGGAATCAGCTGGAATGGAATGGAAGGGAACGGAATGGAATGGAATCAACACGAATGGAATGGAATGGAATGGAATGGAATGGCATGGAATGGAATAAAATGGATAGGATGCAACTCGAATGGAATGGAATGGAATGTAATGGAATGGAATGGATTGGAATCTACCCGAATGGAATGGAATGGAATGGAATGCAATGGAATGGAATGGAATCAACTCGAATGGAATGGAATGCAATGGAATGGAATGGAATCGAATCATCGCGAATGGAATGGAATGGAATGCAATGGAATGGAATCAACTCAAATGGAAAGGAATGCAATGGAATGGAATGGAATGGAATCAACCAGAGTGGAGTGGAAAGGAATGGAATGGAATGGAATGCAATCAATCCGAATGGAATGGAATGGAATCAAACCGAATGAAATGGAGTAAAGTGGAATCAAATCGAATGGTATGGAATGGAATGGAATGGAATGGAATGGACTGGAATAGAATGGAATGGATTCAACCCGAATGGAATGGAATTGAATTGAATGGAACCATGCGGAATGGAATGGAATGGAATGGAAAGGAATGGAATGGGATGGAATGGAATGGAATGGAATCATCACACATGGAATGGAATGGAGAGGAATCAAGTAGAATGGAATGGGATGGAATGGAATCAACCCGAATGGAATGGAATGGAATGGAATGGAATGAAATGGAATGAATGGAATCAACCCGAATGGAATGCAATGGAATGGAATGGAATGCAATGGAATGAACCAGAATGGAATGGAATGGAATGGAATGGTATGGAATAAACCCGAAAGGAATGGAATGGTATGGAATGGAATCAACCAGAGTGGAATGGAATGGAATGGAATGGAATGGAATGCAATCAACCCAAATAGAATGGAATGGAATGGAAGGGGATGGTATGGAATGGAATGGAATGAATCCGAGATAAATGGAATGGAATGGAATGGAATGGAATGGATTGGAATGGAATGGAACGGAATGGAATGCTATCAAACCGAATGGAATGGAATGGAATGGAATGGATACAACACGAATGGAATGGAATGGAGTGGAACGGACTGAAACGGAATGGAAAGGAATGGAAGCAACCCGAACGGAATGGAATGGAATGGAAAAGAATGGAATCAAACCGAATGGAATGGAATCGAACGGAATGGAATCAACACGAATGGAATGGAATGGAACGGAACCAAAGGGAATGGAATGGAATCAACCCGAATGGAATGCAATGGAGGGGAATGGAATGGAATGGATTGGAATGGTCTCAACCCGAATGGATTGGAATGGAATGGAATGGAATGGAATGGAATCTATCAGAATGGAATGGAATGGAAAGGAATGGAATGCAACGGAATGGAATGGAATGGAATGGAATGGAATCAACACGCATGGAATGGAATGGAGTGGAATCAACCCGAATGGAATGGAATGGAATGGAATGGAATGCAATCAACTCGAATGGAATGGAATGGAATGGAATGGAATTGAATGGAATGGAATGGAATCAACACGAATGGAATGGAATGGAGAGGAATGAAATGGAATGCAGTGGAATGGAATGGAATGGAATCACCCTGAATGGAATGGAATGGTATGGAATGGAATTTAAACGAATGCAATGGAAACAACTGGAATGGAATGGAATGGAATGGAACCAAACCGAATGGAATGGAATGGAAAGGAATCAACCCAAATGGAATGGAATTGAATGGAATGGAATGGAATTGAATGGAAGGGAATGGAATGGAATGGAATGGAACAGAATTAACCCGAATGGCATGGAATGGAATGGAATGGAATGGAATGGAATGGAATGGAATCAATGCGAATGGAATGGAATGGAATGGAATGGTATGGAATGGAATGGAAAGGAATGGCATGGTTTGGAATGGAATGGAATGAACCGGAATGGAATGCAATGGAGTGGAATGGAATGGAATGGAATGGAATGGAACTGACTGGAAATATATGGAATGGAATCGAATGGAATTGAATCAACCCGATTGGAGTGGATTGGAATGCAATGAAATGGAAAGGAATGGGGTGGAAATGAAACAATCTGGGTGGAATGGAATGGAATTGTATGGAGTGGAGTGGAATGAAATGCAATGGAATGGAGTGGAGTGGAACGGAATGGAATGGAATCAACCTGAACGGAATGGAATGGAATGGAATGAAATAAAATGGAAAGGAAGCAACTCGAAAGGAATGGAATGGAATGGAACGGAATGGAATGGAATGCAGTCAACGCGAATGGAATGCAATTGAATTGATTGGAATGCAATGGAATCAAACCTAATGGAATGGAATGGAATGGAATGGAATGGAATCAACCCGAATGGAATGGAATGGAATGGTATGGAATGCAATGGAATGGAATAAACCCGAATGGAATGCAATGCAATGGAATGGAATGGAATGGAATCAACTCGAATGGAATGCAATGGAATGGAAAGGAATGGAATGGAATCAACCCGAATGGAATGGAATGCGATGGAATGGAATCAACCGGAATAGAATGGAATGGAATGGTAGGGAATGGTATGGAATGGAATGGAATCAATCCGAAACAAATGGAACGGAATGGAATGGAATGGAATGGAATGAACCCGAATGGAATGGAATGGAGTGGAATCAACTCGAATGGAATGGAATGGAACGGAATCAACACCAATGGAATGGAATGGAATGGAATGGAAAGGAGTCAACCCGAAATGAATGGAATGGATTGGAATCAACTCGAATTTGAATGGAAGGCAATGGAATGGAATGGAATGGAATGGAATCAACTAATATGGAATGGAATGGAAAGGAATGGAATGGAATGGAGTGGAGTGGAATGGCATGGAACAGAATGGAATGGAATGGAATAAACCCAAAAGGAATGAAATGGAATGGAATGTAATGGATTGGAAAGGAATGCAATTGAATCAACCAGAATGGAGTGGAAAGGAATGTAATGTAAAGGAATGGAATGGAATGGAATGGAACCAACCCGATAGAAACGGAAAGGAATGGAATGGAATGAAATCAACCAGAATAGAATGGAATGGAATGGAATGGAACGGAAAGGAATCAACCCAAATGGAATGGAATGCAATGGAATGGAAATGAATCGAACCAACACGAATGGAGTGGAATGGAATGGAATCAACTCGAATGGAATGGAAAGCAATGGAATGGAATGGAACGGAATGCAATCAACCCGAATGGAATGGAATGGAATGGAAGGGAAGGGAATGGAATGGAATGGAATCAAACCGAATAGAATGGAATGGAATGGAAGGGAATGGTATGGAATGGAAAGGAATAAATCCGAAATAAATGGAATGGAATGGAATGGAAAGAACCCGAATGTAATGGAATGGACTGGAATCAACTCGAATGGAATGGAATGGTTTGGATTGGAATGGAATGGAATGCAATCAACCCGAATGGAATGGAATGGAATGCAATAGAATGGAAACAACACGAATGGAATGGAATGGAGTGGAATGGAATGAAACGGAATGGAATGGAATGGAATCAACCCGAATGGAATGGAATGGAATGGAATGGAATGGAATGGAACGGAATGGAATCAACCCGAATGGAATGGAACGGAACGGAATGGAATGGAATGCAATCAACCCGAATGGAATTGAATGGAATGGAATGGAAAGGAATGGAATCAATGCGAATGCAATGGAATGGAATGGAATGCAAAGGAATGGCATGGATTGGAATGGAATGGAATGAACCCGAATGGAATGCAATGGAGGGGTATGGAATGGAATGGATTGGAATGGTATGAACTCGAATGGAATGGAATGGAATGGAATGGAATGGAATGGAATGGAATGGATTGGAATATAATCAACCCGATTGGAATGGAATGCACTGGAATGGAATGGAATGGAATCAACCCGAATGGAATCTAATGGAATGGAATGGAGTCAACACGAATGAAATGGAATGTATTGGAATCAATTCGAATGGAATGGAATGCAGTTGAATGGATTGGAATGGAATAGAATGCAATGGAATCAACTCGTATGGAATGGAATAGAAAGGAATGGAATGGAATGGAATGCAGTGGAATGGAATGGAGAAACCCGTAGGGAATGAAATGTAATGTAATGGAATGGAATGGAATAAACCTGAAAGGAATGAAATTGAATGGAATGGAATGGAATAGAATGGAATGTAAAGGAATGCAAAGCAATCAACCCGAATGGAGTGGAAAGGAATGGAATGGATAGGAATGGAATGGAATGGAATGGAACCAACCCGAATGGAATGGAATGGAAAGGAATCAATCCGAATGGAATGGAATGAAATGGAATGGAAAGGAATGGAATGGAATGGAATCAACACGCATGGATTGGAATGAAATGGTAAGGAATGGAATGGAAAGGAAAGGAATCAAACCGAATGGAATAGAATGGAATGGATTGGAATCTGAACCCAAATGAAATGGAATGGAATGGAATGGAATGGAATCAGCCCGAAAGGAATGGAATGAAATGGAATGGAAAGGAATGGAATGGAATGGAATCAACCCGAATGGAATGGAATGGAATGGAATGGAATCAACCCAAATGGAATGCAATGCAATGGAATGAAATGGAATCGAATCAACACGAATGGAATGGAATGGAATGGAATCAACTCGAAAGGAATGGAACGGAATGGAAGGGAATGGAATGGAATCAATCCAAATGCAATGGAATGGAATGGAAGGGAATGGAATGGAATGGAATGGAATGGAATGGAATGGAATGGAATGGAATCAACACAAACAGAATGGAATGGAATGGAAGGCAATGGTGTGGAATGGAATGGAATCAATCCGAAATAAATGGAATGGAATGGAATGGAATGGAATGAACACGAATGGAAGGAAATGGAGTGGAATCAACTCGAATGGAATGGAATGGAATGGATTGGAATGGAATGGAATGGAATGGAATGGAATGGAATGCTATAAACCCGAATGGAATGGAATGGAATGGAATGGAAACAACACGAATGGAATGGAATGGATTGGAATGGAATGAAACGGAATGGAATGGAATGGAATCAACCCGAATGGAATGGAATGGAAAAGAATGGAATCAAACCGAATGGAATGGAATGGAATCAACCCTAATGGAAAGGAATGGAATTGTATGGAATGGAATGGAATAGAATCAACGCAAACGGAAAGGAATGGAAAGGAATCAAACCGAATGGAATGGAAAGGAATGGAATGGAATGGAATCAATGCGAATGGAATGGAATGGAATGGAATGGAATGGAGTGGCATGGAGTGGAATGGAATGGAAACAACCCAAATGGAATGCAATGGAGGGGAAACGAATGGAATGGAATGGAATGGAAGCAACCCGAATGGAACGGAATGGAAAGGAAAGGAATGGAATGGAATCAACCCGAAACGAGTGGAATGCAATGGAATGGATTGGAATGGTATCAACCCGAATGGAGTGGAATGGAATGGAACAGAATGGAATGGAATCTATCTGAATGGAAAGGAATGGAAAGGAATGGAACGCAATGGAATGGAATGGTATGGAATGGAATGGTATCAACCCGCATGGAATGGAATGGAGTGGAATCAACTCGAATGGAATGGAATGGAATGGAATGGAATGGAATATAATCAACCCGATTGGAATGGAATGCAATGGAATGGAACGGAATGGAATCAACGCGAATGGAATGGAATGGAATGGAATATAATGCAATCAACCAGAATGGAATGGACTGGAATGGAATGGAATGGAATGGAATGGAGTCAAACCGAATGGAATGGAATGGATTGGAATCAACTCGAACGGAATGGAATACAGTTGAATGGAATGGAACGGAATGGAATGCAATGGAATCAACTTGTATGGAATGGAATGGAAAGGAATGGAATGGAATGGAATGGAATGGAATGGAATGGAGTGGAATGGAATGGAGAATCCCGAAGGTAATGTAAAGGAATGGAATGGAATGGAATGGAATAAACCCGAATGGAATGGAATGGAATGGAATGGAAGGGAATGGAATGCTATGGAATCAACCCGAATGTAATGGAAAGGAATGGAATGGAATGGAATGGAATCAACCCGAATGGAATGGATTGAAATGGAATGGAAAGGAATGGAATGGAGTGGAATGGAATCAACCCGAATGGAATGGATTTCAATGGAACGGAGTGGAATCGAATAAACACGAATGGATTGGAATGGAATGGAATCAACTCAAATGGAATGGAATGGAATGGAATCGAATCAACATGAATAGAATGGAATGGAATGGAATGGAATGGAATGGTATGGAATGGAATGGAATCAATCAGAATGGAATGGAATGGAGTGCAATCATCTCGAGTGGAATGGAATGGAATGGAATGAAATCAACCCGAATGGAATGGAATGGAATGGAATGGAATCAGCCCGAATGGAATGGAATGGAATGGAATGGAATGGAATGGAAAAAACAGGAATGGAATGGAATGGAGTGGAATGCAATGGAATGGAATGGAATGGAATGGAATGGAATGGAATCAACCCGAATGGAATGGAATGCAATGGAAAGGAAGAGAATGGAAAGGAATGGAATTAAACGGAATGGAAAGGAATGGAATGGAAAGGAATGGAATCAAACGGAATGGAATAGAATGGAATGGATTGGAATATGAACCCAAATGAAATGGAATGGAATGGAATGGAATGGAATGGAATCAGCCCGAAAGGAATGGAATGAAATGGAATGGAAAGGAATGGAATGGAATGGAATCAACCCGAATGGAATGGAATGGAATGGAATGGAATGGAAGCAACCCAAATGGAATGCAATGCAATGGAATGGAATGGTATCGAATCAACACGAATGGAATGGAATGGAATGGAATCAACTCGAATGGAATGGAATGGAATGGAAGGGAATGGAATGGAATCAACCCAAATGGAATGCAATGGAATGGAAGGGAATGGAATGGAATGGAATGGAATGGAATCAACACAAACAGAATGGAATGGAATGGAAGGGAATGGTGTGGAATGGAATGGAATCAATCCGAAATAAACGGAATGGAATGGAATGGAATGGAATGAACACGAATGGAAGGAAATGGAGTGGAATCAACTCGAATGGAATGGAATGGAATGGAGTGGAATGGAATAGAATGGAATGGAATGGAATGGAATGCTATAAACCCGAATGGAATGGAATGGAATGGAATGGAAACAACACGAATGGAATGGAATGGATTGGAATGGAATGGAATGGAATGGAATGGAATCAACCGAAATGAAATAGAATGGAATGGAATGGAATGGAATGGAATTGAATGGAATCAACCCGAATGGAATGGAATGGAATGGAATGGAATGGAATGGAATCAACCCAAATGAAATGGAATGGAATGGAATGGAATGGAATGGAATCAACACAATTGGAATGTAATGGAATAGAAAGGAAATGAATGGAATGGAATGGATTGGAATGCAATGGAAGCAACCCGAATGGAATGGAATGGAATGGAATGGAATAGAATGGAATGGAATGGAATGGAATCCACCCGAATGGAATGGAATGGAATGGAATGGAATCAACCCGAATGGAATGGAATGGAATGGAAACAACTCGAATGGAATGGAATGGAATGGAATATAATCAACCCGATTGGAATGGAAAGCAATGGAATGGAATGGAATGGAATCAACCCTAATGGAATGGAATAGAATGCAATGGAATGGAATGGAATGGAATCCAATCAACCCAAATGGAATGGAATGGAATGGAATGGAATCGAACGGAGTCAACACGAATGGAATGGAATGGATTGGAATCAACTCGAATGGAATGGAATGGAATTGATTGGAGTGGAATGGAATGGAATGCAATGGAATCAACTCGTAAGGAATGGAATGGAATGGAATTTAAAGGAATGGAATGGAATGGAATGGAATGGAATGGATTGGAGTGGAATGGAATGGAGAAAACCGAAGGAAATGTAATGTAATGGAATGGAATGGAATGGAATAAACCCGAAGGGAATGGAATGGAATGGAATGGATTGGAATGGAATGGAGTGGAATGGATAGGAATGCAATGGAATCAATCCGAATGGAATGGAAAGGAATGCAATGAAATGGAATGGAATTGAATGGAATGGAATCAAACCGAGTCTAATGGAATGGATTGGAATCAACTCGATTGGAATGGAATGGAATGGAACAACAGAAATGGAATGGAATGGAATCGAATGGAAATGAATGGAATGGAATGGAATGGAATGCAATGGAAGAAACCCGAATGGAATGGAATGGAATGGAATGGAATGGAATGCAATGGAAACAACATGAATGGAATGGAATGGAATGGAATGGAATGGAATGGAAACAACATGAATGGAATGGAATGGAGTGGAATGGAATGAAACGGAATGGAATGGAATGGAATCAACCCGAATGGAATGGAAAGGAAAAGAATGGAATAGAATCAACGCGAACGGAATGGAATGGAATGGAATGGAATGGAACGGAATGGAAGCAACCCGAATGGAACGGAATGTAATAGAAAGGAATGGAATGGAAGCAACCAGGAAGGAGTGGAATGAAATGGAATGGATTGGAATGGAATGGAATCAACCCTAATGGAATGGAATGGAATGGAATAGAATCAACGCGAACGGAATGGAATGGAATGGAATGGAATGGAATGGAACGGAATGGAAGCAACCCGAATGGAACGGAATGGAATGGAAAGGAATGGAATGGAAGCAACCCGAAAGGAGTGGAATGCAATGGAATGGATTGGAATGGAGTGGAATGGAATCAACCCGAAGGGAATGGAATGGAATGGAATGGGTTGGATGGAATGCAATGGAATCACCCCGAATGGAATGGAATGGAACGGAATGGAATGGAATGGAATGGAATGTTATGGGATGGAATTGAATGGAATCAACGTGAATAGAATGAAATGGAATGGGATGGAATTCAATGGAATGGAATGGAATCAATACGAATGGAATGGAATGGAATGGTATCAACCCGAATGGAATGGAATGGATTGGAATGTTATCAACCCGAATGGAATGGAATGGAATGGAAGAGAATGGAATGGAATGGAACGGAATGGAATCAACCCGAATGGAATGGAATGGAATGGAATGGAATGGAATGGAATGGAATGGAAAAAACCTGAATGCAATAGTATGTAATGGAATGGGATAGAATGGAATGGAACGGAATGAAATCAACCGGAATGCAATTTTATGGAATAGAATGGAAAGGAATGGAATGGAATGGAATCAACCCGAATGCAATGGAATGGAATGGAACAGAATGGAATAGAATGGAATGGAATCAACCCGAATGGATTGGAATTGAATGCATTGGAATGCGATGGAATGGAATGGAATGGAATCAACACGAATATAATGGAATGGAATGGAATGGAATGGAATAGAATGGAATGGAATCAACCCGAATGGAATGGAATGCCATGGAATGGAATGGAATGAAATGGATTGGAATGGAATCAACCCGAATAGAATGGAATGGAATGGATTTGAATGGAATCAACCCGAATAGAATGGAATAGAATGGAATGGAATTGAATGGAACACAATGGAATGGAATGGAATCAACCCGAATGGAATGGAATGGAATGGAATGGGTTGGATGTAATGCAATGGAATCACCCCGAATGGAATGGAATGGAACGGAATGGAATGGAATGGAATGGAATGTTATGGGATGGAATTGAATGGAATCAACGTGAATAGAATGAAATGGAATGGGATGGAATTCAATGGAATGGAATGGAATCAATACGAATAGAATGGAATGGAATGGAATGATATGGTATCAACCCGAATGGAATGGAATGGAATGGAATGTTATCAACCCGAATGGAATGGAATGGAATGGAAGAGAATGGAGTGGAATGGAACGGAATGGAATCAACCCGAATGGAATGGAATGGAATGGAATGCAATGCAATGGAATGGAATCAACCCGAATGGATTGGAAAGGAATGGAATGGAATGGAATCGACCCAAATGGAATGGAATGGAATGGAATGGAATGGAATCGAATGGAATGCAATCAACCCAAATGGAATGGAATGGAATGGAATGGAATGGAATGGAATGGAGTGTAATGGCATGGAAAAAACCTGAATGCAATAGTATGTAATGGAATGGAATAGAATGGAATGGAATGGAATAGAATGGAATGGAATGGAATGGAATGAAATCAGCTGGAATGCAATTGTATGGAATAGAATGGAAAGGAATGGAATGGAATGGAATCAACCCGAATGCAATGGAATGGAATGGAACGGAATGGAATAGAATGGAATGGAATCAACCCGAATGGATTGGAATTGAATGCATTGGAATGCAATGGAATGGAATGGAATGGAATCAACACGAATATAATGGAATGGAATGGAATGGAATGGAATGGAATGGAATGGAATGGAATAGAATGGAATGGAAACAACCCGAATGGAATGGAATGCCATGGAATGGAATGGAAGGGAATGGATTGGAATTGAATCAACCCGAATAGAATGGAATGGAATGGATTTGAATGGAATCAACCCGAATAGAATGGAATAGAATGGAATGGAATTGAATGGAATGCAATGGAATGGAATGGAATCAACCCGAATGGAATGGAATGGAATGGAATCAACACGAAAGGAATGGGATGGAAGGGAATGGAATGTAATGGGATGGAAGGGAATGGAATATAATAGAATGGAATGGAATGGAATCAACCCGAATAGAATGGAATGGAATGGAATGGAATGGAATGGAATGGAATGGAAAGAATTGAATGGAATGGAATGGAATCAACACGAAAGGAATGGAATGGAGTGGAATGGAATGGAATGGAGTGGAATGGAATGGAATGGAATCAACCTGAATGGAATGGAATGGAATGGAATGGAATGGAATGGAAACGAATGCAATGGAATCAACCCAAATTGAATGGAATGGAATGGAATGGAATGCAATGGAATGGAATGGAATGGAATCTACCCGAATGGAATGAAATGGAATAGAGTGGAATGGAATCAATGCAAATGAAATGGAATGGTATGGAATGGCATGGAATATAATGGAGTGGAATGGAATGGAATCAACCCGAATGGAATGCAATGTAAGGGAACGGAACGGAATGGAACGGAAAGGAATCAACCCGAATGGAATGGAATGGAATGGAATCGAAACAACCCGAAAGAAATGGAAGGCAATGGAATGGAATGGAATGGAATTAACCCGAGTGGAATGGAATGGAATGGAGTCAACTCGAATGGAATGGATAGGAATGGAATGGAATGGAATCATCCCGAATGGAATGGAATGCAATGGAATGGAGTGGAATGGAATCAACTCGAATGGAAGGGAATGGAATGCAATGGAATGAAATGGAATGGAATGCAAAGCAGTCAACCGGAATGGAATGGAATGGAATGGAATGGAATGGAATGGAATGGAATAGAATGCAAAGCAATCAACCAGAATGGAATGGAATGGAATGGAATGGAATGGAATGGAATGGAATCAACCCGAATGGAATGGAGTGGATTGGAATCAAGTCGAATGCAATGTAGTGGAATGGAATCAACACGAATGGAATGGAATGGAATCGAATGGAAATGAATGGAATGGAAAGGAATGAAATGCAATGGAAGCAACCTGAATGGAATGGAAAGGAACGGGATGGAAAGGAATGGAATCAACCCGAGTGGAATGGAATGGAATGGAATAAACTCGAATGGAATGGAATGGAATGGAATGGAATGGAATATAATCAACCCGATTGGAATGGAATGGAATGGAATGGAAAGGAATGGAATGGAATCAGCTCGAATGGAATGGAATGGAACGGAATGGAATGGAATCAACACGAATGGAATGGAATGGAATGGAATGGAATGGACTGGCATGGAATGGAATAAAATGGAAAGGATGCAACTCGAATGGAATGGAATGGAATGGAATGGAATGGAATGGAATGGAATGGAATCTACCCGAATGGAATGGAATGGAATGGAATGCAGTGGAATGGAATGGAATCAACTCGAATGGAATGGAATGCAATGGAATGGAATGGAATCGAATCATCGCGAATGGCATGGAATGGAATGCAATGGAATGGAATCAACTCAAATGGAATGGAATGCAATGGAATGGAATGGAATGGAATCAACCAGAGTGGAGTGGAAAGGAATGGAATGGAATGGAATGCAATCAATCCGAATGGAATGGAATGGAATCAACCCGAATGAAATGGAGTTAAGTGGAATCAAATCGAATGGAATGGAATGGAATGGAATGGAATGTAGTGGAATGGAATGGAATGGATTCAACCCGAAGGGAATGGAATTGAATTGAATGGAACCATGCGGAATGGAATGGATTGGAATGGAAAGGAATGGAATGGGATGGAATGGAATGGAATGGAATGGAATCAACACACATGGAATGGAATGCAGAGGAATCAAGTAGAATGGAATGGGATGGAATGGAATCAACCCGAATGGAATGGAATGGAATGGAATGGAATGCAATGGAATGAACCAGAATGGAATGGAATGGAATGGAATGGTATGGAATAAACCCGAATGGAATGGAATGGAATCAACCAGAGTGGAATGGAATGGAATGGAATGGAATGCAATCAACCCAAATAGAATGGAATGGAATGGAAGGGGATGGTATGGAATGGAATGGAATGAATCCGAGATTTGGAATGGAATGGAATGGAATGGAATGGACCCGAATGGAATGGAATGGAGTGGAATCAACTCGAATGGAATGGTATGGAATGGATTGGAATGGAATGGAATGGAATGGAATGCTATCAAACCGAATGGAATAGAATGGAATGGAATGGAATTGAATGGAATGGAATGGATACAATACGAATGGAATGGAATGGAGTGGAATGGACTGAAACGGAATGGAAAGGAATGGAAACAACCCGAACGGAATGGAATGGAATGGAAAAGAATGGAATCAAACCGAATGGAATGGAATCGAACGGAATGGAATCAACCCGAATGGAATGGAATGGAACGGAACCAAAGGGAATGGAATAGAATCAACCCGAATGGAATGGAATGGAATGGAATGGAATGGAATGGAATGGAATGGAATGCAGTGGAATGGAATGGAATGGAATCAACCTGAATGGAATGGAATGGAATGGAAACGAATGCAATGGAATCAACCCGAATGGAATGGAATGGAATGGAATGGAATGCAATGGAATGGAATGGAATGGAATCTACCCGAATGGAATGAAATGGAATAGAGTGGAATGGAATCAATGCAAATGAAATGGAATGGTATGGAATGGCATGGAATTTAATGGAGTGGAATGGAATGGAATCAACCCGAATGGAATGCAATGGAAGGGAACGGAATGGAATGGAACGGAAAGGAAACAATCCGAATGGAATGGAATGGAATCGAATCGAATCAACCCGAAAGAAATGGAAGACAATGGAATGGAATGGAATGGAATCAACCCGAGTGGAATGGAATGGAATGGAGTCAACTCGAATGTAAAGGATTGGAAAGGAAGGGAATGGAATCATCCCGCATGGAATGGAATGCAATGGAATGGAATGGAATGGAATCAACTCGAATGGAAGGGAATGGAATGGAATGGAATGAAATGGAATGGAATGCAAAGCAGTCAACCGGAATGGAATGGAATGGAATGGAATGGAATGGAATGGAATAGAATGCAAAGCAATCAACCAGAATGGAATGGAATGGAATGGAATGGAATGGAATGGAATCAACCCGAGTGGAATGGAGTGGATTGGAATCAACTCGAATGCAATGTAATGGAATGGAATCAACACGAATGGAATGGAATGGAATCGAATGGAAATGAATGGAATGGAAAGGAATGAAATGCAATGGAAGCAACCTGAATGGAATGGAATGGAAAGGAACGGGATGGAAAGGAATGGAATCAACCCGAGTGGAATGGAATGGAATGGAAAGAACGGGATGGAAAGGAATGGAATCAACCCGAGTGGAATGGAATGGAATGGAATGGAAAGGAATGGAATGGAATCAGCTGGAATGGAATGGAAGGGAACGGAATGGAAAGGAATCAACCCGAGTGGAATGGAATGGAATGGAAAGAACGGGATGGAAAGGAATGGAATCAACCCGAGTGGAATGGAATGGAATGGAATGGAATGGAATCAACCCGAATGGAGTGGAAAGGAATGGAATCAACTCGAATGGAATGGAATGGAATGGAATGGAATGGATTGGAATATAATCAACCCGATTGGAATGGAATGGAATGGAATGGAAAGGAATGGAATGGAATCAGCTGGAATGGAATGGAAGGGAACGGAATGGAATGGAATCAACCCGAGTGGAATGGAATGGAATGGAAAGAACGGGATGGAAAGGAATGGAATCAACCCGAGTGGAATGGAATGGAATGGAATGGAATGGAATCAACCCGAATGGAGTGGAAAGGAATGGAATCAACTCGAATGGAATGGAATGGAATGGAATGGAATGGATTGGAATATAATCAACCCGATTGGAATGGAATGGAATGGAATGGAAAGGAATGGAATGGAATCAGCTGGAATGGAATGGAAGGGAACGGAATGGAATGGAATCAACACGAATGGAATGGAATGGAATGGAATGGAATGGAATGGAATGGAATGGAATGGCATGGAATGGAATAAAATGGGAAGGATGCAACTCGAATGGAATGGAATGGAATGGAATGGAATGGAATCTACCCGAATGGAATGGAATGGAATGGAATGCAATGGAATGGAATGGAATCAACTCGAATGGAATGGAATGCAATGGAATGGAATGGAATCGAATCATCGCGAATGGAATGGAATGGAATGCAATGGAATGGAATCAACTCAAATGGAATGGAATGCAATGGAATGGAATGGAATGGAATCAACCAGAGTGGAGTGGAAAGGAATGGAATGGAATGGAATGCAATCAATCCGAATGGAATGGAATGGAATCAACCCGAATGAAATGGAGTAAAGTGGAATCAAATCGAATGGAATGGAATGGAATGGAATGGAGTGGAATAGAATGGAATGGATTCAACCCGAATGGAATGGAATTGAATTGAATGGAACCATGCGGAATGAAATGGAATGGAATGGAAAGGAAAGGAATGGGATGGAATGGAATGGAATGGAATCATCACACATGGAATGGAATGGAGAGGAATCAAGTAGAATGGAATGGGATGGAATGGAATCAACCCGAATGAAATGGAATGGAATGGAATGGAATGGAATCAACCCGCATGGAATGGAATGGAGTGGAATCAACTCGAATGAAATGGAATGGAATGGAATGGAATGGAATGGAAAGGAATGGAATGGAATGGAATCGACCCGATTGGAATGGAATTGAATGGAAAAGAATTGAATGGAATGGAATGGAATCAACACGAAAGGAATGGAATGGAGTGGAATAGAATGGAATGGAGTGGAATGGAATGGAATGGAATGGAATGGAGTGGAGTGGAATGGAATGGAATGGAATGGAATGGAATGGAAAGGAATGCAATGGAATCAACCCGAATGGAGTGGAAAGGAATGGAATGGAAAGGAATGGAATGGAATGGAATGCAATCAATCCGAATGGAATGGAATGCAACGGAATGGAGAGGAATCGAATCAACACGAACGGAGTGGAATGGAATGGAATCAAATCGAATGGAATGGAACGGAATGGAATGGAATGGAATGCAATCAACCCGAATGGAATGGAATGGAATGGAATCAACATGAATGGAGTGGTATGGAATGGAATGGAATGAACCCGAATGGAATGGAATGGAGTGGAATCAACTCGAATGGAATGGAATGGAATGGATTGGAATGGAATGGAATGGCATGGAATGGAATGGAATGGAATCAACCCGAATTCAATGGAATGGAATGGAATGGAATGGAATCAACACGAATCTAATGGAATGGAATGGAATGGAATGGAATGAGATGGAATGGAATCAACCCCAATGGAATGGAATGGAATGGAATGGAATCAACCCGAATGGAATGGAATGGAATGGAATGCAATGGAATGGAATGGAATGGAATGGAATGGAATGGAATATAATCAACCCGATTGGAATGGAATGGAATGGAATGGAATGGAATGGAATACAATGCAATCAACCCGAATGGAATGGAATGGAAAGGAATGGAATGGAATGGAGTCAACCCGAATGGAATGGAATGAATTGGAATCAACCCGAATGGAATGGAATGGAGTTGAATGGATTGGAATGATATGGAATGCAATGGAATCAACTCGTATGGAATGGAATGGAAAGGAATGGAATGGAATGGAATGGAATGGAATGGAATGGAATGGAATGGAGTGGAATGGAATGGAGAAACCCGTAGGGAAAGTAATGTAATGAAATGGGATGGAATGGAATGGAATTGAATAAACCCGAAAGGAATGAAATGGAATGGAATGGAATGGAATGGAATGCAAAGTAATCAACCCGAATGGAGTGGAAAGGAATGGAATGGAAAGGAATGGAATGGAATGGAATGGTACCAACCCGAATGGAATGGAATGGAAAGGAATCAACCCGAATGGAATGGAAAGAAATGGCATGGAAAGGACTGGAATGGAATGGAATCAACCCGAATGGAATGGAATGGAATGCAATGGAATGGAATCAACCCAAATGGAATGGAATGCAACGCAATGGAATGGAATCGAATCAACACGAATGGAATGGAATGGAATGGAATCAACTCGAATGGAATGGAATGGAATCAAACCAGATGGAATGGAATGGAAGGGAATGGTGTGGAATGGAATGGAATCAATCCGAAATAAATGGAATGGAATGGAATTGAATGAAACCAAATGGATGGCAATGGAGTGGAAACAACTCGAATGTAATGGAATGGAATGGAATGGAATGGAATGGAATGCTATCAACCCGAATGAAATGGAATGGAATGGAAACAACACGAATGGAATGGAATGGGGTGGAATGAAATGAAACGGAATGGAATGGAATGGAATAAACCAGAATGGAATGGAATGGAATGGAATGGAATGGAATTGAATGGAATGGAATGGAATAGAATCAACGCGAATGGAATGGAATGGAATGGAATGGAATCAACTCGAATGGAATGGAATGGAATGGAATGGAATGGAAAGGAATGGAATAGAATCAACGCGAATGGAATGGAATGGAATGGAATGGGTTGGAATGGAATGGAATCAACTCGAATGGAATTGAATGGAATGGAATGGAATGGCATGGAGCGGAATGGAATGGAATCAACCGAAATCGAATGCAATGGAGGGGAATGGAATGTAATGGAACGGAATGAAATCAACACAAATGGAATGGAATGGAATGGAAAGGAATGGAATGGAATCAACCCGAAAGTAGTGGAATGCAATGGAATGGTTTGGAATGGTATCAACACGAATGGAGTGGAATGGAATGGAACAGAATGGAATGGAATCTATCTGAATGGAATGGAATGGAAAGGAATGGAATGCAATGCAATGGAAAGGAGTGGAATGGAATGGAATCAACCCGCATGGAATAGAATGGAGTGGAATCAACTCGAATGGAATGGAATGGAACGTAATGGAATGGAATGCAATCAACCCGAATGGAATGGAATGGAATGGAATGGAATGGAAGGGAATGGAATGGAATTGAATGGATTCAACCCTAATGGAATGGAATGGAATGGAATCAACTCAAATGGAAGGCAATGGAATGGAATGCCACGGAATGGAATGGTATGGAATGGAATCGAATGGAATTGAATCAACCCGATTGGAGTGGATTCGAATGCAATGTAATGGAATGGAATGGGGTGGAATTGAATCAATCTGGGTGGAATGGAATGGAATGGAATGGAGAGGAATGGAATGAAATGCAATGGAATGGAGTGGAGTGGAATGGAATGGAATGGAACCAACCTGAATGGAACGGAATGGAATGGAATAAAATGGAAAGGAAGCAACTCGAATGGAATGGAATGGAATGGAATGGAATGGAATGGAATGGATTGGAATCAACCCCAACGGAATGCAATGGAATGGAATGGAATGAAATGGAATCAACCCGAATGGAATGGAATGGAATGGAATGGAATCAGCCCGAATGGAATGGAATGGATCGGAATGGAATGGAATCAACACGAATGGAATGGCATGGAATGGAATGGAATGGAATGGAATGGAATAAAATGGAAAGGAAGCAACTCGAATGGAATGGAATGGAATGGAGTGGAATGGAATGGAATCTACCCGAATGGAATGGAACGGAATGGAATGCAATGGAATGGAATGGAATCAACTCGAATGGAATCGAATGCAATGGAATGGCATGGAATCGAATCATCACGAAAGAATGGAATGGAATGGAATCAACTCAAATGGAATGGATTGCAATGGAATGGAACGGAATGGAATCAACCCGAGTGGAGTGGAATGGAATGAAATGGAATGGAATGGAATGGAATGGATTCAACCCGAATGGGATGGAATGGAATGGAATGGAATCATCTGGAATGGAATGGAATGGAATGGAATGGAAAGGAATGGAATGGGATGGAATGGAATGGAATGGAATGAACCCACATGGAATGGAATGGAGAGGAATCAAGTTGAATGGAATGGAATCGAATGGAATGGAATGAAATCAACCCGAATGGAATGGAATGGAATGAAATGGAATGAATGGAATCAACCCGAATGGAATGTAATGGAATGAAATGGAATGCAATGGAATCAACCAGAATGGAATGGAATGGAATGGTATGGAATGGAATGGTATGGAATCAACCCGAATGGAATGGAATGGAATGGAATGGAATGGAATGGAATGGAATCAACCCGAATGGAATGGAATGGAATGGAATGGAATGGAATGGAATGCAATCAACCCGAATAGAATGGAATGGAATGGAAGGGAATGGTATGGAAAGGAATGGAATCAATCCGAAATAAATGGAATGGAATGGAATGGAATGGAATGAAACCGAATGGAATGGAATGCAGTGGAATCAACTAGAATGGAATGGAAAGGAATGGATTGGAATTGAATGGAATGGAATGGAATGGAATCAACACGATTAGAATGGAACGGAATGTAAGGGAATGGTATGGTATGGAATGGAATCAATACGAAATAAATGGAATGGAATGGAATGGAATGAACCCGAATGGAATGGAATGGAGTGGAATCAACTCGAATGGAATGGAATGGAATGGATTGGAATGGAATAGAACGGAATGGAATGCTATCAACCCGAATGGAATGGAATGGAATGGAATAGAATGGAAACAACACGAATGGAATGAAATGGAGTGGAATGGAATGAAACGAAATGGAATGGAATGGAATCAACCCGAATGGAATGGAATGGAATGGAAAGGGATGGAAAAGAATTGAATCAAACCGAATGGAATGGAATGGAACGGAATGGAATCAACCCAAATGGAATGGAAAGGAACGGAACGGAATGGAATGGAATACAATCAACCCGAATGGAATGGAATGGAATGGAATGGAGTAAATGCGAATGGAATGGAATGAAATGGAATGGAATGAAATGGAATGGAATGGCATGGATTGGAATGGAATGGAATCAACTCGAATGGAATGCAATGGAGGGGAATGGAATGGAATGGATTGGAATGGTATCAACCCGAATGGAGTGGAATGGAATGGAATGGAATGGAGTCTATCCGAATCTAATGGAATGGAAAGGAATGGAATGCAATGGAATGGAATGCAATTGAATGGAATGTAATGGAATGAAATCAACCCGCATGGAATGGAATGGAGTGGAATGAACTCGAATGGAATGGAATGGAATGGAATGGAATCAACCCGAATGGAAAGAATGGAATTGAATGGAAAGAAATGGAATCAACACGAATGGAATGCAATGGTGTGGAATGGAATGGAATGGTGTGGAATGGAATGGAATGGAATCAACCTGAATGGAATTAAATGGAATTGAATGGAATGGAAACGAATGCAATGGAATCAACCCAAATGTAATGGAATGGAATGGAATGGAATGCAATGGAGTGGAACCAACCCGAATGGAATGGAATGGAATGGAATCAACCAAATGGAATGGAATGGAATGGAATGGAATGGAATCAACCCGCATGGAATGGAATGGAGTGGAATCAACTCGAATGGAATGGAATGGAATGGAATGGAATGGAATGGAATGGAGTGGAATCGACCCGATTGGAATGGAATGGAATGGAAAAGAATTGAATGGAATGGAATGGAATCAACACGAAAGGAATGGAATGGAGTGGAATGGAATGGAATGGAGTGGAATGGAATGGAATGGAATGGAATGGAGTGGAGTGGAATGGAATGGAATGGAATTGAATGGAATGGAATGGAATGGAAAGGAATGCAATGGAATCAACCCGAATGGAGTGGAAAGGAATGTAATGGAAAGGAATGGAATGGAATGGAATGCAATCAATCCGAATGGAATGGAATGCAACGGAATGGAAAGGAATCAAATCAACACGAACGGAGTGGAATGGAATGGAATCAAATCGAATGGAATGGAACGGAATGGAATGGAATGGAATGCAATCAACCCGAATGGAATGGAATGGAATGGAATCAACATGAATGGAGTGGAATGGAATGGAATGGAATGAACCCGAATGGAATGGAATGGAGTGGAATCAACTCGAATGGAATGGAATGGAATGGATTGGAATGGAATGGAATGGCATGGCATGGAATGGAATGGAATGGAATCAACCGGAATTCAATGGAATGGAATGGAATGGAATGGAATCAACACGAATCTAATGGAATGGTATGGAATGGAATGGAATGGAATGGAATGAAATGGAATGGAATCAACCCCAATGGAATGGAATGGAATGGAATGGAATCAACCCGAATGGAATGGAATGGAATGGAATGGAATGGAATGGAATGGAATGGAATGGAATATAATCAACCCGATTGGAATGGAATGGAATGGAATGGAATGGAATGGAATACAATGCAATCAACCCGAATGGAATGGAATGGAAAGGAATGGAATGGAATGGAGTCAACCCGAATGGAATGGAATGAATTGGAATCAACCCGAATGGAATGGGATGGAGTTGAATGGATTGGAATGATATGGAATGCAATGGAATCAACTCGTATGGAATGGAATGGAAAGGAATGGAATGGAATGGAATGGAATGGAATGGAATGGAGTGGAATGGAATGGAGAAACCCGTAGGGAAAGTAATGTAATGAAATGGGATGGAATGGAATGGAATTGAATAAACCCGAAAGGAATGAAATGGAATGGAATGGAATGGAATGGAATGCAAAGTAATCAACCCGAATGGAGTGGAAAGGAATGGAATGGAAAGGAATGGAATGGAATGGAATGGTACCAACCCGAATGGAATGGAATGGAAAGGAATCAACCCGAATGGAATGGAAAGAAATGGCATGGAAAGGACTGGAATGGAATGGAATCAACCCGAATGGAATGGAATGGAATGCAATGGAATGGAATCAACCCAAATGGAATGGAATGCAACGCAATGGAATGGAATCGAATCAACACGAATGGAATGGAATGGAATGGAATCAACTCGAATGGAATGGAATGGAATCAAACCAGATGGAATGGAATGGAAGGGAATGGTGTGGAATGGAATGGAATCAATCCGAAATAAATGGAATGGAATGGAATTGAATGAAACCAAATGGATGGCAATGGAGTGGAAACAACTCGAATGTAATGGAATGGAATGGAATGCTATCAACCCGAATGAAATGGAATGGAATGGAAACAACACGAATGGAATGGAATGGGGTGGAATGAAATGAAACGGAATGGAATGGAATGGAATCAACCAGAATGGAATGGAATGGAATGGAATGGAATGGAATAGAATCAACGCGAATGGAATGGAATGGAATGGAATGGAATCAACTCGAATGGAATGGAATGGAATGGAATGGAAAGGAATGGAATAGAATCAACGCGAATGGAATGGATTGGAATGGAATGGGTTGGAATGGAATGGAATCAACTCGAATGGAATTGAATGGAATGGAATGGAATGGCATGGAGCGGAATGGAATGGAATCAACTGAAATGGAATGCAATGGAGGGGAATGGAATGTAATGGAACGGAATGAAATCAACACGAATGGAATGGAATGGAAAGGAATGGAATGGAATCAACCCGAAAGTAGTGGAATGCAATGGAATGGTTTGGAATGGTATCAACACGAATGGAGTGGAATGGAATGGAACAGAATGGAATGGAATCTATCTGAGTGGAATGGAATGGAAAGGAATGGAATGCAATGCAATGGAAAGGAGTGGAATGGAATGGAATCAACCCGCATGGAATAGAATGGAGTGGAATCAACTCGAATGGAATGGAATGGAATGCAATCAACCCGAATGGAATGGAATGGAATGGAATGGAAGGGAATGGAATGGAATTGAATGGATTCAACCCTAATGGAATGGAATGGAATGGAATCAACTCAAATGGAAGGCAATGGAATGGAATGCCACGGAATGGAATGGTATGGAATGGAATCGAATGGAATTGAATCAACCCGATTGGAGTGGATTCGAATGCAATGTAATGGAATGGAATGGGGTGGAATTGAATCAATCTGGGTGGAATGGAATGGAATGGAGTGGAGTGGAATGGAATGGAATGGAACCAACCTGAATGGAACGGAATGGAATGGAATAAAATGGAAAGGAAGCAACTCGAATGGAATGGAATGGAATGGAATGGAATGGAATGGAATGGAATGGAATGGAATGGATTGGAATAAACCCCAACGGAATGCAATTGAATAGAATGGAATGCAATGGAATCAACCCGAATGGAATGGAATGGAATGGAATGGAATCAGCCCGAATGGAATGGAATGGAACGGAGTGGAATGGAATCAACACGAATGGAATGGCATGGAATGGAATGGAATGGAATGGAATGGAATGGAATGGAATAAAATGGAAAGGAAGCAACTCGAATGGAATGGAATGGAATGGAGTGGAATGGAATGGAATCTACCCGAATGGAATGGAACGGAATGGAATGCAATGGAATGGAATGGAATCAACTCGAATGGAATGGAATGCAATGGAATGGCATGGAATCGAATCATCGCGAAAGAATGGAATGGAATGGAATAAACTCAAATGGAATGGATTGCAATGGAATGGAACGGAATGGAATCAACCCGAGTGGAGTGGAATGGAATGGAATGGAATGGAATGGATTCAACCCGAATGGGATGGAATGGAATGGAATGGAATCATCTGGAATGGAATGGAATGGAATGGAATGGAAAGGAATGGAATGGGATGGAATGGAATTGAATGGAATGAACCCACATGGAATGGAATGGAGAGGAATCAAGTTGAATGGAATGGAATCGAATGGAATGGAATGGAATCAACCCGAATGGAATGGAATGGAATGGAATGGAATGAAATGGAATGAATGGAATCAACCCGAACGGAATGTAATGGAATGAAATGGAATGCAATGGAATCAACCAGAATGGAATGGAATGGAATGGAATGGAATGGTATGGAATCAACCCGAATGGAATGGAATGGAATGGAATGGAATCAACCCGAATGGAATGGAATGGAATGGAATGGAATGGAATGGAATGGAATGGAATGCAATCAACTCGAATAGAATGGAATGGAATGGAAGGGAATGGTATGGAAAGGAATGGAATCAATCTGAAATAAATGGAATGGAATGGAATGGAATGGAATGGAATGAAACCGAATGGAATGGAATGCAGTGGAATCAACTCGAATGGAATGGAAAGGAATGGATTGGAATTGAATGGAATGGAATGGAATGGAATCAACACGAATAGAATGGAACGGAATGTAAGGGAATGGTATGGAATGGAATGGAATCAATCCGAAATAAATGGAATGGAATGGAATGGAATGAACCCGAATGGAATGGAATGGAGTGGAATCAACTCGAATGGAATGGAATGGAATGGATTGGAATGGAATAGAACGGAATGGAATGCTATCAACCCGAATGGAATGGAATGGAATGGAATAGAATGGAAACAACACGAATGGAATGAAATGGAGTGGAATGGAATGAAACGAAATGGAATGGAATGGAATCAACCCGAATGGAATGGAATGGAATGGAAAGGGATGGAAAAGAATTGAATCAAACCGAATGGAATGGAATGGAATGGAACGGAATGGAATCAACCCAAATGGAATGGAAAGGAACGGAATGGAATGGAATGGAATACAATCAACCCGAATGGAATGGAATGGAATGGAATGGAGTAAATGCGAACGGAATGGAATGGAATGGAATGGAATGAAATGGAATGGAATGGCATGGATTGGAATGGAATGGAATCAACTCGAATGGAATGCAATGGAGGGGAATGGAATGGAATGGATTGGAACGGTATCAACCCGAATGGAGTGGAATGGAATGGAACGGAATGGAGTCTATCCGAATCTAATGGAATGGAAAGGAATGGAATACAATGGAATGGTATGCAATAGAATGGAATGTAATGGAATGAAATCAACCCGCATGGAATGGAATGGAGTGGAAAGAACTCGAATGGAATGGAATGGAATGGAATGGAATCAACCCGAATGGAATGGAATGGAATTGAATGGAAAGAAATGGAATCAACACGAATGGAATGCAATGGTGTGGAATGGAATGGAATGGTGTGGAATGGAATGGAATGGAATCAACCTGAACGGAATTAAATGGAGTTGAATGGAATGGAAACGAATGCAATGGAATCAACCCAAATGGAATGGAATGGAATGGAATGGAATGGAATGGAGTGGAACCAACCCGAATGGAATGGAATGGAAAGGAATCAACCAAATGGAATGGAATGGAATGGAATGGAATCAACCCGCATGGAATGGAATGGAGTGGAATCAACTCGAATGGAATGGAATGGAATGGAATGGAATGGAATGGAATGGAATGGAGTGGAGTCGACCCGATTGGAATGGAATGGAATGGAAAAGAATTGAATGGAATGGAATGGAATCAACACGAAAGGAATGGAATGGAGTGGAATCGAATGGAATGGAGTGGAATGGAATGGAATGGAATGGAATGGAGTGGAGTGGAATGGAAAGGAATGGAATGCAATGGAATGGAATGGAAAGGAATGCAATGGAATCAACCCGAATGGAGTGGAAAGGAATGGAATGGAAAGGAATGGAATGGAATGGAATGGAATGCAATCAATCCGAATGGAATGGAATGCAACGGAATGGAAAGGAATCGAATCAACACGAATGGAGTCGAGTCAACCCGAAACGAATGGAAGGCAATGGAATGGAATGGAATGGAATCAACCCGAATGGAATGGAGTCAACTCGAATGGAATGGATTGCAATGGAATGGAATGGAATCAACCCGCATGGAATTAACTGGAATGGAATGGAATGGAATGAAATGGAATGGAATGCAAGGCAGTCAACCTGAATAGAATGGAATGGAGTGGAATTGAATGAAATAGAATGCAAAGCAATCAACCAGAATGGAATGGAATGGAATGGAATGGAATGGAATGGAATGGAATCAACCCGAATGGAATGGAAAGGATTGGAATCAACTCGAATGCAATGGAATGGAATGGAATCAACACGAATGGAATGGAAAGGAATCGAATGTAAATGAATGGAATGGAAAGGAATGAAATGCAATGGATGCAACCTGAATGGAATGGAATGGAATTGAACGGAATGGAATGGAATGGAATCAACCCGAGTGGAATGGAATGGAATGGAATGGAATGGAATCAACTCGAATGGAATGGAATGGAATTGAACGGAATGGAATATAATCAACCCGATTGGAATGGAAAGGAATGGAAAGGAATGGAATGGAATGGAATCGAATGGAATCAGCCCGAATGGAATGGAATGGAACGGAATGGAGTGGAATCAACACGAATGGAATGGAATGGAATGGAATGGAATAAAATGGAAAGGAAGCAACTCGAATGCTATGGAATGGAATGGAATGGAATTTAATTTACCCGAATGGAATGGAATGCAACGGAATGCAATGGAATGGAATGGAATCAACTCGAATGGAATGGAATGCAATGGAATGGAATGGAATCGAATCATCGCGAATGGAATAGAATGGAATGGAATGGAATCAACTCAAATGGAATGGAATGCAATGGAATGGAATGGAATGAAATCAACCAGAGTGGAGTGGATTGGAATGCAATGGAATGGAATGCAATCAATCCGAATGGAATGGAATGGAATCAACCCGAATTAAATGGAGTAAAGTGGAATCAAATCGAATGGATTGGAGTGGAATGGAATGGAATGGAATGGATTCAACCCGAATGGAATGGAATGGAATGGAATGGAATGGAATTTAATGGAACCATTCGGAATGGAATGGAATGGAATGGAAAGGAATGGAATGGGATGGAATGGAATGGAATGGAATCAACTCACATGGAATGGAATGGAGAGGAATCAAGTCGAATGGAATGGAATGTAATGAAATGGAATGGAATCAACCCGAATGGAATGGAATGGAATGGAATGGAATGAAATGGAATGAATGGAATCAAAACGAATGGAATGGAATTGAATGGAATGAAATGGAATGAATGGAATCAAAACGAATGGAATGCAATGGAATGGAATGGAATGCAATGGAATGAACCAGAATGGAATGGAATGGAATGGAATGGAATGGAATGGTATGGAATAAACCCGAATGGAATCGAATGGAATGGAATGGAATGGAATGGAATGGAATCAACCAAAATGGAATGGAATGGAATGGAATGGAATGCAATCAACCCAAATAGAATGGAATGGAATGGAAGGGAATGGTATGGAATGGAATGGAATCAATCCGAAATAACTGGAATGGAATGGAAAGGAATGAACCCGAATGGAATGGAATGGAGTGGAATCAACTCGAATGGAATGGAATGGAATGGATTGGAAGGGAATGGAATGGAAAGGAATGCTATCAAACCGAATGGAATGGAATGGAATGGAATAGAATGGATACAACACGAATGGAATGGAATGGAGTGGAATGGAATGAAACGGAATAGAAAGGAATGGAATCAACCCGAATGGAATGGAATGGAATGGAAAAGAATGGAATCAAACCGAAAGGAATGGAATGGAACGGAATGAAATCAACCGAATGCAATGGAATGGAACGGAACGGAATGGAATGGAATACAATCAACCCGAATGGAATGGAATGGAATGGAATGGAATAAATGCCAATGGAATGGAATGGAATGGAATAGAATGGAATGGAATTGCATGGATTGGAATGGAATGGAATCAACCCGAATGGAATGCAATGGAGGGGAATGGAATGGAAAGGACTGGAATGGTATGAACCCGAATGCAGTGGAATGTAATGGAATGGAATGGAATGGAATCTATCCTAATGTAATGGAATGGAATGGAATGCAATGGAATGTAGTGTAATGGAATGAAATCAACCCGCATGGAATGGAATGGAGTGGAATCAACTCGAATGGAAGGGAAAGGAATGGAATGGAATGGAATGGAATGGAATGGAATGGAATAGAATCAACCCGAATGGAATGGAATGGAATGGAATGGAATGGAATGGAAAGGAATGGAATGGAATGGAATCAACATGAATGGAATGGAATGGAGTGGAATGGAATGCAATGGAGTGGAATGGAATGGAATGGAATCAACCTGAATGGAATGGAATGGAATGGAATGGAATGGAAACGAATGCAATGGAATCAACCCGAATGGAATGGAATGGAATGGAATGCAATGGGATGGAACCAACCCGAATTGAATGGAATGGAAAGGAATCAACCAAATGCAATGGAACGGAATGTAATGGAATGGAATCAACCCGCATGGAATGGAATGGAGTGGAATCAACTCTAATGGAATGGATTGGAATGGAATGGAATGGAATGGAATCAACACGAATGGAATGGAATGGAATGGAAAGAATTGAATGGAATGGAATGGAATCAACACGAAAGGAATGGAATGGAGTGGAATGGAATGGAATGGAGTGGAATGGAATGGAATGGAATCAACCTGAATGGAATGGAATGGAATGGAATGGAATGGAAACGAATGCAATGGAATCAACCCAAATTGAATGGAATGGAATGGAATGGAATGCAATGGAATGGAATGGAATGGAATCTACCCGAATGGAATGAAATGGAATAGAGTGGAATGGAATCAATGCAAATGAAATGGAATGGTATGGAATGGCATGGAATTTAATGGAGTGGAATGGAATGGAATCAACCCGAATGGAATGCAATGGAAGGGAACGGAATGGAATGGAACGGAAAGGAATCAACCCGAATGGAATGGAATGGAATGGAATGGAATCAACCCGAAAGAAATGGAAGACAATGGAATGGAATGGAATGGAATTAACCCGAGTGGAATGGAATGGAATGGAGTCAACTCGAATGGAATGGATTGGAATGGAATGGAATGGAATCATCCCGAATGGAATGGAATGCAATGGAATGGAGTGGAATGGAATCAACTCGAATGGAAGGGAATGGAATGCAATGGAATGAAATGGAATGGAATGCAAAGCAGTCAACCGGAATGGAATGGAATGGAATGGAATGGAATGGAATGGAATAGAATGCAAAGCAATCAACCAGAATGGAATGGAATGGAATGGAATGGAATGGAATCAACCCGAATGGAATGGAGTGGATTGGAATCAAGTCGAATGCAATGTAATGGAATGGAATCAACACGAATGGAATGGAATGGAATCGAATGGAAATGAATGGAATGGAAAGGAATGAAATGCAATGGAAGCAACCTGAATGGAATGGAAAGGAACGGGATGGAAAGGAATGGAATCAACCCGAGTGGAATTGAATGGAATGGAATCAACTCGAATGGAATGGAATGGAATGGAATGGAATGGAATATAATCAACCCGATTGGAATGGAATGGAATGGAATGGAAAGGAATGGAATGGAATCAGCTCGAATGGAATGGAATGGAACGGAATGGAATGGAATCAACACGAATGGAATGGAATGGAATGGAATGGAATGGAATGGCATGGAATGGAATAAAATGGAAAGGATGCAACTCGAATGGAATGGAATGGAATGGAATGGAATGGAATGGAATCTACCCGAATGGAATGGAATGGAATGGAATGCAATGGAATGGAATGGAATCAACTCGAATGGAATGGAATGCAATGGAATGGAATGGAATCGAATCATCGCGAATGGCATGGAATGGAATGCAATGGAATGAAATCAACTCAAATGGAATGGAATGCAATGGAATGGAATGGAATGGAATCAACCAGAGTGGAGTGGAAAGGAATGGAATGGAATGGAATGGAATGCAATCAATCCGAATGGAATGGAATGGAATCAACCCGAATGAAATGAAGTTAAGTGGAATCCAATCGAATGGAATGGAATGGAATGGAATGGAATGTAGTGGAATGGAATGGAATGGATTCAACCCGAATGGAATGGAATTGAATTGAATGGAACCATGCGGAATGGAATGGAATGGAATGGAAAGGAATGGAATGGGATGGAATGGAATGGAATGGAATGGAATCAACACACATGGAATGGAATGGAGAGGAATCAAGTAGAATGGAATGGGATGGAATGGAATCAACACGAATGGAATGGAATGGAATGCAATGGAATGAACCAGAATGGAATGGAATGGAATGGAATGGTATGGAATAAATCCGAATGGAATGGAATGGAATGGAATGGAATCAACCAGAGTGGAATGGAATGGAATGGAATGGAATGCAATCAACCCAAATAGAATGGAATGGAATGGAAGGGGATGGTATGGAATGGAATGGAATGAATCCGAGATAAATGGAATGGAATGGAATGGAATGGAATGGAATGGAATGGAATGAACCCGAATGGAATGGAATGGAGTGGAATCAACTCGAATGGAATGGAATGGAATGGATTGGAATGGAATGGAATGGAATGGAATGCTATCAAACCGAATGGAATAGAATGGAATGGAATGGAATGGAATGGAATGGAATGGAAACAATACGAATGGAATGGAATGGAGTGGAATGGACTGAAACGGAATGGAAAGGAATGGAAACAACCCGAACGGAATGGAATGGAATGGAAAAGAATGGAATCAAACCGAATGGAATGGAATCGAACGGAATGGAATCAACCCGAATGGAATGGAATGGAACGGAACCAAAGGGAATGGAAGAGAATCAACCCGAATGGAATGGAACGGAATGGAATGGAATGGAATGGAATGGAATGCAGTGGAATGGAATGGAATGGAATCAACCTGAATGGAATGGAATGGAATGGAAACGAATGCAATGGAATCAACCCGAATGGAATGGAATGGAATGGAATGGAATGCAATGGAATGGAATGGAATGGAATCTACCCGAATGGAATGAAATGGAATAGAGTGGAATGGAATCAATGCGAATGAAATGGAATGATATGGAATGTCATGGAATTTAATGGAGTGGAATGGAATGGAATCAACCCGAATGGAATGCAATGGAAGGGAACGGAATGGAATGGAACGGAAAGGAAACAACCCGAATGGAATGGAATGGAATGGAACGGAATCGAATCAACCCGAAAGAAATGGAAGACAATGGAATGGAATGGAATGGAATCAACCCGAGTGGAATGGAATGGAATGGAGTCAACTCGAATGTAAAGGATTGGAAAGGAAGGGAATGGAATCATCCCGCATGGAATGGAATGCAATGGAATGGAATGGAATGGAATCAACTCGAATGGAAGGGAATGGAATGGAATGGAATGAAATGGAATGGAATGCAAAGCAGTCAACCGGAATGGAATGGAATGGAATGGAATGGAATGGAATGGAATAGAATGCAAAGCAATCAACCAGAATGGAATGGAATGGAATGGAATGGAATGGAATGGAATGGAATCAACCCGAGTGGAATGGAGTGGATTGGAATCAACTCGAATGCAATGTAATGGAATGGAATCAACACGAATGGAATGGAATGGAATCGAATGGAAATGAATGGAATGGAAAGGAATGAAATGCAATGGAAGCAACCTGAATGGAATGGAATGGAAAGGAACGGGATGGAAAGTAATGGAATCAACCCGAGTGGAATGGAATGGAATGGAAAGAACGGGATGGAAAGGAATGGAATCAACCCGAGTGGAATGGAATGGAATGGAATCAACCCGAATGGAGTGGAAAGGAATGGAATCAACTCGAATGGAATGGAATGGAATGGAATGGAATGGATTGGAATATAATCAACCCGATTGGAATGGAATGGAATGGAATGGAAAGGAATGGAATGGAATCAGCTGGAATGGAATGGAAGGGAACGGAATGGAATGGAATCAACACGAATGGAATGGAATGGAATGGAATGGAATGGCATGGAATGGAATAAAATGGATAGGATGCAACTCGAATGGAATGGAATGGAATGTAATGGAATGGAATGGATTGGAATCTACCCGAATGGAATGGAATGGAATGGAATGCAATGGAATGGAATGGAATCAACTCGAATGGAATGGAATGCAATGGAATGGAATGGAATCGAATCATCGCGAATGGAATGGAATGGAATGCAATGGAATGGAATCAACTCAAATGGAAAGGAATGCAATGGAATGGAATGGAATGGAATCAACCAGAGTGGAGTGGAAAGGAATGGAATGGAATGGAATGCAATCAATCCGAATGGAATGGAATGGAATCAAACCGAATGAAATGGAGTAAAGTGGAATCAAATCGAATGGTATGGAATGGAATGGAATGGAATGGAATGGACTGGAATAGAATGGAATGGATTCAACCCGAATGGAATGGAATTGAATTGAATGGAACCATGCGGAATGGAATGGAATGGAATGGAAAGGAATGGAATGGGATGGAATGGAATGGAATGGAATCATCACACATGGAATGGAATGGAGAGGAATCAAGTAGAATGGAATGGGATGGAATGGAATCAACCCGAATGGAATGGAATGGAATGGAATGGAATGAAATGGAATGAATGGAATCAACCCGAATGGAATGCAATGGAATGGAATGGAATGCAATGGAATGAACCAGAATGGAATGGAATGGAATGGAATGGTATGGAATAAACCCGAAAGGAATGGAATGGTATGGAATGGAATCAACCAGAGTGGAATGGAATGGAATGGAATGGAATGGAATGCAATCAACCCAAATAGAATGGAATGGAATGGAAGGGGATGGTATGGAATGGAATGGAATGAATCCGAGATAAATGGAATGGAATGGAATGGAATGGAATGGATTGGAATGGAATGGAACGGAATGGAATGCTATCAAACCGAATGGAATGGAATGGAATGGAATGGAATGGAATGGATACAACACGAATGGAATGGAATGGAGTGGAACGGACTGAAACGGAATGGAAAGGAATGGAAGCAACCCGAACGGAATGGAATGGAATGGAAAAGAATGGAATCAAACCGAATGGAATGGAATCGAACGGAATGGAATCAACACGAATGGAATGGAATGGAACGGAACCAAAGGGAATGGAATGGAATCAACCCGAATGGAATGCAATGGAGGGGAATGGAATGGAATGGATTGGAATGGTCTCAACCCGAATGGATTGGAATGGAATGGAATGGAATGGAATGGAATCTATCAGAATGGAATGGAATGGAAAGGAATGGAATGCAACGGAATGGAATGGAATGGAATGGAATGGAATCAACACGCATGGAATGGAATGGAGTGGAATCAACCCGAATGGAATGGAATGGAATGGAATGGAATGCAATCAACTCGAATGGAATGGAATGGAGTGGAATGGAATTGAATGGAATGGAATGGAATCAACACGAATGGAATGGAATGGAGAGGAATGAAATGGAATGCAGTGGAATGGAATGGAATGGAATCACCCTGAATGGAATGGAATGGTATGGAATGGAATTTAAACGAATGCAATGGAAACAACTGGAATGGAATGGAATGGAATGGAACCAAACCGAATGGAATGGAATGGAAAGGAATCAACCCAAATGGAATGGAATTGAATGGAATGGAATGGAATTGAATGGAAGGGAATGGAATGGAATGGAATGGAACAGAATTAACCCGAATGGCATGGAATGGAATGGAATGGAATGGAATGGAATGGAATGGAATCAATGCGAATGGAATGGAATGGAATGGAATGGTATGGAATGGAATGGAAAGGAATGGCATGGTTTGGAATGGAATGGAATGAACCGGAATGGAATGCAATGGAGTGGAATGGAATGGAATGGAATGGAATGGAACTGACTGGAAATATATGGAATGGAATCGAATGGAATTGAATCAACCCGATTGGAGTGGATTGGAATGCAATGAAATGGAAAGGAACGGGGTGGAAATGAAACAATCTGGGTGGAATGGAATGGAATTGTATGGAGTGGAGTGGAATGAAATGCAATGGAATGGAGTGGAGTGGAACGGAATGGAATGGAATCAACCTGAACGGAATGGAATGGAATGGAATGAAATAAAATGGAAAGGAAGCAACTCGAAAGGAATGGAATGGAATGGAACGGAATGGAATGGAATGCAGTCAACGCGAATGGAATGCAATTGAATTGATTGGAATGCAATGGAATCAAACCTAATGGAATGGAATGGAATGGAATGGAATGGAATCAACCCGAATGGAATGGAATGGAATGGTATGGAATGCAATGGAATGGAATAAACCCGAATGGAATGCAATGCAATGGAATGGAATGGAATGGAATCAACTCGAATGGAATGCAATGGAATGGAAAGGAATGGAATGGAATCAACCCGAATGGAATGGAATGCGATGGAATGGAATCAACCGGAATAGAATGGAATGGAATGGTAGGGAATGGTATGGAATGGAATGGAATCAATCCGAAACAAATGGAACGGAATGGAATGGAATGGAATGGAATGAACCCGAATGGAATGGAATGGAGTGGAATCAACTCGAATGGAATGGAATGGAACGGAATCAACACCAATGGAATGGAATGGAATGGAATGGAAAGGAGTCAACCCGAAATGAATGGAATGGATTGGAATCAACTCGAATTTGAATGGAAGGCAATGGAATGGAATGGAATGGAATGGAATCAACTAATATGGAATGGAATGGAAAGGAATGGAATGGAATGGAGTGGAGTGGAATGGCATGGAACAGAATGGAATGGAATGGAATAAACCCAAAAGGAATGAAATGGAATGGAATGTAATGGATTGGAAAGGAATGCAATTGAATCAACCAGAATGGAGTGGAAAGGAATGTAATGTAAAGGAATGGAATGGAATGGAATGGAACCAACCCGATAGAAACGGAAAGGAATGGAATGGAATGAAATCAACCAGAATAGAATGGAATGGAATGGAATGGAACGGAAAGGAATCAACCCAAATGGAATGGAATGCAATGGAATGGAAATGAATCGAACCAACACGAATGGAGTGGAATGGAATGGAATCAACTCGAATGGAATGGAAAGCAATGGAATGGAATGGAACGGAATGCAATCAACCCGAATGGAATGGAATGGAATGGAAGGGAAGGGAATGGAATGGAATGGAATCAAACCGAATAGAATGGAATGGAATGGAAGGGAATGGTATGGAATGGAAAGGAATAAATCCGAAATAAATGGAATGGAATGGAATGGAAAGAACCCGAATGTAATGGAATGGACTGGAATCAACTCGAATGGAATGGAATGGTTTGGATTGGAATGGAATGGAATGCAATCAACCCGAATGGAATGGAATGGAATGCAATAGAATGGAAACAACACGAATGGAATGGAATGGAGTGGAATGGAATGAAACGGAATGGAATGGAATGGAATCAACCCGAATGGAATGGAATGGAATGGAATGGAATGGAATGGAACGGAATGGAATCAACCCGAATGGAATGGAACGGAACGGAATGGAATGGAATGCAATCAACCCGAATGGAATTGAATGGAATGGAATGGAAAGGAATGGAATCAATGCGAATGCAATGGAATGGAATGGAATGCAAAGGAATGGCATGGATTGGAATGGAATGGAATGAACCCGAATGGAATGCAATGGAGGGGTATGGAATGGAATGGATTGGAATGGTATGAACTCGAATGGAATGGAATGGAATGGAATGGAATGGAATGGAATGGAATGGATTGGAATATAATCAACCCGATTGGAATGGAATGCACTGGAATGGAATGGAATGGAATCAACCCGAATGGAATCTAATGGAATGGAATGGAGTCAACACGAATGAAATGGAATGTATTGGAATCAATTCGAATGGAATGGAATGCAGTTGAATGGATTGGAATGGAATAGAATGCAATGGAATCAACTCGTATGGAATGGAATAGAAAGGAATGGAATGGAATGGAATGCAGTGGAATGGAATGGAGAAACCCGTAGGGAATGAAATGTAATGTAATGGAATGGAATGGAATAAACCTGAAAGGAATGAAATTGAATGGAATGGAATGGAATAGAATGGAATGTAAAGGAATGCAAAGCAATCAACCCGAATGGAGTGGAAAGGAATGGAATGGATAGGAATGGAATGGAATGGAATGGAACCAACCCGAATGGAATGGAATGGAAAGGAATCAATCCGAATGGAATGGAATGAAATGGAATGGAAAGGAATGGAATGGAATGGAATCAACACGCATGGATTGGAATGAAATGGTAAGGAATGGAATGGAAAGGAAAGGAATCAAACCGAATGGAATAGAATGGAATGGATTGGAATCTGAACCCAAATGAAATGGAATGGAATGGAATGGAATGGAATCAGCCCGAAAGGAATGGAATGAAATGGAATGGAAAGGAATGGAATGGAATGGAATCAACCCGAATGGAATGGAATGGAATGGAATGGAATCAACCCAAATGGAATGCAATGCAATGGAATGAAATGGAATCGAATCAACACGAATGGAATGGAATGGAATGGAATCAACTCGAAAGGAATGGAACGGAATGGAAGGGAATGGAATGGAATCAATCCAAATGCAATGGAATGGAATGGAAGGGAATGGAATGGAATGGAATGGAATGGAATGGAATGGAATCAACACAAACAGAATGGAATGGAATGGAAGGCAATGGTGTGGAATGGAATGGAATCAATCCGAAATAAATGGAATGGAATGGAATGGAATGGAATGAACACGAATGGAAGGAAATGGAGTGGAATCAACTCGAATGGAATGGAATGGAATGGATTGGAATGGAATGGAATGGAATGGAATGGAATGGAATGCTATAAACCCGAATGGAATGGAATGGAATGGAATGGAAACAACACGAATGGAATGGAATGGATTGGAATGGAATGAAACGGAATGGAATGGAATGGAATCAACCCGAATGGAATGGAATGGAAAAGAATGGAATCAAACCGAATGGAATGGAATGGAATCAACCCTAATGGAAAGGAATGGAATTGTATGGAATGGAATGGAATAGAATCAACGCAAACGGAAAGGAATGGAAAGGAATCAAACCGAATGGAATGGAAAGGAATGGAATGGAATGGAATCAATGCGAATGGAATGGAATGGAATGGAATGGAATGGAGTGGCATGGAGTGGAATGGAATGGAAACAACCCAAATGGAATGCAATGGAGGGGAAACGAATGGAATGGAATGGAATGGAAGCAACCCGAATGGAACGGAATGGAAAGGAAAGGAATGGAATGGAATCAACCCGAAACGAGTGGAATGCAATGGAATGGATTGGAATGGTATCAACCCGAATGGAGTGGAATGGAATGGAACAGAATGGAATGGAATCTATCTGAATGGAAAGGAATGGAAAGGAATGGAACGCAATGGAATGGAATGGTATGGAATGGAATGGTATCAACCCGCATGGAATGGAATGGAGTGGAATCAACTCGAATGGAATGGAATGGAATGGAATGGAATGGAATATAATCAACCCGATTGGAATGGAATGCAATGGAATGGAACGGAATGGAATCAACGCGAATGGAATGGAATGGAATGGAATATAATGCAATCAACCAGAATGGAATGGACTGGAATGGAATGGAATGGAATGGAATGGAGTCAAACCGAATGGAATGGAATGGATTGGAATCAACTCGAACGGAATGGAATACAGTTGAATGGAATGGAACGGAATGGAATGCAATGGAATCAACTTGTATGGAATGGAATGGAAAGGAATGGAATGGAATGGAATGGAATGGAATGGAATGGAGTGGAATGGAATGGAGAATCCCGAAGGTAATGTAAAGGAATGGAATGGAATGGAATGGAATAAACCCGAATGGAATGGAATGGAATGGAATGGAAGGGAATGGAATGCTATGGAATCAACCCGAATGTAATGGAAAGGAATGGAATGGAATGGAATGGAATCAACCCGAATGGAATGGATTGAAATGGAATGGAAAGGAATGGAATGGAGTGGAATGGAATCAACCCGAATGGAATGGATTTCAATGGAACGGAGTGGAATCGAATAAACACGAATGGATTGGAATGGAATGGAATCAACTCAAATGGAATGGAATGGAATGGAATCGAATCAACATGAATAGAATGGAATGGAATGGAATGGAATGGAATGGTATGGAATGGAATGGAATCAATCAGAATGGAATGGAATGGAGTGCAATCATCTCGAGTGGAATGGAATGGAATGGAATGAAATCAACCCGAATGGAATGGAATGGAATGGAATGGAATCAGCCCGAATGGAATGGAATGGAATGGAATGGAATGGAATGGAAAAAACAGGAATGGAATGGAATGGAGTGGAATGCAATGGAATGGAATGGAATGGAATGGAATGGAATGGAATCAACCCGAATGGAATGGAATGCAATGGAAAGGAAGAGAATGGAAAGGAATGGAATTAAACGGAATGGAAAGGAATGGAATGGAAAGGAATGGAATCAAACGGAATGGAATAGAATGGAATGGATTGGAATATGAACCCAAATGAAATGGAATGGAATGGAATGGAATGGAATGGAATCAGCCCGAAAGGAATGGAATGAAATGGAATGGAAAGGAATGGAATGGAATGGAATCAACCCGAATGGAATGGAATGGAATGGAATGGAATGGAAGCAACCCAAATGGAATGCAATGCAATGGAATGGAATGGTATCGAATCAACACGAATGGAATGGAATGGAATGGAATCAACTCGAATGGAATGGAATGGAATGGAAGGGAATGGAATGGAATCAACCCAAATGGAATGCAATGGAATGGAAGGGAATGGAATGGAATGGAATGGAATGGAATCAACACAAACAGAATGGAATGGAATGGAAGGGAATGGTGTGGAATGGAATGGAATCAATCCGAAATAAACGGAATGGAATGGAATGGAATGGAATGAACACGAATGGAAGGAAATGGAGTGGAATCAACTCGAATGGAATGGAATGGAATGGAGTGGAATGGAATAGAATGGAATGGAATGGAATGGAATGCTATAAACCCGAATGGAATGGAATGGAATGGAATGGAAACAACACGAATGGAATGGAATGGATTGGAATGGAATGGAATGGAATGGAATGGAATCAACCGAAATGAAATAGAATGGAATGGAATGGAATGGAATGGAATTGAATGGAATCAACCCGAATGGAATGGAATGGAATGGAATGGAATGGAATGGAATCAACCCAAATGAAATGGAATGGAATGGAATGGAATGGAATGGAATCAACACAATTGGAATGTAATGGAATAGAAAGGAAATGAATGGAATGGAATGGATTGGAATGCAATGGAAGCAACCCGAATGGAATGGAATGGAATGGAATGGAATAGAATGGAATGGAATGGAATGGAATCCACCCGAATGGAATGGAATGGAATGGAATGGAATCAACCCGAATGGAATGGAATGGAATGGAAACAACTCGAATGGAATGGAATGGAATGGAATATAATCAACCCGATTGGAATGGAAAGCAATGGAATGGAATGGAATGGAATCAACCCTAATGGAATGGAATAGAATGCAATGGAATGGAATGGAATGGAATCCAATCAACCCAAATGGAATGGAATGGAATGGAATGGAATCGAACGGAGTCAACACGAATGGAATGGAATGGATTGGAATCAACTCGAATGGAATGGAATGGAATTGATTGGAGTGGAATGGAATGGAATGCAATGGAATCAACTCGTAAGGAATGGAATGGAATGGAATTTAAAGGAATGGAATGGAATGGAATGGAATGGAATGGATTGGAGTGGAATGGAATGGAGAAAACCGAAGGAAATGTAATGTAATGGAATGGAATGGAATGGAATAAACCCGAAGGGAATGGAATGGAATGGAATGGATTGGAATGGAATGGAGTGGAATGGATAGGAATGCAATGGAATCAATCCGAATGGAATGGAAAGGAATGCAATGAAATGGAATGGAATTGAATGGAATGGAATCAAACCGAGTCTAATGGAATGGATTGGAATCAACTCGATTGGAATGGAATGGAATGGAACAACAGAAATGGAATGGAATGGAATCGAATGGAAATGAATGGAATGGAATGGAATGGAATGCAATGGAAGAAACCCGAATGGAATGGAATGGAATGGAATGGAATGGAATGCAATGGAAACAACATGAATGGAATGGAATGGAATGGAATGGAATGGAATGGAAACAACATGAATGGAATGGAATGGAGTGGAATGGAATGAAACGGAATGGAATGGAATGGAATCAACCCGAATGGAATGGAAAGGAAAAGAATGGAATAGAATCAACGCGAACAGAATGGAATGGAATGGAATGGAATGGAACGGAATGGAAGCAACCCGAATGGAACGGAATGTAATAGAAAGGAATGGAATGGAAGCAACCAGGAAGGAGTGGAATGAAATGGAATGGATTGGAATGGAATGGAATCAACCCTAATGGAATGGAATGGAATGGAATAGAATCAACGCGAACGGAATGGAATGGAATGGAATGGAATGGAATGGAACGGAATGGAAGCAACCCGAATGGAACGGAATGGAATGGAAAGGAATGGAATGGAAGCAACCCGAAAGGAGTGGAATGCAATGGAATGGATTGGAATGGTATCAACCGGAATGGAGTGGAATGGAATGGAACAGAATGGAATGGAATCTATCTGAATGGAATGGAATGGAAAGGAATGGAATGCAATGGAATGGAATGGAATGGAATGGAATCAAACCCCATGAAATGGAATGGATTGGAATCAACTCGAATGGAATGGAATGGAATGGAATGGAATGGAATGGAATGGAATGGAATATAATCAACCCGATTGGAATTTAATGCAGTGGAATGGAATGAAATGGAATAAATGTGAATGGAATGGAATGGAATGGAATATAATGCAATCAACCAAAATGGAATGGAATGGAAAGGAATGGAGTCAACCCGAATGGAACGGAATGGATTCGAGTCAACACGAATGGAATGGAATGCAGTTGAATGGAATGGAAAGGAAACATCTTGTATGGAATGGAATGGAAAGCATTGGAATCGAATGGAATGGAATGGAATGGAATGGAATGTAGTGGAATGGAATGGACAATCCCGAAGGGAATGTAAAGGAATGGAATGGAATGGAATGGAATGGAATGGAATGGAATGGAATGGAGTAAACCCGAATGTCATGAAATGGAATGGAATGAAATGGAATGGAATGGAATGGAATGTAGTGGAATGGAACGGGCAACCCCGAAGGGAATGTAAAGGAATGGAATGGAATGGAATGGAATGGAATCGAGTAAACCCGAATGTCATGAAATGGAATGGAATGAAATGGAATGGAATGGAAAGGAATGCAATGAAATCAACCCGAATGGAATGGAAAGGAATGGAATGGACTGGAATGGAATGGAATGGAATGGAATGGAATCAAACCGAATGGAATGGAATGAAATGGAAAGGAAAGGAATGGAATCAAACCGAATGGAATGGAATGGAATGGATTGGAATCAACTCAAATGAAATGGAATGGAATGGAAAGGAATGGAATCAGCCCGAATGGAATGGAATGGAATGGAATGGAATGGAATGGAATGGAACCAAACCGAATTGAATGGAATGGAATGGAATGGAAAGGAATGGAATGGAATGGAATATAATGGAATGGAATGGAATGGAATCAACCAGAATTTAATGGAATGCAATGGAAAGGAATGGAATCGAATCAACACGAACGGAATGGAATGGAATGGAATCAACTCGAATGGAATGGAATGGAATGCAATGGAATGGAATGGAATCAACCCGAATGGAATGCAATGCAATGGAGTGGAATGGAATGGAATCAACCCGAATAGAATGGAATGGAATGGAAGGGAATGGTATGGATTGGAATGGAATCAATCCGAAATAAATGGAATGGAATGGAATGGAATGGAATGGAATGGAATGAAGCCGAATGGATTGGAATGCAGTGGAATCAACTCGAATGGAATGGAATGGAACAGAATCAACCCCAATGGAATGGAATGGAACGGAATGGAATGGAATGGAAAGGAATGGAATGGAATGGATTGGAATGGAATTAACCCGAATGGAATGGAATGGAATGGAATCAACTCGAATGGAATGCAATGGAATGGAATAGAATGGGACATAATCAACACGATTGGAATGGAAGGCAATGGAAATAAATGGAATGGAATCAACCCGAATGGAATGGAATGGAATGGAATGGAATGCAATCAACCCGAATGGAATGGAATGGAATGGAGTCAACCCGAATGGAATGGAATGGATTGGAATCAACTCGAATGGAATGGAATGGAATGGAACGGAATCAACTCATATGGAATGGAATGGAAAGGAATGGAATGGAATCGAATGGAATGGAGTGGAGTGGAATGTAATGTAATGGAATGGAATGGAATGGAATAAACCCGAAAAGAATGAAATGGAATGGAATGGAATGGAATGGAATGGAATGGAATGGAAAGGAATCAACCCGAATGGAATGGAATGCAATGGAATGGAATGGAATGGAATCACCACGAATGAAAAGGAATAGAATGGAATGGAATGCAATGGAATGGAATGCAAAGCAGTCAACCACAATGGAATAGAATGGAATGGAATGGAATACAATGGAATAGAATACAACGCAATCAACCAGAATGGAATGGAAAGGAATGGAATGGAATGGAATGGAATGGAATCAACCCGAATGGAATGGAATGGATTGGAATCAACTCGAATGGAATGGAATGGAATCGAATGGAAATGAATGCAATGGAATGGAATGGAATGCAATGGAAGCAACCTGAATGGAATGGAGTGGAATGGAATAAATGGAATGCAATGGAATAAACCCGAATGGAACGGAATGGAATGGAATCAACACGAATGGAATGGAATTGAATGGAGTGGAATTGATTGGAACGGAATGGAAAGGAATGGAATGGAATCAACCCTAATGGAATTGAATAGAATGGAATGGAATGGAATGGAATGGAATGGAATGCAATCAACCCAAATGGAATGGAATGGAATGGAATGGAATGGAACGGAGTCAACACGAATGGAATGGAATGGATTGGAATCAACTCGAATGGAATGGAATGGAATTGATTGGAATGGAATGGAATGGAGTGGAATGGAATGGAGAAAACCGAAGGAAATGTAATGGAATGGAATGGAATGGAATGGAATGGATTGGAATGCAATGGAAGCAACCCGAATGGAATGGAATGGAATGGAATGGAATGGAATAGAATGGAATGGAATGGAATGGAATCCAACCGAAGGGAATGGAATGGAATGGAATGGAAACAACTCGAATGGAATGGAGTGGAATGGAATGGAATATAATCAACCCGATTGGAATGGAATGCAATGGAATGGAATGGAATGGAATCAACCCTAATGGAATGGAATAGAATGGAATGGAATGGAATGGAATCAACCCTAATGGAATGGAATAGAATGGAATGGAATGGAATGGAATGGAATGGAATGCAATCAACTCAAATGGAATGGAATGGAATGGAATGGAATGGAATGGAACGGAGTCAACACGAATGGAATGGAATGGATTGGAATCAACTCGAATGGAATGGAATGGAATTGATTGGAATGGAATGGAATGGAATGCAATGGAATCAACTCGTAAGGAATGGAATGGAATGGAATTTAAAGGAATGGAATGGAATGGAATGGAATGGAATGGAATGGAATGGAATGGAGTGGAATGGAATGGAGAAAACCGAAGGAAATGTAATGTAATGGAATGGAATGGAATGGAATAAACCCGAATGGAATGGAATGGAATGGAATGGAATGGATAGGAATGAAATTGAATCAATCCTAATGGATGGAAAGGAATGCAATGGAATGGAATGGAATGGAATGCAATGGAATGGAATCAAACCGTATCTAATGGAATGGATAGGAATCAACTCGATTGGAATGGAATGGAATGGAATCAACAGAAATGGAATGGAATGGAATCGAATGGAAATGAATGGAATGGAATGGAATGGAATGCAACGAAAGAAACCCGAATGGAATGGAATGGAATGGAATGGAAACAACATGAATTGAATGGAATGGAGTGGAATGGAATGAAACGGAATAGAATGGAATGGAATCAACCCGAACGGAATGGAAAGGAAAAGAATGGAATCAAACCGAATGGAATGGAATGGAATGGAATGGAATCAACCCTAATGGGATGGAATGGAATGGAATGGAATGGAATAGAATCAACGCGAACGGAATGGAATGGAATGGAATGGAACGGAATGGAAGCAACCCGAATGGAACGGAATGGAATAGAAAGGAATGGAATGGAAGCAACACGGAAGGAGTGGAATGAAATGGAATGGATGGGAATGGAATGGAATCAACCCTAATGGAATGGAATGGAATGGAATGGAATGGAATGGAATGGAATGGAATAGAATCAACGCGAACGGAATGGAATGGAATAGAATGGAATGGAATGGAACGGAATGGAAGCAACCCGAATGGAACGGAATGGAATGGAAAGGAATGGAATGGAAGGAACCCGAAAGGATTGGAATGCAATGGAATGGATTGGAATGGTATCAACCGGAATGGAGTGGAATGGAATGGAACAGAATGGAATGGAATCTATCTGAATGGAATGGAAAGGAAAGGAATGGAATGCAACGGAATGGAATGGAATGGAATGGAGTGGAATCAACTCGAATGGAATGGAATGGAATGGAATGGAATGGAATGGAATGGAATATAATCAACCCGATTGGAATTTAATGCAGTGGAATGGAATGAAATGGAATCAATGCGAATGGAATGGAATGGAATGGAATATAATGCAATCAACCAAAATGGAATGGAATGGAATGGAATGGAGTCAACCCGAATGGAATGGAATGGATTTTAGTCAACACGAATGGAATGGAATGCAGTTGAATGGAATAGAATGGAATCATCTTGTATGGAATGGAATGGAAAGGAATGGAATCGAACGGAATGGAATGGAATGGAATGGAATGGAATGGGGTGGAATGGAATGGACAATCCCGAAGGGAATGTAAAGGAATGGAATGGAATGGAATGGAATGGAATGGAATGGGATGGAGTAAACCCGAATGGCATGAAATGGAATGGAATGAAATGGAATGGAATGGAAAGGAATGCAATGAAATCAACCCGAATGGAATGGAAAGGAATGGAATGGACTGGAAGGGAATGGAATGCAATGGAATCAAACCGACTGGAATGGAATGAAATGGAATGGAAAGGAATGGAATCAAACCGAATGGAATGGAATGGAATGGATTGGAATCAACACAAATGAAATGGAATGGAATGGAAAGGAATGGAATCAGCCCGAATGGAATGGAATGGAATGGAATGGAATGGAATGGAATGGAACCAAACCGAATTGATTGGAATGGAATGGAAAGGAGTGGAATGGAATGGAATATAATGGAATGGAATGGAATGGAATCAACCCGAATTTAATGGAATGCAATGGAAAGGAATGGAATCGAATCAACACGAATGGAATGGAATGGAATGGAATCAACTCGAATGGAATGGAATGGAATGGAATGGAATGCAATGGAATGGAATGGAATCAACCCGAATGGAATGCAATGCATTGTAGTGGAATGGAATGGAATCAACCCGAATAGAATGGAATGGAATGGAAGGGAATGTTATGGAATGGAATGGAATCAATCCGAAATAAATGGAATGGAATGGAATGGAATGGAATGAACCCGAATGGATTGGAATGCAGTGGAATCAACTCGAATGGAATGGAATGGAACGGAATCAACCCCAATGGAATGGAATGGAATGCAATGGAATGGAATGGATTGGAATGGAATTAACCCGAATGGAATGGAATGGAATGGAATCAACTCGAATGGAATGCAATGGAATGGAATAGAATGGGACATAATCAACACGATTGGAATGGAAGGCAATGGAAATAAATGGAATGGAATCAACCCGAATGGAATGGAATGGAATGGAATGGAATGGAATGGAATGCAATCAACCCGAATGGAGTGGAATGGAGTCAACCCGAATGGAATGGAATGGATTGGAATCAACTCGAATGGAATGGAATGGAATGGAACGGAATCAACTCATATGGAATGGAATGGAAAGGAATGGAATGGAATCGAATGGAATGGAGTTGAGTGGAATGTAATGTAATGGAATGGAATGGAATCAACACGAATGGAATGGAATTGAATGGAATGGAATGGATTGGAACAGAATGGAAAGGAATGGAATGGAATCAATGCGAATGGAATGCAATGGAATGGATTGGAATGGAATAGAATGGAATGGATTGGAATGGAATGGAATGAAATGGAATATAATGTAATGGATTCAAGCTCAATGGAATGGAATGGAATGGAATGGAATAGAATGGAATCAACCCGAATGAAATGGCATGGAATGGAATGGAATGGAATGGAATTGAATGGAATCAACCCAAATGGAATGGAATGGAATGGAATGGAATGGAATGGAATGGAATGGAATGGAATCATCCCGAATGAAATGGAGTGGAATGGAATGGAATGGAATGGAATGGAAAGAAATCAAACCGAAAGGAATGGAATGGAAGGGAATGGAATGGAATAGAATGGAATGGAATGGAAACAACCCGAATGGAATGGAATGGAATGGAATGAAATGCAATGAAATGGAACGGAATGGAATCAAACCGAATGGAATGGAATGGAATGGCATGGAATGGAACGGAATGCAATGGAATGGAATCAACCCGAATGGAGTGGAGTGGAATGGAATGGAATGCAATGGAATGGAATGAAATCAACCCAAATGTAATGGAATGGAATGGAATGGAATGGAATGGAATCAACCTGAGTGGAATGGAATGGAATGGAATAGATTGGAATGGAATGGAATCAAATGAAATGGAATGGTATGGAATGGAATGGAATGGAATCAACAAGAATCGACTGGAATGGGATGGAACGGAATGGAATCAACCCGAATGGAAAGGAATAGAATGGAATGGATTTAACACGAATCTAATGGAATGGAATGCAATGGAATCAAAACGAATGGAATGGAATGGAATTGAACGGAATGGAATGGAATCAACCGGAATGGAATGGAATGGAATGCAACGGAATTGAATGGAATGGAATGGAATCAACCCGAATGGAACGGAATGCAATGGAATGGAATGCAATGGAATGAAATGGAATGGAATGGAATGGAATCAACATGAACGGAGTGGAATGGAAAGGAATGGAATGGACTGGAATGGAATGGAATCAACCCGAACAGAATGAAATGGAATGGAATGGAATGGAATCAACCCAAATGGAATGGAATGGAAGAGAATGGAATGCAATGGAACGGAATGGAATCAACCTGAATGGAAATCAATGGAATGGAAGGGAAGGCAATGCAAAGGAATCAACCTGAATGGAATGGAATGGAATGGAAGGGAATGCAATGGAGTGGAATCAACCCGAATGGATTGGAATGGAATGGAATTGAATGGAATGAAATGGAATGGAATCAACCCGAATGGAATGGAATGGAATGGAATGGAATGGAATGTAATCAACCGGAATGTAATGTAATGGAATGGAATGGAATGGAATGAACCCGAATGGAATGGAATGGAATGGAATGGAATGGAATGGAATGGAATGGACTGGAATGGAATATAATGATCCCGATTGGAATGGAATGCAATGGAATGGAATGGAATGGAATCAACCCGAATGGAATGGAATGGAATGGAATATAATGCAATCAACCCAAATGGAATGGAATGGAATGGAATGGAATGGAATGGAGTCAACCCGAATGGAATGGAATGGATTGGAATCAACTCGAATGGAATGGAATGGAGTTGAATGGATTGGAATGATATGGAATGCAATGGAATCAACTCGTATGGAATGGAATGGAAAGGAATGGAAGGGAATCAACCTGAATGAAATGGAATGGAATGGAAGACAACGGAATAGAATGGATCGGAATGGAATCAACCCGAATGGAATGGAATGGAATGGAATGGAATGGAATGGAATGGAATCAATCCAAATGGAATGGAATGGAATGGTGTGGAATGGAATCAAACCGAATGGAATGGAATGAAATGGAATGGAATGGATTGGAATCAACCCGAATGGAGTGGAGTGGAATTGAATGGAATGGAATGGATAGGAATGGAACGGAATCAACATGATTCTAATGGAATGGAATGGAATGGACTGGAATCAACCCGATTTTAAAGGAATGGAATGGAATGGAATGGAATCAACCGGAATGGAATGGAGTGGAATGGAATCAACCCAAATGGAACGGAATGGAATGGAACGGAATGAAATGGAATGGCATGGAATCAACCAGAAAGCAGTGGAATGGAATGGAAAGGAATTGAATGGAATCAATCCGAATGCAATGTAATGTAATGTAATGGAATGGAATTGAATCAACCCGAATGGAATGGAATGGAAAGGAATGCAACGGACCGGAATCAACCTGAATGGAATGGTATGGAAGGGAATGGAATGGAAGGGAATGGAATGGAATGAATCCGAATGGAATGGAATGTACCTGAATGGAATGGAATGGAATGGAATGAAATGGAAAGAAATGGAATCAACTCGAATGGAATGGAATGGAATACATCGGAATGTAATGGAATCAAACAGAATTGAATGGAAAGTAATTGAATGGAATGGAATGGAATGGAATGGAATGGAATGAAATGGAATCAACCCGAAAGGAATGGAATTGAATGGAATGGAATGGAATTGAATGAAATGGAATCAACTCGGAAGGAATGGAATGGAATGGAATGGAATGGAATGGAGTGGAATGGAATGAACCAGAATGGAATGGAATCAACCCGAATGAAATGGAATGTAATTGAATGGAATGGAATGGAATGGAATGAAATGGAACGAAATGGAATCAACCCGAATTGAATGGAATGGAATGGAATAGAATGGAATGGAAAGGAATCAACCCGAATGGAATGGAATGGGATGGAATGGAATGGAATGGAATGGAATGGAATGGAATGGAATCAACATTAATGGAGTGGAATGGAATGGAATTGAATGGAATGGAATGGAACGGAATCAAACCGAATGCAATGGAATGGAATGGAATGGGATGGAATGGAATGGAATGCAATCACCCCTAATGGAATGGAATGGAATGGAATGGAATGGAATGGAATGGAATAGAATGGAATGGAATGGTATGGAATGGAATTGAATGGAATCAACGTGAATAGAATAAAATGGAATGGAATGGAATGGAATGGAATCAATCCGGATGGAACCAAATGGAATGGAATGGAACGGAATGGAATCAACCTGAATGGAATGGAATGGAATGGAATGGATTGCAATGGAATGGAACGAATCCGCATGGATTGGAATGGAATGGAATGGATTGCAATGGAATGGAATCAACCCGAATGGATTGGAATGGAATGGAATGGATTGAAAGGCAATGGAATGGAATCGAACCAAATGGAATGGAATGGAATGGAATGGAATGGAATGGAATGGAATCAACCCAAATGGAATGGAATGGAATGGAATGGAATGGAATGGAATGCAATGGAATGGAATGGAGTGGAATGGAATGGAATCAATCCGAATAGAGTAGTATGTAATGGAATGGAATAGAATTTAATGGAATGGAATGGAATGGAATGGAATCAACCAGAATGGAATGGAATGGAAAAGAATAGAATGGAATGGAATCAACCGAAATGGAATGGAATGGAATACAATGGAAAGGAATGGAATGGAATGGAATCAACCCAAATGGAATGGAATGGAATGGAACGGAATGGAATAGAATGGAATGGAATCAACCCGAGTGGAAGGGAATGGAATGCAATGGAATGGAAAGGAATGGAATGGAATGGAATGGAATCAATCCAAATGGAATGGAATGGAATGGTATGGAATGGAATCAACCCGACTGGAATGAAATTGAATGGAATGGATTCAACCCGAATAGAATGGAATGGAATAGAATGGAATAGAATGGAACGGACTGGAATCAACCCGAATGGAATGGAATGGAAGGGAAGGGAATGGAATGGAATGGAATGGAATGGAATGGAAGCAACACGAATGGAATGGAGTGGAATGGAATGGAATGAAATGGAACAAAATGCAATCAACCAGAATGGAATGGAATGGAATGGAATGGAATGGAATATAATGGAGTAGAATGGAAGGGATTGGAATGGAATGGAATGAAATATAATGAAATGGAATCAACCCGAATGGTATTGAATGGAATGGAAGGCAATGGAATGGAATGGAATGGAATCACCCCGAATGGAATGGAATGGAATGGAATGGAATGGAATGGAATGGAATAGAATGGAATCATCCCGAATGGAATGGAATGGAATGCAATGGAATGGAATGGAATGGAATGGAATGGCATGGAATGGAATAGAATGGAATCGTCCCGAATGGAATGGAATGGAATGGAAAGGAAAGTCATCAACCCGAAAGGAATGGAATGGAAGGGAATGGAATGGAATGGAATCAACTCGAATGGAATGGAATAAAATGGAATGAAATTCAATGAAATGGAACGGAATGGAATCAACCCGAATGGAATGGAATGGAATGGCATTGAATGGAATGGAATATAATGTAATCAACCCGAATGGATTGGAGTGGAATGGAATGGAATGGAATGGATTGGAATGGAACGAAATCAACATGAATTTAATGGAATGGAATGGAATGCATTGGAATGGAATAGAATGGAATCATCCCGAATGGAATGGAATGGAATGCAATGGAATAAACGGGAATGGAATGGAATGGAATGGAATCAACCCGAATGGAATGGAATGGAATGGAATGGAATGGAATGGAATGGAAAGGAATGGAATAGAATGGAATCAACCCCAGTGGAATGGATAGTAATGGCATGGAATGGAATGGAATGGAATGGAATGGAATGGAATAAACCTGAATTGAATGGAATGGAATGGAATGGAATCAACATGTATCTAATGGAATGGAATGGAGTGGAATGGAATGGAATGGAATGGAATCAACCTGAGTGGAATGGAATGGAATGGAATGGATTGGAATGGAATGGAATCAAATGAAATGGAATGGTATGGAATGGAATGGAATGGAATCAACAAGAATGGACTGGAATGGGATGGAACGGAATGGAATCAACCCGAATGGAAAGGAATAGAATGGAATGGAATTAACACGAATCTAATGGAATGGAATGCAATGGAATCAAAACGAACGGAATGGAATGGAATTGAACGGAGTGGAATGGAATCAACCGGAATGGAATGGAATGGAATGCAACGGAATGGAATGGAATGGCATGGAATCAACCCAAATGGAACGGAATGAAATGGAATGGAATGCAATGGAATGGAATGGAATGGAATGGAATGGAATGGAATGGAATCAACATGAACGGAGTGGAATGGAATGGAATGGAATGGACTGGAATGGAATGGAATCAACCCGAATGGAATGGAATGGAATGGAATCGAATGGAGTGGAATCATCCCGAATGGAATGGAATGGAATGGAATGCAATGGAATGGAGTGGTATGTAATGGAATTGAAAGGAATCAACCCGAAGAGAATGAAATGTAATGGGATGGAATGGAATCAACCCGAATGGACTGGAATGGAAGAGAATGGAATGCAATGGAACGGAATGGAATCAACCTGAATGGAAAGGAATGGAATGGAAGGGAATGCAATGGATAGGAATCAACCAGAATGGAATGGAATGGAATGGAAGGGAATGCAATGGAGTGGAATCAACCCGAATGGATTGGAATGGAATGGAATTGAATGGAATGAAATGGAGTGGAATCAACCCGAATGGAATAGAATGGAATGGAATGGAATCAACCCGAATGTAATGGAATGGAATGGAATGGAATGAACCCGAATGGAATGGAATGGAATGGAATCAATGCGAATGGAAGGGAATGGATTGGAATCAACTCGAATGGAATGGAATGGAGTTGAATGGATTGGAATGATATGGAATGCAATGGAATCAATTCCTACGGAATGGAATGGAAAGCAATGGAAGGGAATCAACCTGAATGAAATAGAATGGAATGGAATACAATGGAATAGAATGGAACGGAATGGAATCAACCCGAATGGAATGGAATGGAATGGAATGGATTGCAATGGAATGGAATCAACCCAAATGGATTGGAATGGAATGGAATGGAATGAAAGGCAATGGAATGGAATCGACCCAAATGGAATGGAATGGAATGGAATGGAATGGAATGGAATGGAATCAACCCAAATGGAATGGAATGGAATGGAATAAAATGGAATGGAGTGGAATGGAATGGAATAAACCCGAATTGAATGGAATGGAATGGAATAAAATGGAATGGAGTGGAATGGAATGGAATCAACCCGAATTGAATAATATGTAATGGAATGGAGTAGAATGGAGTGGAATGGAATCGAATAAACCCGAATTGAATAGTATGTAATGGAATGGCATAGAATGGAATGGAATCGAATGGAATGGAAAGGAATGGAATCCACCTGAATGGAATGGAATGGAAAAGAATGGAATAGAATGGAATCAACCGAAATGGAATGGAATGAAATAGAATGGAAAGGAATGGAATGGAATGGAATCAACCCGAATGGAATGGAATTGAATGGAACGGAATGGAATAGAATGGAATGGAATCATCCCGAATGGAATGGAATGGAATGGCATGGAATGGAATGGAATGGAATGGAATGGAATCAATCCAAATGGAATGGAATGGGATGGTATGGAATGGAATGAACCCGAATGGAATGGAAAGGAATGGAATGGAATGGAATGGAATTGAATGGAATCAACGAGAATGGAAAGGAATGGAATGCAATGGAAAGGAATGGAATAGAATGGAATCAATGAGAATGGAATGGAATGGAATAGAATGGAACGGACTGGAATCAACCCGAATGAAATGCAATGGAAGGGTATGGAATGGAATGCAATGGAATGGAATCAACCCAAATGGAATGTTGTGGAATGTAATGGAATGAAATGGAACAAAAGGCAATCAACCCGAATGTAATGGAATGGAATGGAATAGAATATAATGGAATAGAATGGAAGGGATTCGAATGGAATGGAATGGAATGGAAAGGAATGGAATGGAATGGAATGGAATGGAATGGAATGGAATGAACCCAAATGGAATGGTGTGGAATGGAATGGAATGAAATGGAACAAAACGAAATCAACCCGAATGGAATGGAATGGAATGGAATGGAATGGAATGGAATATAATGGAATAGAATGGAAGGGATTGGAATGGAATGGAATGGAATGGAATGGAATATAATGGAATGGAATCAACCAGAATGGAACGGAATGGAATGGAATGCAATGGAATGCAATTACCCAGATTGGAATGGAATGGAATGGAATGGAATGGAATCAACGCGAATGGAATGGAATGGAATGGTATGAAAGTCAATGAAATGGAACGGAGTGGAATCAACCCGAATGGAATGGAATGGAATGGCATGGAATTGAAGGGAATGGAATGTAATCAACCCGAATGGATTGGAGTGGAATGGAATGGAATGGAATGGATTGGAATGGAATGGCATGGAATTGAAGGGAATGGAATGTAATCAACCCGAATGGATTGGAGTGGAATGGAATGAAATGGAATGGATTGGAATGGAACGGAATCAACACGAATTTAATGGAATGGAATGGAATGCAATGGAATGGAATGGACTGGAATCAACCCGATTGGATCGGAATGGAATGGAATGCAATGGAATCAACGGGAATGGAATGGAATGGAATGGAATCAACCCCAATGGAATGGAATGGAATGTAAAGGAATTGAATGGAAAAGAATGGAATCAACCCGAAGGGAATGGAATGGAATGGAATAGAATGGAATAAACCCGAATGGAATGGAATTGAATGGAATGGAATGGAATGGAATTGAATGGAATGGAAGGCAATCAAGCCGAATGGAATGGAATGGAATGGAATGGCATGGCATGGAATGGAATGGAATATAATCAACCCGAATTGAATGGAATGGAATGGAATGGAATGGAATCAACACGAATCTAATGGAATGGAATGGAATGGAATGGAATTGAACGGAATGGAATGTAATCAACCGGAATGGAATGGAATGGAAAGGAATCAACGCGAATGGAACGGAATGCAATGGAATGGAATGCAATGGATTAGAATGGAATGGAATGGAATGGAATCAACATGAATGGAGTGGAATGGAATGGTATGGAATGGACTTGAATGGAATGGAATCAACCCGAAAGGAATGGAATGGAATGGAATGGAATGGAATCAACCCGAATGGAATGGAATGGAATGGAATATAATGGAATGGAATGGAATGGAATGGAATGGAATGGAATGGAATGGAATGGAATCAACCTGAATGGAATGGAATGGAATGGAAGGGAATGCAATGGAATGGAATCAACCCGAATGGATTGGAAAGGAATGGAATGGAATGGAATGGAATTGAATGGAATGGTATCAACCCGAATGGAATGGAATGGAATGGAATGGAATGGAATGGAATCAACCCGAATGGAATGGAATGGAGTGGAATAGAATGGAATAAACTCGAATGGAATGGAATGGAATGGAATGGAATGGAATGGAATTGAATGGAATGGAAAGGAATCAACCCGAACGGAATGGAATGGAATGGAATGGCATGGCATGGAATGGAATGGAATATAATCAACCCGAATTGAATGGAATGCAATGGAATGGAATGGATTCAACACGAATCTAATGGAATGGAATGGAATGGAATGGAACGGAATGGAATGGAATTGAACGGAATGGAATGGAATCAACCAGAATGGAATGGAATGGAACGGAATCAACCCGAATGGAACGGAATGCAATGGAATGGAATGCAATGGATTAGAATGGAATGGAATGGAATGGAATCAACATGAATGGAGTGGAATGGAATGGAATGGAATGGACTTGAATGGAATGGAAACAACTCGAAAGGAATGGAATGGAATGGAATGGAACGGAATGGAATCAGCCCGAATGGAATGCAATGGAATGGAATAGAATGGAATGGAATGGAATCAACCTGAATGGAATGGGATGGAATGGAAGGGAATGCAATGGAATGGAATGAACCCGAAATGATTGGAAAGGAATGGAATGGAATGGAATGGAATTGAATGGAATGGTATCAACCCGAATGGAATGGAATGGAATGGAATGGAATGGAATCAACCCGAATGGAATGGAATGGAATGGAAGCAACTCGAATAGAATGGAATGGAATGGAATGGAATGGAATGGAATGGAATGGAATGGAATCAACCCGAATGGAATGGAATGGAATGGAAGCAACTCGAATAGAATGGAATGGAATGGAATGGAATGGAATATAATCAACCCGATTGGAATGGAATGCAAAGGTATGGAATGGAATGAAATCAACCCGAATGGAATGGAATGGAATGGAATGGAATGGAATGGAATGGTATGGAATGGAATCAACCCGAATGGAATGGAATGGAATAGAATGGAATGGAATGGAATGGAATCAACCCGAATGGAATGGAATGGAATAGAATGGAATAGAATGGAACGGAATGGAATCAAACCGAATGGAATGGAATGGAATGGAATGGAATGGAATGGAATCAATCCGAATGGAATGGAGTGGAATGGAATGGAATGAAATGGAACAAAATGCAATCAACCCGAATGGAATGGAATGGAATGGAATGGAATGGAATGGAATGGAATGGAATGGAATATAATGGAATAGAATGGAAGGGATTGGAATGGAATGGAATGGAATGGAATGAAATTTAATGGAATGGAATCAACCCGAAAGGAATGGAATGGAGTGGAATGCAATGGAATGGAATTAAATGGAATCACCCCGAATGGAATGGAATGGAATGGAATGGAATGGAAAGGAATGGAATGGAATGGAATCAACCCGAATGCAATGGAATGGAAAGGAATGGAATGGAATAGAATGGAATGGAATCAACCCGAATGGATTGGAATTGAATGCATTGGAAAGCAATGGAATGGAATGGAATGGAATCAACCAGAATGGAATGGAATGCCATGGAATGGAATGGAATGGAATGGAATGGATTGGAATGGAATCAACCCGAATAGAATGGAATGGAATGGAATGGAATGGGTTTGAATGGAATCAACCCTAATAGAATGGAATGGAATGGAATGGAATTGAATGGAATGCAATGGAATGGAATGGAATCAACCCGAATGGAATGGAATGGATGGAATGGAATGGAATCAACCCGAAAGGAATGGGATGGAAGGGAATGGAATGGAATAGAATGGAATGGAATGGATTCAACCTGAATGGAATGGAATGGAATGAAATGCAATGCAATGGAATGGAATAGAATCAACCCGAATGGAATGGAAAGGAATGGCATGGAATGGAATGGAATGCAATGGAATCAACCCGAATGGAGTGGTGTGGAATGGAATGGAATGGAATGGATTGGAATGGAACGGAATCAACAGGAATCTAATGGAATGGAATTGAATGGAATGGACTGGAATCAACCCGATTGGAACGGAATGGAATGGAATGGAATGGAATCAACCGGAATGGAATTGAGTGTAATGGAATCTACCCGAATGGAAGGGAATGGAATGGAACGGAATGGAATGGAATGGAATGGTATGTAATGGAATTGAATGGAATCAACCCGAACAGAATGAAATGGAATGGAATGGAATGGAATCAACCCGAATGGAATGGAATGGAAGAGAATGGAATGCAATGGAACGGAATGGAATCAACCTGAATGGAAATTAATGGAATGGAAGGGAAGGCAATGCAAAGGAATCAACCTGAATGGAATGGAATGGAATGGAAGGGAATGCAATGGAGTGGAATCAACCCGAATGGATTGGAATGGAATGGAATTGAATGGAATGAAATGGAATGGAATCAACCCGAATGGAATGGAATGGAATGGAATGGAATGGAATGGAATGTAATCAACCGGAATGTAATGTAATGGAATGGAATGGAATGGAATGAACCCGAATGGAATGGAATGGAATGGAATGGAATGGACTGGAATGGAATATAATGATCCCGATTGGAATGGAATGCAATGGAATGGAATGGAATGGAATCAACCCGAATGGAATGGAATGGAATGGAATATAATGCAATCAACCCAAATGGAATGGAATGGAATGGAATGGAATGGAATGGAGTCAACCCGAATGGAATGGAATGGATTGGAATCAACTCGAATGGAATGGAATGGAGTTGAATGGATTGGAATGATATGGAATGCAATGGAATCAACTCGTATGGAATGGAATGGAAAGGAATGGAAGGGAATCAACCTGAATGAAATGGAATGGAATGGAAGACAACGGAATAGAATGGATCGGAATGGAATCAACCCGAATGGAATGGAATGGAATGGAATGGAATGGAATGGAATGGAATCAATCCAAATGGAATGGAATGGAATGGTGTGGAATGGAATCAAACCGAATGGAATGGAATGAAATGGAATGGAATGGATTGGAATCAACCCGAATGGAGTGGAGTGGAATTGAATGGAATGGAATGGATAGGAATGGAACGGAATCAACATGATTCTAATGGAATGGAATGGAATGGACTGGAATCAACCCGATTTTAAAGGAATGGAATGGAATGGAATGGAATCAACCGGAATGGAATGGAGTGGAATGGAATCAACCCGAATGGAACGGAATGGAATGGAACGGAATGAAATGGAATGGCATGGAATCAACCAGAAAGCAGTGGAATGGAATGGAAAGGAATTGAATGGAATCAATCCGAATGCAATGTAATGTAATGTAATGGAATGGAATTGAATCAACCCGAATGGAATGGAATGGAAAGGAATGCAACGGACCGGAATCAACCTGAATGGAATGGTATGGAAGGGAATGGAATGGAAGGGAATGGAATGGAATGAATCCGAATGGAATGGAATGTACCTGAATGGAATGGAATGGAATGGAATGAAATGGAAAGAAATGGAATCAACTCGAATGGAATGGAATGGAATACATCGGAATGTAATGGAATCAAACAGAATTGAATGGAAAGTAATTGAATGGAATGGAATGGAATGGAATGGAATGGAATGAAATGGAATCAACCCGAAAGGAATGGAATTGAATGGAATGGAATGGAATTGAATGAAATGGAATCAACTCGGAAGGAATGGAATTGAATGGAATGGAATGGAATGGAGTGGAATGGAATGAACCAGAATGGAATGAAATCAACCCGAATGGAATGGAATGGAATGGAATGGAATGGAATGGAATGGACAGGATTCAACCCGAATGGAATGGAATGGAAGGGAATGGAATGGAACGGAATGGAATGGAATCAACCCGAAAGGAATGGAATGTAATTGAATGGAATGGAATGGAATGGAATGAAATGGAACGAAATGGAATCAAACCGAATTGAATGGAATGGAATGGAATGGAATGGAATGGAATGGAAAGAAATCAACCCGAATGGAATGGAATGGAATGACATGGAATGGAATGGAATCAACATGAATGGAAAGGAATGGCATGGAATGGAATGGAATGGAGTGGAATGGAATGATCCAGAATGGAATGAAATCAACCCAAATGGAATGGAATGGAGTGGAATGGAATGGAATGGAATGGAATGGAATCAACCGGAACGGAGTGGAATGGCATGGAATGGAATGGAATGGAATGGAATGGACAGGATTCAACCCGAATGGAATGGAATGGAAGGGAATGGAATGGAACGGAATGGAATGGAATCAACCCGAATGAAATGGAATGTAATTGAATGGAATGGAATGGAATGGAATGAAATGGAACGAAATGGAATCAACCCGAATGGAATGGAATGGAATGGAATAGAATGGAATGGAAAGGAATCAACCCGAATGGAATGGAATGGGATGGAATGGAATGGAATGGAATGGAATGGAATCAACATGAATGGAGTGGAATGGAATGGAATTGAATGGAATGGAATGGAACGGAATCAAACCGAATGCAATGGAATGGAATGGAATGGGATGGAATGGAATGGAATGCAATCACCCCTAATGGAATGGAATGGAATGGAATGGAATAGAATGGAATGGAATGGTATGGAATGGAATTGAATGGAATCAACGTGAATAGAATAAAATGGAATGGAATGGAATGGAATGGAATCAATCCGGATGGAACCAAATGGAATGGAATGGAACGGAATGGAATCAACCTGAATGGAATGGAATGGAATGGAATGGATTGCAATGGAATGGAACGAATCCGCATGGATTGGAATGGAATGGAATGGATTGCAATGGAATGGAATCAACCCGAATGGATTGGAATGGAATGGAATGGAATGAAAGGCAATGGAATGGAATCGACCCAAATGGAATGGAATGGAATGGAATGGAATGGAATGGAATCAACCCAAATGGAATGGAATGGAATGGAATGGAATGGAATGGAATGCAATGGAATGGAATGGAGTGGAATGGAATGGAATCAATCCGAATAGAGTAGTATGTAATGGAATGGAATAGAATTTAATGGAATGGAATGGAATGGAATGGAATCAACCAGAATGGAATGGAATGGAAAAGAATAGAATGGAATGGAATCAACCGAAATGGAATGGAATGGAATACAATGGAAAGGAATGGAATGGAATGGAATCAACCCAAATGGAATGGAATGGAATGGAACGGAATGGAATAGAATGGAATGGAATCAACCCGAGTGGAAGGGAATGGAATGCAATGGAATGGAAAGGAATGGAATGGAATGGAATGGAATCAATCCAAATGGAATGGAATGGAATGGTATGGAATGGAATCAACCCGACTGGAATGAAATTGAATGGAATGGATTCAACCCGAATAGAATGGAATGGAATAGAATGGAATAGAATGGAACGGACTGGAATCAACCCGAATGGAATGGAATGGAAGGGAAGGGAATGGAATGGAATGGAATGGAATGGAATGGAAGCAACACGAATGGAATGGAGTGGAATGGAATGGAATGAAATGGAACAAAATGCAATCAACCAGAATGGAATGGAATGGAATGGAATGGAATGGAATATAATGGAGTAGAATGGAAGGGATTGGAATGGAATGGAATGGAATATAATGAAATGGAATCAACCCGAATGGTATTGAATGGAATGGAAGGCAATGGAATGGAATGGAATGGAATCACCCCGAATGGAATGGAATGGAATGGAATGGAATGGAATGGAATAGAATGGAATCATCCCGAATGGAATGGAATGGAATGCAATGGAATGGAATGGAATGGAATGGAATGGCATGGAATGGAATAGAATGGAATCGTCCCGAATGGAATGGAATGGAATGGAAAGGAAAGTCATCAACCCGAAAGGAATGGAATGGAAGGGAATGGAATGGAATGGAATCAACTCGAATGGAATGGAATAAAATGGAATGAAATTCAATGAAATGGAACGGAATGGAATCAACCCGAATGGAATGGAATGGAATGGAATGGAATGGAAGGGAAGGGAATGGAATGGAATGGAATGGAATGGAATGGAAGCAACACGAATGGAATGGAGTGGAATGGAATGGAATGAAATGGAACAAAATGCAATCAACCAGAATGGAATGGAATGGAATGGAATGGAATGGAATATAATGGAGTAGAATGGAAGGGATTGGAATGGAATGGAATGGAATATAATGAAATGGAATCAACCCGAATGGTATTGAATGGAATGGAAGGCAATGGAATGGAATGGAATGGAATCACCCCGAATGGAATGGAATGGAATGGAATGGAATGGAATGGAATAGAATGGAATCATCCCGAATGGAATGGAATGGAAAGGAATCAACGCGAATGGAACGGAATGCAATGGAATGGAATGCAATGGATTAGAATGGAATGGAATGGAATGGAATCAACATGAATGGAGTGGAATGGAATGGTATGGAATGGACTTGAATGGAATGGAATCAACCCGAAAGGAATGGAGTGGAATGGAATGGAATGGAATCAACCCGAATGGAATGGAATGGAATGGAATACAATGGAATGGAATGGAATGGAATGGAATGGAATCAACCTGAATGGAATGGAATGGAATGGAAGGGAATGCAATGGAATGGAATCAACCCGAATGGATTGGAAAGGAATGGAATGGAATGGAATGGAATTGAATGGAATGGTATCAACCCGAATGGAATGGAATGGAATGGAATGGAATGGAATGGAATGGAATCAACCCGAATGGAATGGAATGGAGTGGAATAGAATGGAATAAACTCGAATGGAATGGAATGGAATGGAATGGAATGGAATGGAATTGAATGGAATGGAAAGGAATCAACCCGAACGGAATGGAATGGAATGGAATGGCATGGCATGGAATGGAATGGAATATAATCAACCCGAATTGAATGGAATGCAATGGAATGGAATGGATTCAACACGAATCTAATGGAATGGAATGGAATGGAATGGAACGGAATGGAATGGAATTGAACGGAATGGAATGGAATCAACCAGAATGGAATGGAATGGAATGGAATCAACCCGAATGGAACGGAATGCAATGGAATGGAATGCAATGGATTAGAATGGAATGGAATGGAATGGAATCAACATGAATGGAGTGGAATGGAATGGAATGGAATGGACTTGAATGGAATGGAAACAACTCGAAAGGAATGGCATGGAATGGAATGGAACGGAATGGAATCAGCCCGAATGGAATGCAATGGAATGGAATAGAATGGAATGGAATGGAATCAACCTGAATGGAATGGGATGGAATGGAAGGGAATGCAATGGAATGGAATGAACCCGAAATGATTGGAAAGGAATGGAATGGAATGGAATGGAATTGAATGGAATGGTATCAACCCGAATGGAATGGAATGGAATGGAATGGAATGGAATCAACCCGAATGGAATGGAATGGAATGGAAGCAACTCGAATAGAATGGAATGGAATGGAATGGAATGGAATGGAATGGAATCAACCCGAATGGAATGGAATGGAATGGAAGCAACTCGAATAGAATGGAATGGAATGGAATGGAATGGAATATAATCAACCCGATTGGAATGGAATGCAAAGGTATGGAATGGAATGAAATCAACCCGAATGGAATGGAATGGAATGGAATGGAATGGAATGGAATGGAATGGAATGGTATGGAATGGAATCAACCCGAATGGAATGGAATGGAATAGAATGGAATGGAATGGAATGGAATCAACCCGAATGGAATGGAATGGAATAGAATGGAATAGAATGGAACGGAATGGAATCAAACCGAATGGAATGGAATGGAATGGAATGGAATGGAATGGAATCAATCCGAATGGAATGGAGTGGAATGGAATGGAATGAAATGGAACAAAATGCAATCAACCCGAATGGAATGGAATGGAATGGAATGGAATGGAATGGAATGGAATATAATGGAATAGAATGGAAGGGATTGGAATGGAATGGAATGGAATGGAATGAAATTTAATGGAATGGAATCAACCCGAAAGGAATGGAATGGAGTGGAATGCAATGGAATGGAATTAAATGGAATCACCCCGAATGGAATGGAATGGAATGGAATGGAATGGAAAGGAATGGAATGGAATGGAATCAACCCGAAAGCAATGGAATGGAAAGGAATGGAATGGAATAGAATGGAATGGAATCAACCCGAATGGATTGGAATTGAATGCATTGGAAAGCAATGGAATGGAATGGAATGGAATCAACCAGAATGGAATGGAATGCCATGGAATGGAATGGAATGGAATGGAATGGATTGGAATGGAATCAACCCGAATAGAATGGAATGGAAAGGAATGGAATGGGTTTGAATGGAATCAACCCTAATAGAATGGAATGGAATGGAATGGAATTGAATGGAATGCAATGGAATGGAATGGAATCAACCCGAATGGAATGGAATGGATGGAATGGAATGGAATCAACCCGAAAGGAATGGGATGGAAGGGAATGGAATGGAATAGAATGGAATGGAATGGATTCAACCTGAATGGAATGGAATGGAATGAAATGCAATGCAATGGAATGGAATAGAATCAACCCGAATGGAATGGAAAGGAATGGCATGGAATGGAATGGAATGCAATGGAATCAACCCGAATGGAGTGGTGTGGAATGGAATGGAATGGAATGGATTGGAATGGAACGGAATCAACAGGAATCTAATGGAATGGAATTGAATGGAATGGACTGGAATCAACCCGATTGGAACGGAATGGAATGGAATGGAATGGAATCAACCGGAATGGAATTGAGTGTAATGGAATCTACCCGAATGGAAGGGAATGGAATGGAACGGAATGGAATGGAATGGAATGGTATGTAATGGAATTGAATGGAATCAACCCGAACAGAATGAAATGGAATGGAATGGAATGGAATCAACCCGAATGGAATGGAATGGAAGAGAATGGAATGCAATGGAACGGAATGGAATCAACCTGAATGGAAATGAATGGAATGGAAGGGAAGGCAATGCAAAGGAATCAACCTGAATGGAATGGAATGGAATGGAAGGGAATGCAATGGAGTGGAATCAACCCGAATGGATTGGAATGGAATGGAATTGAATGGAATGAAATGGAATGGAATCAACCCGAATGGAATGGAATGGAATGGAATGGAATGGAATGTAATCAACCGGAATGTAATGTAATGGAATGGAATGGAATGGAATGAACCCGAATGGAATGGAATGGAATGGAATGGAATGGAATGGAATGGACTGGAATGGAATATAATGATCCCGATTGGAATGGAATGCAATGGAATGGAATGGAATGGAATCAACCCGAATGGAATGGAATGGAATGGAATATAATGCAATCAACCCAAATGGAATGGAATGGAATGGAATGGAATGGAATGGAGTCAACCCGAATGGAATGGAATGGATTGGAATCAACTCGAATGGAATGGAATGGAGTTGAATGGATTGGAATGATATGGAATGCAATGGAATCAACTCGTATGGAATGGAATGGAAAGGAATGGAAGGGAATCAACCTGAATGAAATGGAATGGAATGGAAGACAACGGAATAGAATGGATCGGAATGGAATCAACCCGAATGGAATGGAATGGAATGGAATGGAATGGAATGGAATGGAATCAATCCAAATGGAATGGAATGGAATGGTGTGGAATGGAATCAAACCGAATGGAATGGAATGAAATGGAATGGAATGGATTGGAATCAACCCGAATGGAGTGGAGTGGAATTGAATGGAATGGAATGGATAGGAATGGAACGGAATCAACATGATTCTAATGGAATGGAATGGAATGGACTGGAATCAACCCGATTTTAAAGGAATGGAATGGAATGGAATGGAATCAACCGGAATGGAATGGAGTGGAATGGAATCAACCCGAATGGAACGGAATGGAATGGAACGGAATGAAATGGAATGGCATGGAATCAACCAGAAAGCAGTGGAATGGAATGGAAAGGAATTGAATGGAATCAATCCGAATGCAATGTAATGTAATGTAATGGAATGGAATTGAATCAACCCGAATGGAATGGAATGGAAAGGAATGCAACGGACCGGAATCAACCTGAATGGAATGGTATGGAAGGGAATGGAATGGAAGGGAATGGAATGGAATGAATCCGAATGGAATGGAATGTACCTGAATGGAATGGAATGGAATGGAATGAAATGGAAAGAAATGGAATCAACTCGAATGGAATGGAATGGAATACATCGGAATGTAATGGAATCAAACAGAATTGAATGGAAAGTAATTGAATGGAATGGAATGGAATGGAATGGAATGGAATGAAATGGAATCAACCCGAAAGGAATGGAATTGAATGGAATGGAATGGAATTGAATGAAATGGAATCAACTCGGAAGGAATGGAATTGAATGGAATGGAATGGAATGGAGTGGAATGGAATGAACCAGAATGGAATGAAATCAACCCGAATGGAATGGAATGGAATGGAATGGAATGGAATGGACAGGATTCAACCCGAATGGAATGGAATGGAAGGGAATGGAATGGAACGGAATGGAATGGAATCAACCCGAAAGGAATGGAATGTAATTGAATGGAATGGAATGGAATGGAATGAAATGGAACGAAATGGAATCAAACCGAATTGAATGGAATGGAATGGAATGGAATGGAATGGAAAGAAATCAACCCGAATGGAATGGAATGGAATGACATGGAATGGAATGGAATCAACATGAATGGAAAGGAATGGCATGGAATGGAATGGAATGGAGTGGAATGGAATGATCCAGAATGGAATGAAATCAACCCAAATGGAATGGAATGGAGTGGAATGGAATGGAATGGAATGGAATGGAATGGAATCAACCGGAACGGAGTGGAATGGCATGGAATGGAATGGAATGGAATGGAATGGACAGGATTCAACCCGAATGGAATGGAATGGAAGGGAATGGAATGGAACGGAATGGAATGGAATCAACCCGAATGAAATGGAATGTAATTGAATGGAATGGAATGGAATGGAATGAAATGGAACGAAACGGAATCAACCCGAATTGAATGGAATGGAATGGAATAGAATGGAATGGAAAGGAATCAACCCGAATGGAATGGAATGGGATGGAATGGAATGGAATGGAATGGAATGGAATCAACATGAATGGAGTGGAATGGAATGGAATTGAATGGAATGGAATGGAACGGAATCAAACCGAATGCAATGGAATGGAATGGAATGGGATGGAATGGAATGGAATGCAATCACCCCTAATGGAATGGAATGGAATGGAATGGAATGGAATGGAATAGAATGGAATGGAATGGTATGGAATGGAATTGAATGGAATCAACGTGAATAGAATAAAATGGAATGGAATGGAATGGAATGGAATCAATCCGGATGGAACCAAATGGAATGGAATGGAACGGAATGGAATCAACCTGAATGGAATGGAATGGAATGGAATGGATTGCAATGGAATGGAACGAATCCGCATGGATTGGAATGGAATGGAATGGATTGCAATGGAATGGAATGAACCCGAATGGATTGGAATGGAATGGAATGGAATGAAAGGCAATGGAATGGAATCGACCCAAATGGAATGGAATGGAATGGAATGGAATGGAATGGAATCAACCCAAATGGAATGGAATGGAATGGAATGGAATGGAATGGAATGCAATGGAATGGAATGGAGTGGAATGGAATGGAATCAATCCGAATAGAGTAGTATGTAATGGAATGGAATAGAATTTAATGGAATGGAATGGAATGGAATGGAATCAACCAGAATGGAATGGAATGGAAAAGAATAGAATGGAATGGAATCAACCGAAATGGAATGGAATGGAATACAATGGAAAGGAATGGAATGGAATGGAATCAACCCAAATGGAATGGAATGGAATGGAACGGAATGGAATAGAATGGAATGGAATCAACCCGAGTGGAAGGGAATGGAATGCAATGGAAAGGAAAGGAATGGAATGGAATGGAATGGAATCAATCCAAATGGAATGGAATGGAATGGTATGGAATGGAATCAACCCGACTGGAATGAAATTGAATGGAATGGATTCAACCCGAATAGAATGGAATGGAATAGAATGGAATAGAATGGAACGGACTGGAATCAACCCGAATGGAATGGAATGGAAGGGAAGGGAATGGAATGGAATGGAATGGAATGGAATGGAAGCAACACGAATGGAATGGAGTGGAATGGAATGGAATGAAATGGAACAAAATGCAATCAACCAGAATGGAATGGAATGGAATGGAATGGAATGGAATATAATGGAGTAGAATGGAAGGGATTGGAATGGAATGGAATGGAATATAATGAAATGGAATCAACCCGAATGGTATTGAATGGAATGGAAGGCAATGGAATGGAATGGAATGGAATCACCCCGAATGGAATGGAATGGAATGGAATGGAATGGAATGGAATAGAATGGAATCATCCCGAATGGAATGGAATGGAATGCAATGGAATGGAATGGAATGGAATGGAATGGCATGGAATGGAATAGAATGGAATCGTCCCGAATGGAATGGAATGGAATGGAAAGGAAAGTCATCAACCCGAAAGGAATGGAATGGAAGGGAATGGAATGGAATGGAATCAACTCGAATGGAATGGAATAAAATGGAATGAAATTCAATGAAATGGAACGGAATGGAATCAACCCGAATGGAATGGAATGGAAAGGCATTGAATGGAATGGAATATAATGTAATCAACCCGAATGGATTGGAGTGGAATGGAATGGAATGGAATGGATTGGAATGGAACGAAATCAACATGAATTTAATGGAATGGAATGGAATGCATTGGAATGGAATAGAATGGAATCATCCCGAATGGAATGGAATGGAATGCAATGGAATAAACGGGAATGGAATGGAATGGAATGGAATCAACCCGAATGGAATGGAATGGAATGGAATGGAATGGAATGGAATGGAATGGAAAGGAATGGAATAGAATGGAATCAACCCCAGTGGAATGGAAAGTAATGGCATGGAATGGAATGGAATGGAATGGAATGGAATGGAATAAACCTGAATTGAATGGAATGGAATGGAATGGAATCAACATGTATCTAATGGAATGGAATGGAGTGGAATGGAATGGAATGGAATGGAATCAACCTGAGTGGAATGGAATGGAATGGAATGGATTGGAATGGAATGGAATCAAATGAAATGGAATGGTATGGAATGGAATGGAATGGAATCAACAAGAATGGACTGGAATGGGATGGAACGGAATGGAATCAACCCGAATGGAAAGGAATAGAATGGAATGGAATTAACACGAATCTAATGGAATGGAATGCAATGGAATCAAAACGAACGGAATGGAATGGAATTGAACGGAGTGGAATGGAATCAACCGGAATGGAATGGAATGGAATGCAACGGAATGGAATGGAATGGCATGGAATCAACCCAAATGGAACGGAATGAAATGGAATGGAATGCAATGGAATGGAATGGAATGGAATGGAATGGAATGGAATCAACATGAACGGAGTGGAATGGAATGGAATGGAATGGACTGGAATGGAATGGAATCAACCCGAATGGAATGGAATGGAATGGAATCGAATGGAGTGGAATCATCCCGAATGGAATGGAATGGAATGGAATGCAATGGAATGGAGTGGTATGTAATGGAATTGAAAGGAATCAACCCGAAGAGAATGAAATGTAATGGGATGGAATGGAATCAACCCGAATGGACTGGAATGGAAGAGAATGGAATGCAATGGAACGGAATGGAATCAACCTGAATGGAAAGGAATGGAATGGAAGGGAATGCAATGGATAGGAATCAACCAGAATGGAATGGAATGGAATGGAAGGGAATGCAATGGAGTGGAATCAACCCGAATGGATTGGAATGGAATGGAATTGAATGGAATGAAATGGAGTGGAATCAACCCGAATGGAATAGAATGGAATGGAATGGAATCAACCCGAATGTAATGGAATGGAATGGAATGGAATGAACCCGAATGGAATGGAATGGAATGGAATCAATGCGAATGGAAGGGAAAGGATTGGAATCAACTCGAATGGAATGGAATGGAGTTGAATGGATTGGAATGATATGGAATGCAATGGAATCAATTCCTACGGAATGGAATGGAAAGCAATGGAAGGGAATCAACCTGAATGAAATAGAATGGAATGGAATACAATGGAATAGAATGGAACGGAATGGAATCAACCCGAATGGAATGGAATGGATTGCAATGGAATGGAATCAACCCAAATGGATTGGAATGGAATGGAATGGAATGAAAGGCAATGGAATGGAATCGACCCAAATGGAATGGAATGGAATGGAATGGAATGGAATGGAATGGAATGGAATCAACCCAAATGGAATGGAATGGAATGGAATAAAATGGAATGGAGTGGAATGGAATGGAATAAACCCGAATTGAATGGAATGGAATGGAATAAAGTGGAATGGAGTGGAATGGAATGGAATCAACCCGAATTGAATAATATGTAATGGAATGGAGTAGAATGGAGTGGAATGGAATGGAATAAACCCGAATTGAATGCAATGGAATGGAAAGGAATGGAATGGAATAGAATGGAATGGAATCAACCCGAATGGATTGGAATTGAATGCATTGGAAAGCAATGGAATGGAATGGAATGGAATCAACCAGAATGGAATGGAATGCCATGGAATGGAATGGAATGGAATGGAATGGATTGGAATGGAATCAACCCGAATAGAATGGAATGGAATGGAATGGAATGGGTTTGAATGGAATCAACCCTAATAGAATGGAATGGAATGGAATGGAATGGAATGGAATGCAATGGAATGGAATGGAATCAACCCGAATGGAATGGAATGGATGGAATGGAATGGAATCAACCCGAAAGGAATGGGATGGAAGGGAATGGAATGGAATAGAATGGAATGGAATGGATTCAACCTGAATGGAATGGAATGGAATGAAATGCAATGCAATGGAATGGAATAGAATCAACCCGAATGGAATGGAAAGGAATGGCATGGAATGGAATGGAATGCAATGGAATCAACCCGAATGGAGTGGTGTGGAATGGAATGGAATGGAATGGATTGGAATGGAACGGAATCAACAGGAATCTAATGGAATGGAATTGAATGGAATGGACTGGAATCAACCCGATTGGAACGGAATGGAATGGAATGGAATGGAATCAACCGGAATGGAATTGAGTGTAATGGAATCTACCCGAATGGAAGGGAATGGAATGGAACGGAATGGAATGGAATGGCATGGAATCAACCCGAATGGAATGCAATGTAATGGAATGGAATGGAATAGAATCAACCCGAATGTAATGGAAAGGAATGGAATGGAACGGACTGGAATCAACCCGAATGGAATGGAATGGAAGGGAATGGAATGGAAGGGAATGGAATGGAATCAACCCGAATGGAATGGAATGTACCTGAATGGAATGGAATGGAATGAAATGGAAGGAAATGGAATCAACCCGAATGGAATGGAATGGAATAGAAAGGAATGGAATGGAATCAACCCGACTGGAATGGAATGTAATTGAATGGAATGGAATGGAATGAAGTGGAATCAACCCGAAAGGAATGGAATTGAATGGAATGGAATGAAGTGGAATGGAATGAACCAGAATGGAAAGGAATCAACCCGAATGGAATGGAATGGAATGGAATGGAATGGAATCCACCGGAACGGAGTGGAATGGAATGGAATGGAATGGAATGGAATGGAATGGAATGGACAGGAATCAACCCGAATGGAAAGGAATGGAAGGGAATGGAATGGAACGGAATGGAATGGAATCAACCCTAATGGAATGGAATGTAATTGAATGGAATGGAATAGAATGGAATGAAAGGGAACGAAATGGAAGCAACCCGAATTGAATGGAATGTAATTGAATGGAATGGAATGGAATGGAATGAAAGGGAACGAAATGGAATCAACCCGAATTGAATGGGATGGAATGGAATGGAATGGAATGGAATGGAATGGAATCAACCCGAATGGAATGGAATGAAACGGCATGGAATGGAATGGAATCAACATGAATGGAATGGAATGGCATAGAATGGAATGGAACGGAATGGAGTCAATCCGAATGGAATGGAATGAAATGGAATGAAATGCAATGGAATAGAATGGAATAGATTGGAATGGAATGGAATGGAAAGAAATAGAATATAATGGAATGGAATCAACCCGAATGGAAATGAATGGAATGGAATGGAGTGGAATAGAATGGAATCAACCCGAATGGAATGGAATGGAATGGAATGGAAGGGAATCAACCCGAATGAAATGGAATGGAATAGAATGGAATGCAATGGAATGGAACGGAATCGAATCAACCAGAGTGAAATGGAATGGAATGGAATGGAATGGAATCGAATGGAATGGAATGGAATGGAATGGAATGGAATAAACCTGAAAGGAATGGAATGGAATGGAAGGGAATGGAATGGAATAGAATGGAATGGAATGGAATCAAACCGAATGGAATGGAATGGAATGGAATGAAATGCAATGAAATGGACTGGAATGGAATCAAACCGAATGGAATGGAATGGAATGGAATGGAATGGATTGCAATGGAATCAACCCTAATGGAGTGGAGTGGAATGGAATGGAATGGAATGGAATCAACCGGAATGGAATGGAATTGAATGGCATGGAATGGAATGCAATGGAATCAACCCGAATGCAATGGAATGGAATGGAATGGAATGGAATGGAACGGAATCAACTAGAATGCAATGGAATGGAATGGAATGGAATGGAATGAAATGGAATGGAATGGAATGGAATGGAATTGAATGGAAAGGAATCAACTGGAATGGAATGAAATGGAATGGAATGGAATTTAATGGAATCAAACCGAATGGAATAGAATGGTATGGAACGGGATGGAATCAACACGAATGGAAAGAATGGAATGGAATGCAACGTAATGGAACTGAATTGAATGGAATGAACACGAGTCTAATGGAATGGAATGGAATGGAATCAACACGAATGGAATGGAATGGAATGGAATGGAATGGAATGGAATGGAATCAAACCGATTGGAATGGAATGGAATGGAATGCAATGGAATAGAATGGAATGGAATCAACATGAATGGAGTGGAATGGAATGGAATGGAACGGACTGCAATGGAATGGAATCAAACCGAATGCAATGGAATGGAATGGAATCGGATGGAAAGTAATGGAATGCGACCACCAGTAATGGAATGGAATGGAATGGAATGGAATGGAAAGGAATGGAATCAAACCGAATGGAATGGAATGGAATGGATTGGAATCAACCCAAATGGAATGGAATGGAATGGATTGGAATGGATCAGCCCGAACCGAATGGAGTGGATTCAAATGGAATGGAATGGAATGGAATGGAATCAACCTGAATGGAATGGAATGGAATGGAAGAGAATGGAATGGAATGGTACGGAAAGGAATCATCCCGAATGGAATGGAATGGAATTGAATGGATTGCAATGGAATGGAATGAAACCGAATGGATTGGAATGGAATGGAATGGAATGAAAGGCAATGGAATGGGATCGCCCCAAATGGAATGTAATGGAATGAAAGGGAATGGAATCAACCCAAATGGAATGGAAAGGAATGGAATGGAATGGAATGGAGTAGAATTGAATGGAATCAACCCCAATTGAATGGTATGTAATGGAATGGAATGGAGTGGAATGGAATGGAATGGTGTCAACCTGAATGGAATGGAATGGAAAAGAATGGAATGGAATGGAATCAACCGAAATGCAAAGGAATGGAATAGAATGGAAAGGAATGGAATGGAATGGAATAAACCCGAATGGAATGGAATGGATCGGAATGGAATAGAATGGAATGGAATCAACAAGAATGGAATGGAATGGAATGGCATGGAATGGAATGGAATGGAATGGAACGGAATGGAATCAATCCAAATGGAATGGAATGGAATGGTATGGAAAGGAATCAACCCGAATGGAATGGAATGGAATGGAATGGAATGGAATGGAATGGAATGGAATGGAATGGAATGGAATGGAATGGAATCAACACGAACGGCAAGGAATGGAATAGAATGGAATAGAATGGAACGGACTGGAATCAACCCGAATGGAATGGAATGGAAGGGAATGGAATGGAATGGAATGGAATCAATCCGAATGTAATGGAGTGGAATGGAATGGAATGAAATGGAAAAAAATGCAATCAACACGAAAGGAATGGAATGGAATGGAACGGAATGGAATATAATGGAAAAGAATGGAAGGGATTGGAATGGCATGGAATGGAATGGAATATAATGGAATTGAAACAACCCGAACGGAATGGAATGGAGTGGAATGCAATGGAATGGAATCAAATGGAATCACCCCGAATGGAATGGAATGGAATGGAATCAGCCCGAATGGAATGGAATGGAACGGAATGGAATGGAATCAACACGAATGGAATGGCATGGAATGGAATGGAATGGAATGGAATGGAATGGAATAAAATGGAAAGGAAGCAACTCGAATGGAATGGAATGGAATGGAGTGGAATGGAATGGAATCTACCCGAATGGAATGTAATGGAATGGAATGCAATGGAATGGAATGGAATCAACTCGAATGGAATGGAATGCAATGCAATGGCATGGAATCGAATCATCGCGAAAGAATGGAAGGGAATGGAATGGAATCAAGTCAAATGGAATGGATTGCAATGGAATGGAATGGAATGGAACCAACCCGAGTCGAGTGGAATGGAATGGAATGGAATGGAATGGATTCAACCCGAATGGAATGGAATGGAATGGAATGGAATCATCCGGAATGGAATGGAATGGAATGGAAAGGAATGGAATGGGATGGAATGGAATGGAATGGAATCAACCCACATGGAATTGAATGGAGAGGAATCAAGTAGAATGGAATGGAATCGATTGGAATGGAATGGAATCAACCCGAATGGAATGGAATGGAATGGAATGAAATGGAATGAATGGAATCAACCCGAATGGAATGCAATAGAATGAAATGGAATGCAATGGAAACAACCAGAATGGAATGGAATGGAATGGAATGGAATGGAATCAATCCGAATGGAATGGAATGGAATGGAATGGAATGGAATGGAATGGAATGGAATGGAATGGAATGCAATCAACACGAACAGAATGGAATGGAATGGAAGGGAATGGAATGGAATGGAATCAATCCGAAATAAATGGAATGTAATGGAATGGAATGAACACGAATGGAATGGAATGGAGTGGAATCAACTCGAATGGAATGGAATGGAATGGATTGGAATGGAATAGTATGGAATGGAATGCTATCAACCCGAATGGAATGGAATAGAATGGAAACAAAACGAATGGAATGGAATGGAGTGGAATGGAATGAAACGAAATGGAATGGAATGGAATCAACCCGAATGGAATGGAATGGAATGGAATGGAATGGAATGGGATGGAAAAGAATTGAATCTAACCGAATGGAATGGAATGGAACGGAATGGAATCAACCCGAATGGAATGGAAAAGAACGGAACGGAATGGAATGGAATACAATCAACCCGAATGGAATGGAATGGAATGGAGCAAATGCGAATGGAATGGAATGGAATGGAATGGAATATAATGGAATAGAATGGAAGGAATGGAATGGAATGGAATGGAATGGAATGGAATGGAATATAATGGAATGGAATCAACCAGAATGGAACGGAATAGAATGGAATGCAATGGAATGCAATGGAACGGAATTACCCAGATTGGGATGGAATGGAATGGAATGGAATAGAATGGAATCATGCCGAATGGCATGGACTGGAATGGAATGGAATGGAATGCAATTGAATGTAATGGAATGGAAAGGAAAGACATCAACCCGAAAGGAATGGAATGGAAGGGAATGGAATGGAATGGAATGGAATGGAATGGAATGGAATGGAATCAACGCGAATGGAATGGAATGGAATGGTATGAAAGTCAATGAAATGGAACGGAGTGGAATCAACCCGAATGGAATGGAATGGAATGGCATGGAATTGAAGGGAATGGAATGTAATCAACCCGAATGGATTGGAGTGGAATGGAATGGAATGGAATGGATTGGAATGGAACGGAATCAACACGAATTTAATGGAATGGAATGGAATGCAATGGAATGGAATGGACAGGAATCAACCCGATTGGAACGGAATGGAATGGAATGCAATGGAATCAACGGGATTGGAATGGAATGGAATGGAATGGAATCAACCCGAATGGAATGGAATGGAATGTAAAGGAATGGAATGGAATAGAATGGAATCAACCCGAAGGGAATGGAATGGAATGGAATAGAATGGAATAAACCCGAATGGAATGGAATGGAATGGAATGGAATGGAATGGAATGGAATGGAATGCAATGCAATGGAATGGAATGGAATCAACCCAAATGGAAAGAAATGGAATGGAATGGAATGGAGCCAACCCGAATAGAATGGAATGAATTGGAATCAACTCGAATGGAATGGAATGGAATTCATTGGAATGGAATGGAATGGAATGCAATGGAATCAACTCGTATGGAATGGAATGCAATGGAATGGAAAGGAATGGAATGGAATGGAATGGAATGGGGAGACCCGAAGGGAATATAATAGAATGGAATGGAATGGAATGGAATAAACCCGAATGGAATGAAATGGAATGGAATGGAATGGAATGGAATGGAATGGAATGGAATTTAAAGGAATGCAAAGGAATCAACCCGAATGGAATGGAAAGGAATGGAATGGAATGGAATGGAATGGAATGGAATCAACCCGAATGGAATGGCATGGAATGGAAAGGAATCAATCCAAATGGAATGGATTGCAATGGAATGGAATGGAATGGAATCAACCCGAATGGAAAGGAATGGAATGGAATGGAATTTAATGGAATCAACACAAATGAAATGGAATGGAATCGAATAGAAATGAATGGAATGGAATGGAAAGGAATGGAATGGAATGCAATGGAAGAAACCCGAATGGAATGGAACGGAATGGAATGGAATGGAATGGAATGGAATGGAATGGAATGGAATCGACCCGAATGGAACGGAATGGAATGGAATGGAATGGAATCAACCCGAATGGAATGGAATCAACTCGAATGGAATGGAATGGAATGGAATGGAATGGCATCAACCTCAATGGAATGAAATGGATTGGAATCAACTCGAATGGAATGGAATGGAATTTATTGGAATGGAATGGAATGGAAAGCAATGGAATCAACTCCTATGGAATGGAATGGAATGGAATGGAAACGAATGGAATGGAATGGATTGAAATGGAATGGAATGGAATGAAATGGAATGGAATGGAATGGAGTGGAATGGAATGGAGAAACCCGAAGGGAATATAATGGAATGGAATGCAATGGAATGGAATAAACCCGAATGGAATGAAAGGGAATGGAATGGATTGGAATGGAATGGAATGGAATGGAATGGAATGCAATACAATGGAATAAACACGAATGGAATGGAAAGGAATGGAATGGAAAGGAATGGAATGGAAAGGAATGGAATGGAAAGGAATGGAATGGAATGGAATGGAATGGAATGGAATGGAATCAGGCCGAATGAAATGGAATGGAATGGAATGGAATGGAATGGAATGGAAAGGAATCAACCCGAACTGAATGGAATGAAATGGAATGGAAAGGAATGGAATGGAATGGAATGGAATGGAATCAAACCGAATGGAATGGAACGGTGTGCAATAATCTCGAATGGAATGGAGTGGAATGGAATGGAATCGAATCAACCTGAATGGAATGGAAGGAATGGAATGGAATGGAATGGAAACAACACGAGTGGAATGGAATGGAGTGGAATGGAATGGAATGCAATGGAATGCAATGGAATAAACCGGAATGGAAAGGAATGCAATGGAATGGAGTGGGAAAGAAAGGAATCAAACCGAATGGAATGGAATGGAATGGAATGGAATCAACCGAAATGGAATGGAATGGAATGGAATGGAATGGAATGGAATCAACCCGAATGGAATGGAATGGAATGGAATGGAATGGAATCAATGCGAATGGAATGGAATGGAATGGAATGGAATGGAATGCCATGGAGAGAAATGGAAAGGAATCAACACGAATGGAATGGAAGGGAATGGAATGGAATGGAACGGAATGGAATCAACACGAAAGGAATGGAATGGAATGGAATGGAATGGAATATATCCGAATGGAATGGAATGGAAAGGAATGGAAGAGAATGGAATGGAATGGAATGGAATGGAATCAAACCGCATGGAATGGAATCGAGTGGAATCAACTCGAATGGAATGGAATGGAATGGAATGGAATCACCCAGAATGGAATGGAATGCAATGGAAAGGAATCGAATGGATTCAACCTGAATGGAATGGAATGGAATGGAATGGAATGCAATGGAGTGGAATCAACCCGAATGGAGTGCAATGGAATGGCACGGAATGGAATGCAATGGAAAGTAATCAACCGGAATGGAGTGGAGTGGAATGGAATGGAATGGAATGGAATGGAATCAACGCGAATCTAATGGAATGGAATGGAATGGACTGGAATGGAATCAACCGGAGTGGAATCGAATGGAATGGAATGGAATGGAATCGAATGGAATCAACCCGAATGGAATGGAATGGAATGGAATGGAATGAAATGGAATCAACCCGAATGGAATAGAATGGAATGGCATGGAATGGAATGGAATGGAATGGAATCAACCCGAATGGAATGGAATGGAATGGCATGGAATGCAGTGGAATGGAATGGAGTCAATCCGACTGGAAAGGAATGGAATGGAATGGAATCAACTCAAATGGAAAGGAATGGAATGGAATCGAATCAAATCAACCCAAATAGTATGCAATGGAATGGAATGGAATGGAATCAATCCGAAATAAATGGAATGGAATATAATGGAATGGAATGGAGTGGAATCAACACGAATGGAATGGAACTGTGTGCAATTCATCTCGAATGAAATGGAATGGAATAGAATCGAATCAACCTGAATGGAATGGAATGGAAAGGAATATAATGGAATGGAAACAACACGAATGGAATGGAATGGAGTGGAATGGAATGGAATGGAATGGAATAAACCTGAACGCAATGGAATGGAATGGAAAGGAAAAGAATAGAATAAAACCGAATGGAATGGAATGGAATGGAATGGAATCAACCGAAATGGAAAGGAATGGAATGGAATGGAATCAACACGAATGGAATGGAATGGAATGAAATGGAATAAAACCGAATGGAATGGAATGGAATGGAACGGAATGGAATGCCATGGAGAGAAATAGAATGGAATCAACACGAATGGAATGCAATGGAATGGAATGGAATGGAAAGCAGCGGAATGGATTCAACCCAAAAGGAATGGAATGGAATGGAAAGGAATGGAATATTTCCGAATGGAATGGAATGGAAAGGAATGGAATAGAATGGAATGGAATGGAATGGAATGGAATCAAACCACATGGAATGGAATCGAGTGGAATCAACTTGAATGGAATGGAATGGAATGGAATGGAATCACCCCGAATGGAATGGAATGCAATGGAAAGGAATGGAATGGATTCAACCCGAATGGGATGGAATGGAATGGAATGGAATGGAATGGAGTGGAATCAACCCGATTGGAATGCAATGGAATGGCACGGAATGGAATGCAATGGAATGTAATCAACTGGAATGGAGTGGAGTGGAATGGAATGGAATGGAATCAACACGAATCTAATGGAATGGAATGGAATGGACAGGAATCAACTCGATTGGAACGGAATAGAATGGAATGGAATGGAATGGAATGGAATGGAATCAACCGGAGTGGAATGGAATGGAATGAAATGGAATGGAATCAACCCGAATGGAATGGAATGGAATGGAACAGAATGGAATGGAATGGAATGGATTCAACCCGAATGGAATGGAATGGAATGGAATAGAATGGAATGAAAGGAATCAACCCGAATGGAATGGAATGGAATGGAATGGAATGGCATGGAATCAACCCGAATGGAATAGAAGTGAAAGGAATGGAATGGAGTGGAATGGAACAGAATGGAAAAGAATGGAATGGTTTCAACACGAATCTAATGGAATGGAATGGAATGGGATGGAATGGAATCAACTGGAATGGAATGGAATGGAATCGAATGGAATGGAATCAACCCGAATGGAATGGAATGGGAAGGAATGGAATGGATCCTACCCGAATGCAAAGGAATGGAATGGAATGGAATTGCATGGAATGGAATCAAAACGAGTCTAATGGAATGGAATGGAATGGAATGGAATCAACACGAATGGAATGGAATGGAATGGAATGCAATGGAATGGAATGGAAGGGAATCAATCCGAAATAATTGTAATGGAATGGAATGGAAAGGAATCATCCCGAATGGAATGGAACAGGGTGCAATCATCTCGAATGGAATGAAATGTAATGGAATCGAATCAACCTGAATGGAATGGAATGGAATGGAATGGAGCCAACCCGAATAGAATGGAATGGATTGGAATCAACTCGAATGGCATGGAATGGAATTCATTGGAATGTAATGGAATGGAAAGCAATGGAATCAACTCGTATGGAGTGGAATGGAATGGAATGGAAAGGAATGAAATGGAATGGAATGGAATGGAGAAACCCGAAGGGAATATACTGGAATGGAATGGAATGGAATGGAATAAACCCGAATGGAATGAAATGGAATGGAATGGAATGGAATGGAATGGAAACGAATGCAATGGAATCAACCCGAATAGAAAGAAAAGCAATGGAATGCAATGGAATGGAATGGAATGGAATGGAATGGAATCAACCCGAATGGAATGGAATGGAATGGAATGGAATGGAATGCAATAGAGTGGAATCAACCCGAATGGAATGCAATGGAATGGCACGGAATGGAATGCAATGGAAAGTAATCAACCGGAATGGAGTGGACTGGAATGGAATGGAATGGAATGGAATAGAATCAACGCGAATCTAATGGAATGGAATGGAATGGAATGGAATGGAATGGAATGGACTGGAATGGAATCAACCGGAATGGAATGGAATGGAATGGAATGGAATGGAATGGAATGGAATCAACCCGAATGGAATGGAATGGAATGGAATGGAATGGAATGGAATGGAATCAACCCGAATGTAAAGGAATGGAATGGCATGGAATGGAATGGAATGGAATGGAATCAACCCGAATGGAATGGAATGGAATGGCATGGAATGCAGTGGAATGGAATGGAGTCAATCCGACTGGAAAGGAATGGAATGGAAAGGAAAGGAATGGAATGCAACGGAATGGAATGGAATGGAATGGAGTGGAATCAACTCGAATGGAATGGAATGGAATGGAATGGAATGGAATGGAATGGAATATAATCAACCCGATTGGAATTTAATGCAGTGGAATGGAATGAAATGGAATCAATGCGAATGGAATGGAATGGAATGGAATATAATGCAATCAACCAAAATGGAATGGAATGGAATGGAATGGAGTCAACCCGAATGGAATGGAATGGATTTTAGTCAACACGAATGGAATGGAATGCAGTTGAATGGAATAGAATGGAATCATCTTGTATGGAATGGAATGGAAAGGAATGGAATCGAACGGAATGGAATGGAATGGAATGGAATGGAATGGGGTGGAATGGAATGGACAATCCCGAAGGGAATGTAAAGGAATGGAATGGAATGGAATGGAATGGAATGGAATGGGATGGAGTAAACCCGAATGGCATGAAATGGAATGGAATGAAATGGAATGGAATGGAAAGGAATGCAATGAAATCAACCCGAATGGAATGGAAAGGAATGGAATGGACTGGAAGGGAATGGAATGCAATGGAATCAAACCGACTGGAATGGAATGAAATGGAATGGAAAGGAATGGAATCAAACCGAATGGAATGGAATGGAATGGATTGGAATCAACACAAATGAAATGGAATGGAATGGAAAGGAATGGAATCAGCCCGAATGGAATGGAATGGAATGGAATGGAATGGAATGGAATGGAACCAAACCGAATTGATTGGAATGGAATGGAATGGAAAGGAGTGGAATGGAATGGAATATAATGGAATGGAATGGAATGGAATCAACCCGAATTTAATGGAATGCAATGGAAAGGAATGGAATCGAATCAACACGAATGGAATGGAATGGAATGGAATCAACTCGAATGGAATGGAATGGAATGGAATGGAATGCAATGGAATGGAATGGAATCAACCCGAATGGAATGCAATGCATTGTAGTGGAATGGAATGGAATCAACCCGAATAGAATGGAATGGAATGGAAGGGAATGTTATGGAATGGAATGGAATCAATCCGAAATAAATGGAATGGAATGGAATGGAATGGAATGAACCCGAATGGATTGGAATGCAGTGGAATCAACTCGAATGGAATGGAATGGAACGGAATCAACCCCAATGGAATGGAATGGAATGCAATGGAATGGAATGGATTGGAATGGAATTAACCCGAATGGAATGGAATGGAATGGAATCAACTCGAATGGAATGCAATGGAATGGAATAGAATGGGACATAATCAACACGATTGGAATGGAAGGCAATGGAAATAAATGGAATGGAATCAACCCGAATGGAATGGAATGGAATGGAATGGAATGGAATGGAATGCAATCAACCCGAATGGAGTGGAATGGAGTCAACCCGAATGGAATGGAATGGATTGGAATCAACTCGAATGGAATGGAATGGAATGGAACGGAATCAACTCATATGGAATGGAATGGAAAGGAATGGAATGGAATCGAATGGAATGCAGTTGAGTGGAATGTAATGTAATGGAATGGAATGGAATCAACACGAATGGAATGGAATTGAATGGAATGGAATGGATTGGAACAGAATGGAAAGGAATGGAATGGAATCAATGCGAATGGAATGCAATGGAATGGATTGGAATGGAATAGAATGGAATGGATTGGAATGGAATGGAATGAAATGGAATATAATGTAATGGATTCAAGCTCAATGGAATGGAATGGAATGGAATGGAATAGAATGGAATCAACCCGAATGAAATGGCATGGAATGGAATGGAATGGAATGGAATTGAATGGAATCAACCCAAATGGAATGGAATGGAATGGAATGGAATGGAATGGAATGGAATGGAATGGAATCATCCCGAATGAAATGGAGTGGAATGGAATGGAATGGAATGGAATGGAAAGAAATCAAACCGAAAGGAATGGAATGGAAGGGAATGGAATGGAATAGAATGGAATGGAATGGAAACAACCCGAATGGAATGGAATGGAATGGAATGAAATGCAATGAAATGGAACGGAATGGAATCAAACCGAATGGAATGGAATGGAATGGCATGGAATGGAACGGAATGCAATGGAATGGAATCAACCCGAATGGAGTGGAGTGGAATGGAATGGAATGCAATGGAATGGAATGAAATCAACCCAAATGTAATGGAATGGAATGGAATGGAATGGAATGGAATCAACCTGAGTGGAATGGAATGGAATGGAATAGATTGGAATGGAATGGAATCAAATGAAATGGAATGGTATGGAATGGAATGGAATGGAATCAACAAGAATCGACTGGAATGGGATGGAACGGAATGGAATCAACCCGAATGGAAAGGAATAGAATGGAATGGATTTAACACGAATCTAATGGAATGGAATGCAATGGAATCAAAACGAATGGAATGGAATGGAATTGAACGGAATGGAATGGAATCAACCGGAATGGAATGGAATGGAATGCAACGGAATTGAATGGAATGGAATGGAATCAACCCGAATGGAACGGAATGCAATGGAATGGAATGCAATGGAATGAAATGGAATGGAATGGAATGGAATCAACATGAACGGAGTGGAATGGAAAGGAATGGAATGGACTGGAATGGAATGGAATCAACCCGAACAGAATGAAATGGAATGGAATGGAATGGAATCAACCCAAATGGAATGGAATGGAAGAGAATGGAATGCAATGGAACGGAATGGAATCAACCTGAATGGAAATCAATGGAATGGAAGGGAAGGCAATGCAAAGGAATCAACCTGAATGGAATGGAATGGAATGGAAGGGAATGCAATGGAGTGGAATCAACCCGAATGGATTGGAATGGAATGGAATTGAATGGAATGAAATGGAATGGAATCAACCCGAATGGAATGGAATGGAATGGAATGGAATGGAATGTAATCAACCGGAATGTAATGTAATGGAATGGAATGGAATGGAATGAACCCGAATGGAATGGAATGGAATGGAATGGAATGGAATGGAATGGAATGGAATGGACTGGAATGGAATATAATGATCCCGATTGGAATGGAATGCAATGGAATGGAATGGAATGGAATCAACCCGAATGGAATGGAATGGAATGGAATATAATGCAATCAACCCAAATGGAATGGAATGGAATGGAATGGAATGGAATGGAGTCAACCCGAATGGAATGGAATGGATTGGAATCAACTCGAATGGAATGGAATGGAGTTGAATGGATTGGAATGATATGGAATGCAATGGAATCAACTCGTATGGAATGGAATGGAAAGGAATGGAAGGGAATCAACCTGAATGAAATGGAATGGAATGGAAGACAACGGAATAGAATGGATCGGAATGGAATCAACCCGAATGGAATGGAATGGAATGGAATGGAATGGAATGGAATGGAATCAATCCAAATGGAATGGAATGGAATGGTGTGGAATGGAATCAAACCGAATGGAATGGAATGAAATGGAATGGAATGGATTGGAATCAACCCGAATGGAGTGGAGTGGAATTGAATGGAATGGAATGGATAGGAATGGAACGGAATCAACATGATTCTAATGGAATGGAATGGAATGGACTGGAATCAACCCGATTTTAAAGGAATGGAATGGAATGGAATGGAATCAACCGGAATGGAATGGAGTGGAATGGAATCAACCCAAATGGAACGGAATGGAATGGAACGGAATGAAATGGAATGGCATGGAATCAACCAGAAAGCAGTGGAATGGAATGGAAAGGAATTGAATGGAATAAATCCGAATGCAATGTAATGTAATGTAATGGAATGGAATTGAATCAACCCGAATGGAATGGAATGGAAAGGAATGCAACGGACCGGAATCAACCTGAATGGAATGGTATGGAAGGGAATGGAATGGAAGGGAATGGAATGGAATGAATCCGAATGGAATGGAATGTACCTGAATGGAATGGAATGGAATGGAATGAAATGGAAAGAAATGGAATCAACTCGAATGGAATGGAATGGAATACATCGGAATGTAATGGAATCAAACAGAATTGAATGGAAAGTAATTGAATGGAATGGAATGGAATGGAATGGAATGGAATGAAATGGAATCAACCCGAAAGGAATGGAATTGAATGGAATGGAATGGAATTGAATGAAATGGAATCAACTCGGAAGGAATGGAATGGAATGGAATGGAATGGAATGGAGTGGAATGGAATGAACCAGAATGGAATGGAATCAACCCGAATGAAATGGAATGTAATTGAATGGAATGGAATGGAATGGAATGAAATGGAACGAAATGGAATCAACCCGAATTGAATGGAATGGAATGGAATAGAATGGAATGGAAAGGAATCAACCCGAATGGAATGGAATGGGATGGAATGGAATGGAATGGAATGGAATGGAATGGAATGGAATCAACATTAATGGAGTGGAATGGAATGGAATTGAATGGAATGGAATGGAACGGAATCAAACCGAATGCAATGGAATGGAATGGAATGGGATGGAATGGAATGGAATGCAATCACCCCTAATGGAATGGAATGGAATGGAATGGAATGGAATGGAATAGAATGGAATGGAATGGTATGGAATGGAATTGAATGGAATCAACGTGAATAGAATAAAATGGAATGGAATGGAATGGAATGGAATCAATCCGGATGGAACCAAATGGAATGGAATGGAACGGAATGGAATCAACCTGAATGGAATGGAATGGAATGGAATGGATTGCAATGGAATGGAACGAATCCGCATGGATTGGAATGGAATGGAATGGATTGCAATGGAATGGAATCAACCCGAATGGATTGGAATGGAATGGAATGGATTGAAAGGCAATGGAATGGAATCGAACCAAATGGAATGGAATGGAATGGAATGGAATGGAATGGAATGGAATGGAATGGAATCAACCCAAATGGAATGGAATGGAATGGAATGGAATGGAATGGAATGCAATGGAATGGAATGGAGTGGAATGGAATGGAATCAATCCGAATAGAGTAGTATGTAATGGAATGGAATAGAATTTAATGGAATGGAATGGAATGGAATGGAATCAACCAGAATGGAATGGAATGGAAAAGAATAGAATGGAATGGAATCAACCGAAATGGAATGGAATGGAATACAATGGAAAGGAATGGAATGGAATGGAATCAACCCAAATGGAATGGAATGGAATGGAACGGAATGGAATAGAATGGAATGGAATCAACCCGAGTGGAAGGGAATGGAATGCAATGGAATGGAAAGGAATGGAATGGAATGGAATGGAATCAATCCAAATGGAATGGAATGGAATGGTATGGAATGGAATCAACCCGACTGGAATGAAATTGAATGGAATGGATTCAACCCGAATAGAATGGAATGGAATAGAATGGAATAGAATGGAACGGACTGGAATCAACCCGAATGGAATGGAATGGAAGGGAAGGGAATGGAATGGAATGGAATGGAATGGAATGGAAGCAACACGAATGGAATGGAGTGGAATGGAATGGAATGAAATGGAACAAAATGCAATCAACCAGAATGGAATGGAATGGAATGGAATGGAATGGAATATAATGGAGTAGAATGGAAGGGATTGGAATGGAATGGAATGAAATATAATGAAATGGAATCAACCCGAATGGTATTGAATGGAATGGAAGGCAATGGAATGGAATGGAATGGAATCACCCCGAATGGAATGGAATGGAATGGAATGGAATGGAATGGAATGGAATAGAATGGAATCATCCCGAATGGAATGGAATGGAATGCAATGGAATGGAATGGAATGGAATGGAATGGCATGGAATGGAATAGAATGGAATCGTCCCGAATGGAATGGAATGGAATGGAAAGGAAAGTCATCAACCCGAAAGGAATGGAATGGAAGGGAATGGAATGGAATGGAATCAACTCGAATGGAATGGAATAAAATGGAATGAAATTCAATGAAATGGAACGGAATGGAATCAACCCGAATGGAATGGAATGGAATGGCATTGAATGGAATGGAATATAATGTAATCAACCCGAATGGATTGGAGTGGAATGGAATGGAATGGAATGGATTGGAATGGAACGAAATCAACATGAATTTAATGGAATGGAATGGAATGCATTGGAATGGAATAGAATGGAATCATCCCGAATGGAATGGAATGGAATGCAATGGAATAAACGGGAATGGAATGGAATGGAATGGAATCAACCCGAATGGAATGGAATGGAATGGAATGGAATGGAATGGAATGGAATGGAAAGGAATGGAATAGAATGGAATCAACCCCAGTGGAATGGAAAGTAATGGCATGGAATGGAATGGAATGGAATGGAATGGAATGGAATAAACCTGAATTGAATGGAATGGAATGGAATGGAATCAACATGTATCTAATGGAATGGAATGGAGTGGAATGGAATGGAATGGAATGGAATCAACCTGAGTGGAATGGAATGGAATGGAATGGATTGGAATGGAATGGAATCAAATGAAATGGAATGGTATGGAATGGAATGGAATGGAATCAACAAGAATGGACTGGAATGGGATGGAACGGAATGGAATCAACCCGAATGGAAAGGAATAGAATGGAATGGAATTAACACGAATCTAATGGAATGGAATGCAATGGAATCAAAACGAACGGAATGGAATGGAATTGAACGGAGTGGAATGGAATCAACCGGAATGGAATGGAATGGAATGCAACGGAATGGAATGGAATGGCATGGAATCAACCCAAATGGAACGGAATGAAATGGAATGGAATGCAATGGAATGGAATGGAATGGAATGGAATGGAATGGAATCAACATGAACGGAGTGGAATGGAATGGAATGGAATGGACTGGAATGGAATGGAATCAACCCGAATGGAATGGAATGGAATGGAATCGAATGGAGTGGAATCATCCCGAATGGAATGGAATGGAATGGAATGCAATGGAATGGAGTGGTATGTAATGGAATTGAAAGGAATCAACCCGAAGAGAATGAAATGTAATGGGATGGAATGGAATCAACCCGAATGGACTGGAATGGAAGAGAATGGAATGCAATGGAACGGAATGGAATCAACCTGAATGGAAAGGAATGGAATGGAAGGGAATGCAATGGATAGGAATCAACCAGAATGGAATGGAATGGAATGGAAGGGAATGCAATGGAGTGGAATCAACCCGAATGGATTGGAATGGAATGGAATTGAATGGAATGAAATGGAGTGGAATCAACCCGAATGGAATAGAATGGAATGGAATGGAATCAACCCGAATGTAATGGAATGGAATGGAATGGAATGAACCCGAATGGAATGGAATGGAATGGAATCAATGCGAATGGAAGGGAATGGATTGGAATCAACTCGAATGGAATGGAATGGAGTTGAATGGATTGGAATGATATGGAATGCAATGGAATCAATTCCTACGGAATGGAATGGAAAGCAATGGAAGGGAATCAACCTGAATGAAATAGAATGGAATGGAATACAATGGAATAGAATGGAACGGAATGGAATCAACCCGAATGGAATGGAATGGAATGGAATGGATTGCAATGGAATGGAATCAACCCAAATGGATTGGAATGGAATGGAATGGAATGAAAGGCAATGGAATGGAATCGACCCAAATGGAATGGAATGGAATGGAATGGAATGGAATGGAATGGAATCAACCCAAATGGAATGGAATGGAATGGAATAAAATGGAATGGAGTGGAATGGAATGGAATAAACCCGAATTGAATGGAATGGAATGGAATAAAATGGAATGGAGTGGAATGGAATGGAATCAACCCGAATTGAATAATATGTAATGGAATGGAGTAGAATGGAGTGGAATGGAATCGAATAAACCCGAATTGAATAGTATGTAATGGAATGGCATAGAATGGAATGGAATCGAATGGAATGGAAAGGAATGGAATCCACCTGAATGGAATGGAATGGAAAAGAATGGAATAGAATGGAATCAACCGAAATGGAATGGAATGAAATAGAATGGAAAGGAATGGAATGGAATGGAATCAACCCGAATGGAATGGAATTGAATGGAACGGAATGGAATAGAATGGAATGGAATCATCCCGAATGGAATGGAATGGAATGGCATGGAATGGAATGGAATGGAATGGAATGGAATCAATCCAAATGGAATGGAATGGGATGGTATGGAATGGAATGAACCCGAATGGAATGGAAAGGAATGGAATGGAATGGAATGGAATTGAATGGAATCAACGAGAATGGAAAGGAATGGAATGCAATGGAAAGGAATGGAATAGAATGGAATCAATGAGAATGGAATGGAATGGAATAGAATGGAACGGACTGGAATCAACCCGAATGAAATGCAATGGAAGGGTATGGAATGGAATGCAATGGAATGGAATCAACCCAAATGGAATGTTGTGGAATGTAATGGAATGAAATGGAACAAAAGGCAATCAACCCGAATGTAATGGAATGGAATGGAATAGAATATAATGGAATAGAATGGAAGGGATTCGAATGGAATGGAATGGAATGGAAAGGAATGGAATGGAATGGAATGGAATGGAATGGAATGGAATGAACCCAAATGGAATGGTGTGGAATGGAATGGAATGAAATGGAACAAAACGAAATCAACCCGAATGGAATGGAATGGAATGGAATGGAATGGAATGGAATATAATGGAATAGAATGGAAGGGATTGGAATGGAATGGAATGGAATGGAATGGAATATAATGGAATGGAATCAACCAGAATGGAACGGAATGGAATGGAATGCAATGGAATGCAATTACCCAGATTGGAATGGAATGGAATGGAATGGAATGGAATCAACGCGAATGGAATGGAATGGAATGGTATGAAAGTCAATGAAATGGAACGGAGTGGAATCAACCCGAATGGAATGGAATGGAATGGCATGGAATTGAAGGGAATGGAATGTAATCAACCCGAATGGATTGGAGTGGAATGGAATGGAATGGAATGGATTGGAATGGAATGGCATGGAATTGAAGGGAATGGAATGTAATCAACCCGAATGGATTGGAGTGGAATGGAATGAAATGGAATGGATTGGAATGGAACGGAATCAACACGAATTTAATGGAATGGAATGGAATGCAATGGAATGGAATGGACTGGAATCAACCCGATTGGATCGGAATGGAATGGAATGCAATGGAATCAACGGGAATGGAATGGAATGGAATGGAATCAACCCCAATGGAATGGAATGGAATGGAATATAATGGAATGGAATGGAATGGAATGGAATGGAATGGAATGGAATGGAATGGAATCAACCTGAATGGAATGGAATGGAATGGAAGGGAATGCAATGGAATGGAATCAACCCGAATGGATTGGAAAGGAATGGAATGGAATGGAATGGAATTGAATGGAATGGTATCAACCCGAATGGAATGGAATGGAATGGAATGGAATGGAATGGAATCAACCCGAATGGAATGGAATGGAGTGGAATAGAATGGAATAAACTCGAATGGAATGGAATGGAATGGAATGGAATGGAATGGAATTGAATGGAATGGAAAGGAATCAACCCGAACGGAATGGAATGGAATGGAATGGCATGGCATGGAATGGAATGGAATATAATCAACCCGAATTGAATGGAATGCAATGGAATGGAATGGATTCAACACGAATCTAATGGAATGGAATGGAATGGAATGGAACGGAATGGAATGGAATTGAACGGAATGGAATGGAATCAACCAGAATGGAATGGAATGGAACGGAATCAACCCGAATGGAACGGAATGCAATGGAATGGAATGCAATGGATTAGAATGGAATGGAATGGAATGGAATCAACATGAATGGAGTGGAATGGAATGGAATGGAATGGACTTGAATGGAATGGAAACAACTCGAAAGGAATGGAATGGAATGGAATGGAACGGAATGGAATCAGCCCGAATGGAATGCAATGGAATGGAATAGAATGGAATGGAATGGAATCAACCTGAATGGAATGGGATGGAATGGAAGGGAATGCAATGGAATGGAATGAACCCGAAATGATTGGAAAGGAATGGAATGGAATGGAATGGAATTGAATGGAATGGTATCAACCCGAATGGAATGGAATGGAATGGAATGGAATGGAATCAACCCGAATGGAATGGAATGGAATGGAAGCAACTCGAATAGAATGGAATGGAATGGAATGGAATGGAATGGAATGGAATGGAATGGAATCAACCCGAATGGAATGGAATGGAATGGAAGCAACTCGAATAGAATGGAATGGAATGGAATGGAATGGAATATAATCAACCCGATTGGAATGGAATGCAAAGGTATGGAATGGAATGAAATCAACCCGAATGGAATGGAATGGAATGGAATGGAATGGAATGGAATGGTATGGAATGGAATCAACCCGAATGGAATGGAATGGAATAGAATGGAATGGAATGGAATGGAATCAACCCGAATGGAATGGAATGGAATAGAATGGAATAGAATGGAACGGAATGGAATCAAACCGAATGGAATGGAATGGAATGGAATGGAATGGAATGGAATCAATCCGAATGGAATGGAGTGGAATGGAATGGAATGAAATGGAACAAAATGCAATCAACCCGAATGGAATGGAATGGAATGGAATGGAATGGAATGGAATGGAATGGAATGGAATATAATGGAATAGAATGGAAGGGATTGGAATGGAATGGAATGGAATGGAATGAAATTTAATGGAATGGAATCAACCCGAAAGGAATGGAATGGAGTGGAATGCAATGGAATGGAATTAAATGGAATCACCCCGAATGGAATGGAATGGAATGGAATGGAATGGAAAGGAATGGAATGGAATGGAATCAACCCGAATGCAATGGAATGGAAAGGAATGGAATGGAATAGAATGGAATGGAATCAACCCGAATGGATTGGAATTGAATGCATTGGAAAGCAATGGAATGGAATGGAATGGAATCAACCAGAATGGAATGGAATGCCATGGAATGGAATGGAATGGAATGGAATGGATTGGAATGGAATCAACCCGAATAGAATGGAATGGAATGGAATGGAATGGGTTTGAATGGAATCAACCCTAATAGAATGGAATGGAATGGAATGGAATTGAATGGAATGCAATGGAATGGAATGGAATCAACCCGAATGGAATGGAATGGATGGAATGGAATGGAATCAACCCGAAAGGAATGGGATGGAAGGGAATGGAATGGAATAGAATGGAATGGAATGGATTCAACCTGAATGGAATGGAATGGAATGAAATGCAATGCAATGGAATGGAATAGAATCAACCCGAATGGAATGGAAAGGAATGGCATGGAATGGAATGGAATGCAATGGAATCAACCCGAATGGAGTGGTGTGGAATGGAATGGAATGGAATGGATTGGAATGGAACGGAATCAACAGGAATCTAATGGAATGGAATTGAATGGAATGGACTGGAATCAACCCGATTGGAACGGAATGGAATGGAATGGAATGGAATCAACCGGAATGGAATTGAGTGTAATGGAATCTACCCGAATGGAAGGGAATGGAATGGAACGGAATGGAATGGAATGGAATGGTATGTAATGGAATTGAATGGAATCAACCCGAACAGAATGAAATGGAATGGAATGGAATGGAATCAACCCGAATGGAATGGAATGGAAGAGAATGGAATGCAATGGAACGGAATGGAATCAACCTGAATGGAAATTAATGGAATGGAAGGGAAGGCAATGCAAAGGAATCAACCTGAATGGAATGGAATGGAATGGAAGGGAATGCAATGGAGTGGAATCAACCCGAATGGATTGGAATGGAATGGAATTGAATGGAATGAAATGGAATGGAATCAACCCGAATGGAATGGAATGGAATGGAATGGAATGGAATGGAATGTAATCAACCGGAATGTAATGTAATGGAATGGAATGGAATGGAATGAACCCGAATGGAATGGAATGGAATGGAATGGAATGGACTGGAATGGAATATAATGATCCCGATTGGAATGGAATGCAATGGAATGGAATGGAATGGAATCAACCCGAATGGAATGGAATGGAATGGAATATAATGCAATCAACCCAAATGGAATGGAATGGAATGGAATGGAATGGAATGGAGTCAACCCGAATGGAATGGAATGGATTGGAATCAACTCGAATGGAATGGAATGGAGTTGAATGGATTGGAATGATATGGAATGCAATGGAATCAACTCGTATGGAATGGAATGGAAAGGAATGGAAGGGAATCAACCTGAATGAAATGGAATGGAATGGAAGACAACGGAATAGAATGGATCGGAATGGAATCAACCCGAATGGAATGGAATGGAATGGAATGGAATGGAATGGAATGGAATCAATCCAAATGGAATGGAATGGAATGGTGTGGAATGGAATCAAACCGAATGGAATGGAATGAAATGGAATGGAATGGATTGGAATCAACCCGAATGGAGTGGAGTGGAATTGAATGGAATGGAATGGATAGGAATGGAACGGAATCAACATGATTCTAATGGAATGGAATGGAATGGACTGGAATCAACCCGATTTTAAAGGAATGGAATGGAATGGAATGGAATCAACCGGAATGGAATGGAGTGGAATGGAATCAACCCGAATGGAACGGAATGGAATGGAACGGAATGAAATGGAATGGCATGGAATCAACCAGAAAGCAGTGGAATGGAATGGAAAGGAATTGAATGGAATCAATCCGAATGCAATGTAATGTAATGTAATGGAATGGAATTGAATCAACCCGAATGGAATGGAATGGAAAGGAATGCAACGGACCGGAATCAACCTGAATGGAATGGTATGGAAGGGAATGGAATGGAAGGGAATGGAATGGAATGAATCCGAATGGAATGGAATGTACCTGAATGGAATGGAATGGAATGGAATGAAATGGAAAGAAATGGAATCAACTCGAATGGAATGGAATGGAATACATCGGAATGTAATGGAATCAAACAGAATTGAATGGAAAGTAATTGAATGGAATGGAATGGAATGGAATGGAATGGAATGAAATGGAATCAACCCGAAAGGAATGGAATTGAATGGAATGGAATGGAATTGAATGAAATGGAATCAACTCGGAAGGAATGGAATTGAATGGAATGGAATGGAATGGAGTGGAATGGAATGAACCAGAATGGAATGAAATCAACCCGAATGGAATGGAATGGAATGGAATGGAATGGAATGGAATGGACAGGATTCAACCCGAATGGAATGGAATGGAAGGGAATGGAATGGAACGGAATGGAATGGAATCAACCCGAAAGGAATGGAATGTAATTGAATGGAATGGAATGGAATGGAATGAAATGGAACGAAATGGAATCAAACCGAATTGAATGGAATGGAATGGAATGGAATGGAATGGAATGGAAAGAAATCAACCCGAATGGAATGGAATGGAATGACATGGAATGGAATGGAATCAACATGAATGGAAAGGAATGGCATGGAATGGAATGGAATGGAGTGGAATGGAATGATCCAGAATGGAATGAAATCAACCCAAATGGAATGGAATGGAGTGGAATGGAATGGAATGGAATGGAATGGAATCAACCGGAACGGAGTGGAATGGCATGGAATGGAATGGAATGGAATGGAATGGACAGGATTCAACCCGAATGGAATGGAATGGAAGGGAATGGAATGGAACGGAATGGAATGGAATCAACCCGAATGAAATGGAATGTAATTGAATGGAATGGAATGGAATGGAATGAAATGGAACGAAATGGAATCAACCCGAATGGAATGGAATGGAATGGAATAGAATGGAATGGAAAGGAATCAACCCGAATGGAATGGAATGGGATGGAATGGAATGGAATGGAATGGAATGGAATCAACATGAATGGAGTGGAATGGAATGGAATTGAATGGAATGGAATGGAACGGAATCAAACCGAATGCAATGGAATGGAATGGAATGGGATGGAATGGAATGGAATGCAATCACCCCTAATGGAATGGAATGGAATGGAATGGAATAGAATGGAATGGAATGGTATGGAATGGAATTGAATGGAATCAACGTGAATAGAATAAAATGGAATGGAATGGAATGGAATGGAATCAATCCGGATGGAACCAAATGGAATGGAATGGAACGGAATGGAATCAACCTGAATGGAATGGAATGGAATGGAATGGATTGCAATGGAATGGAACGAATCCGCATGGATTGGAATGGAATGGAATGGATTGCAATGGAATGGAATCAACCCGAATGGATTGGAATGGAATGGAATGGAATGAAAGGCAATGGAATGGAATCGACCCAAATGGAATGGAATGGAATGGAATGGAATGGAATGGAATGGAATCAACCCAAATGGAATGGAATGGAATGGAATGGAATGGAATGGAATGCAATGGAATGGAATGGAGTGGAATGGAATGGAATCAATCCGAATAGAGTAGTATGTAATGGAATGGAATAGAATTTAATGGAATGGAATGGAATGGAATGGAATCAACCAGAATGGAATGGAATGGAAAAGAATAGAATGGAATGGAATCAACCGAAATGGAATGGAATGGAATACAATGGAAAGGAATGGAATGGAATGGAATCAACCCAAATGGAATGGAATGGAATGGAACGGAATGGAATAGAATGGAATGGAATCAACCCGAGTGGAAGGGAATGGAATGCAATGGAATGGAAAGGAATGGAATGGAATGGAATGGAATCAATCCAAATGGAATGGAATGGAATGGTATGGAATGGAATCAACCCGACTGGAATGAAATTGAATGGAATGGATTCAACCCGAATAGAATGGAATGGAATAGAATGGAATAGAATGGAACGGACTGGAATCAACCCGAATGGAATGGAATGGAAGGGAAGGGAATGGAATGGAATGGAATGGAATGGAATGGAAGCAACACGAATGGAATGGAGTGGAATGGAATGGAATGAAATGGAACAAAATGCAATCAACCAGAATGGAATGGAATGGAATGGAATGGAATGGAATATAATGGAGTAGAATGGAAGGGATTGGAATGGAATGGAATGGAATATAATGAAATGGAATCAACCCGAATGGTATTGAATGGAATGGAAGGCAATGGAATGGAATGGAATGGAATCACCCCGAATGGAATGGAATGGAATGGAATGGAATGGAATGGAATAGAATGGAATCATCCCGAATGGAATGGAATGGAATGCAATGGAATGGAATGGAATGGAATGGAATGGCATGGAATGGAATAGAATGGAATCGTCCCGAATGGAATGGAATGGAATGGAAAGGAAAGTCATCAACCCGAAAGGAATGGAATGGAAGGGAATGGAATGGAATGGAATCAACTCGAATGGAATGGAATAAAATGGAATGAAATTCAATGAAATGGAACGGAATGGAATCAACCCGAATGGAATGGAATGGAATGGAATGGAATGGAAGGGAAGGGAATGGAATGGAATGGAATGGAATGGAATGGAAGCAACACGAATGGAATGGAGTGGAATGGAATGGAATGAAATGGAACAAAATGCAATCAACCAGAATGGAATGGAATGGAATGGAATGGAATGGAATATAATGGAGTAGAATGGAAGGGATTGGAATGGAATGGAATGGAATATAATGAAATGGAATCAACCCGAATGGTATTGAATGGAATGGAAGGCAATGGAATGGAATGGAATGGAATCACCCCGAATGGAATGGAATGGAATGGAATGGAATGGAATGGAATAGAATGGAATCATCCCGAATGGAATGGAATGGAAAGGAATCAACGCGAATGGAACGGAATGCAATGGAATGGAATGCAATGGATTAGAATGGAATGGAATGGAATGGAATCAACATGAATGGAGTGGAATGGAATGGTATGGAATGGACTTGAATGGAATGGAATCAACCCGAAAGGAATGGAGTGGAATGGAATGGAATGGAATCAACCCGAATGGAATGGAATGGAATGGAATACAATGGAATGGAATGGAATGGAATGGAATGGAATCAACCTGAATGGAATGGAATGGAATGGAAGGGAATGCAATGGAATGGAATCAACCCGAATGGATTGGAAAGGAATGGAATGGAATGGAATGGAATTGAATGGAATGGTATCAACCCGAATGGAATGGAATGGAATGGAATGGAATGGAATGGAATGGAATCAACCCGAATGGAATGGAATGGAGTGGAATAGAATGGAATAAACTCGAATGGAATGGAATGGAATGGAATGGAATGGAATGGAATTGAATGGAATGGAAAGGAATCAACCCGAACGGAATGGAATGGAATGGAATGGCATGGCATGGAATGGAATGGAATATAATCAACCCGAATTGAATGGAATGCAATGGAATGGAATGGATTCAACACGAATCTAATGGAATGGAATGGAATGGAATGGAATAGAACGGAATGGAATGGAATTGAACGGAATGGAATGGAATCAACCAGAATGGAATGGAATGGAATGGAATCAACCCGAATGGAACGGAATGCAATGGAATGGAATGCAATGGATTAGAATGGAATGGAATGGAATGGAATCAACATGAATGGAGTGGAATGGAATGGAATGGAATGGACTTGAATGGAATGGAAACAACTCGAAAGGAATGGCATGGAATGGAATGGAACGGAATGGAATCAGCCCGAATGGAATGCAATGGAATGGAATAGAATGGAATGGAATGGAATCAACCTGAATGGAATGGGATGGAATGGAAGGGAATGCAATGGAATGGAATGAACCCGAAATGATTGGAAAGGAATGGAATGGAATGGAATGGAATTGAATGGAATGGTATCAACCCGAATGGAATGGAATGGAATGGAATGGAATGGAATCAACCCGAATGGAATGGAATGGAATGGAAGCAACTCGAATAGAATGGAATGGAATGGAATGGAATGGAATGGAATGGAATGGAATCAACCCGAATGGAATGGAATGGAATGGAAGCAACTCGAATAGAATGGAATGGAATGGAATGGAATGGAATGGAATATAATCAACCCGATTGGAATGGAATGCAAAGGTATGGAATGGAATGAAATCAACCCGAATGGAATGGAATGGAATGGAATGGAATGGAATGGAATGGAATGGAATGGTATGGAATGGAATCAACCCGAATGGAATGGAATGGAATAGAATGGAATGGAATGGAATGGAATCAACCCGAATGGAATGGAATGGAATAGAATGGAATAGAATGGAACGGAATGGAATCAAACCGAATGGAATGGAATGGAATGGAATGGAATGGAATGGAATCAATCCGAATGGAATGGAGTGGAATGGAATGGAATGAAATGGAACAAAATGCAATCAACCCGAATGGAATGGAATGGAATGGAATGGAATGGAATGGAATGGAATATAATGGAATAGAATGGAAGGGATTGGAATGGAATGGAATGGAATGGAATGAAATTTAATGGAATGGAATCAACCCGAAAGGAATGGAATGGAGTGGAATGCAATGGAATGGAATTAAATGGAATCACCCCGAATGGAATGGAATGGAATGGAATGGAATGGAAAGGAATGGAATGGAATGGAATCAACCCGAAAGCAATGGAATGGAAAGGAATGGAATGGAATAGAATGGAATGGAATCAACCCGAATGGATTGGAATTGAATGCATTGGAAAGCAATGGAATGGAATGGAATGGAATCAACCAGAATGGAATGGAATGCCATGGAATGGAATGGAATGGAATGGAATGGATTGGAATGGAATCAACCCGAATAGAATGGAATGGAAAGGAATGGAATGGGTTTGAATGGAATCAACCCTAATAGAATGGAATGGAATGGAATGGAATTGAATGGAATGCAATGGAATGGAATGGAATCAACCCGAATGGAATGGAATGGATGGAATGGAATGGAATCAACCCGAAAGGAATGGGATGGAAGGGAATGGAATGGAATAGAATGGAATGGAATGGATTCAACCTGAATGGAATGGAATGGAATGAAATGCAATGCAATGGAATGGAATAGAATCAACCCGAATGGAATGGAAAGGAATGGCATGGAATGGAATGGAATGCAATGGAATCAACCCGAATGGAGTGGTGTGGAATGGAATGGAATGGAATGGATTGGAATGGAACGGAATCAACAGGAATCTAATGGAATGGAATTGAATGGAATGGACTGGAATCAACCCGATTGGAACGGAATGGAATGGAATGGAATGGAATCAACCGGAATGGAATTGAGTGTAATGGAATCTACCCGAATGGAAGGGAATGGAATGGAACGGAATGGAATGGAATGGAATGGTATGTAATGGAATTGAATGGAATCAACCCGAACAGAATGAAATGGAATGGAATGGAATGGAATCAACCCGAATGGAATGGAATGGAAGAGAATGGAATGCAATGGAACGGAATGGAATCAACCTGAATGGAAATGAATGGAATGGAAGGGAAGGCAATGCAAAGGAATCAACCCGAATGGAATGGAATGGAATGGAATAGAATGGAATGAAAGGAATCAACCCGAATGGAATGGAATGGAATGGAATGGAATGGCATGGAATCAACCCGAATGGAATAGAAGTGAAAGGAATGGAATGGAGTGGAATGGAACAGAATGGAAAAGAATGGAATGGTTTCAACACGAATCTAATGGAATGGAATGGAATGGGATGGAATGGAATCAACTGGAATGGAATGGAATGGAATCGAATGGAATGGAATCAACCCGAATGGAATGGAATGGGAAGGAATGGAATGGATCCTACCCGAATGCAAAGGAATGGAATGGAATGGAATTGCATGGAATGGAATCAAAACGAGTCTAATGGAATGGAATGGAATGGAATGGAATCAACACGAATGGAATGGAATGGAATGGAATGCAATGGAATGGAATGGAAGGGAATCAATCCGAAATAATTGTAATGGAATGGAATGGAAAGGAATCATCCCGAATGGAATGGAACAGTGTGCAATCATCTCGAATGGAATGAAATGTAATGGAATCGAATCAACCTGAATGGAATGGAATGGAATGGAATGGAGCCAACCCGAATAGAATGGAATGGATTGGAATCAACTCGAATGGCATGGAATGGAATTCATTGGAATGTAATGGAATGGAAAGCAATGGAATCAACTCGTATGGAGTGGAATGGAATGGAATGGAAAGGAATGAAATGGAATGGAATGGAATGGAGAAACCCGAAGGGAATATACTGGAATGGAATGGAATGGAATGGAATAAACCCGAATGGAATGAAATGGAATGGAATGGAATGGAATGGAATGGAAACGAATGCAATGGAATCAACCCGAATAGAAAGAAAAGCAATGGAATGCAATGGAATGGAATGGAATGGAATGGAATGGAATCAACCCGAATGGAATGGAATGGAATGGAATGGAATGGAATGCAATAGAGTGGAATCAACCCGAATGGAATGCAATGGAATGGCACGGAATGGAATGCAATGGAAAGTAATCAACCGGAATGGAGTGGACTGGAATGGAATGGAATGGAATGGAATAGAATCAACGCGAATCTAATGGAATGGAATGGAATGGAATGGAATGGAATGGAATGGACTGGAATGGAATCAACCGGAATGGAATGGAATGGAATGGAATGGAATGGAATGGAATGGAATCAACCCGAATGGAATGGAATGGAATGGAATGGAATGGAATGGAATGGAATCAACCCGAATGTAAAGGAATGGAATGGCATGGAATGGAATGGAATGGAATGGAATCAACCCGAATGGAATGGAATGGAATGGCATGGAATGCAGTGGAATGGAATGGAGTCAATCCGACTGGAAAGGAATGGAATGGAAAGGAAAGGAATGGAATGCAACGGAATGGAATGGAATGGAATGGAGTGGAATCAACTCGAATGGAATGGAATGGAATGGAATGGAATGGAATGGAATGGAATATAATCAACCCGATTGGAATTTAATGCAGTGGAATGGAATGAAATGGAATCAATGCGAATGGAATGGAATGGAATGGAATATAATGCAATCAACCAAAATGGAATGGAATGGAATGGAATGGAGTCAACCCGAATGGAATGGAATGGATTTTAGTCAACACGAATGGAATGGAATGCAGTTGAATGGAATAGAATGGAATCATCTTGTATGGAATGGAATGGAAAGGAATGGAATCGAACGGAATGGAATGGAATGGAATGGAATGGAATGGGGTGGAATGGAATGGACAATCCCGAAGGGAATGTAAAGGAATGGAATGGAATGGAATGGAATGGAATGGAATGGGATGGAGTAAACCCGAATGGCATGAAATGGAATGGAATGAAATGGAATGGAATGGAAAGGAATGCAATGAAATCAACCCGAATGGAATGGAAAGGAATGGAATGGACTGGAAGGGAATGGAATGCAATGGAATCAAACCGACTGGAATGGAATGAAATGGAATGGAAAGGAATGGAATCAAACCGAATGGAATGGAATGGAATGGATTGGAATCAACACAAATGAAATGGAATGGAATGGAAAGGAATGGAATCAGCCCGAATGGAATGGAATGGAATGGAATGGAATGGAATGGAATGGAACCAAACCGAATTGATTGGAATGGAATGGAATGGAAAGGAGTGGAATGGAATGGAATATAATGGAATGGAATGGAATGGAATCAACCCGAATTTAATGGAATGCAATGGAAAGGAATGGAATCGAATCAACACGAATGGAATGGAATGGAATGGAATCAACTCGAATGGAATGGAATGGAATGGAATGGAATGCAATGGAATGGAATGGAATCAACCCGAATGGAATGCAATGCATTGTAGTGGAATGGAATGGAATCAACCCGAATAGAATGGAATGGAATGGAAGGGAATGTTATGGAATGGAATGGAATCAATCCGAAATAAATGGAATGGAATGGAATGGAATGGAATGAACCCGAATGGATTGGAATGCAGTGGAATCAACTCGAATGGAATGGAATGGAACGGAATCAACCCCAATGGAATGGAATGGAATGCAATGGAATGGAATGGATTGGAATGGAATTAACCCGAATGGAATGGAATGGAATGGAATCAACTCGAATGGAATGCAATGGAATGGAATAGAATGGGACATAATCAACACGATTGGAATGGAAGGCAATGGAAATAAATGGAATGGAATCAACCCGAATGGAATGGAATGGAATGGAATGGAATGGAATGGAATGCAATCAACCCGAATGGAGTGGAATGGAGTCAACCCGAATGGAATGGAATGGATTGGAATCAACTCGAATGGAATGGAATGGAATGGAACGGAATCAACTCATATGGAATGGAATGGAAAGGAATGGAATGGAATCGAATGGAATGGAGTTGAGTGGAATGTAATGTAATGGAATGGAATGGAATCAACACGAATGGAATGGAATTGAATGGAATGGAATGGATTGGAACAGAATGGAAAGGAATGGAATGGAATCAATGCGAATGGAATGCAATGGAATGGATTGGAATGGAATAGAATGGAATGGATTGGAATGGAATGGAATGAAATGGAATATAATGTAATGGATTCAAGCTCAATGGAATGGAATGGAATGGAATGGAATAGAATGGAATCAACCCGAATGAAATGGCATGGAATGGAATGGAATGGAATGGAATTGAATGGAATCAACCCAAATGGAATGGAATGGAATGGAATGGAATGGAATGGAATGGAATGGAATGGAATCATCCCGAATGAAATGGAGTGGAATGGAATGGAATGGAATGGAATGGAAAGAAATCAAACCGAAAGGAATGGAATGGAAGGGAATGGAATGGAATAGAATGGAATGGAATGGAAACAACCCGAATGGAATGGAATGGAATGGAATGAAATGCAATGAAATGGAACGGAATGGAATCAAACCGAATGGAATGGAATGGAATGGCATGGAATGGAACGGAATGCAATGGAATGGAATCAACCCGAATGGAGTGGAGTGGAATGGAATGGAATGCAATGGAATGGAATGAAATCAACCCAAATGTAATGGAATGGAATGGAATGGAATGGAATGGAATCAACCTGAGTGGAATGGAATGGAATGGAATAGATTGGAATGGAATGGAATCAAATGAAATGGAATGGTATGGAATGGAATGGAATGGAATCAACAAGAATCGACTGGAATGGGATGGAACGGAATGGAATCAACCCGAATGGAAAGGAATAGAATGGAATGGATTTAACACGAATCTAATAGAATGGAATGCAATGGAATCAAAACGAATGGAATGGAATGGAATTGAACGGAATGGAATGGAATCAACCGGAATGGAATGGAATGGAATGCAACGGAATTGAATGGAATGGAATGGAATCAACCCGAATGGAACGGAATGCAATGGAATGGAATGCAATGGAATGAAATGGAATGGAATGGAATGGAATCAACATGAACGGAGTGGAATGGAAAGGAATGGAATGGACTGGAATGGAATGGAATCAACCCGAACAGAATGAAATGGAATGGAATGGAATGGAATCAACCCAAATGGAATGGAATGGAAGAGAATGGAATGCAATGGAACGGAATGGAATCAACCTGAATGGAAATCAATGGAATGGAAGGGAAGGCAATGCAAAGGAATCAACCTGAATGGAATGGAATGGAATGGAAGGGAATGCAATGGAGTGGAATCAACCCGAATGGATTGGAATGGAATGGAATTGAATGGAATGAAATGGAATGGAATCAACCCGAATGGAATGGAATGGAATGGAATGGAATGGAATGTAATCAACCGGAATGTAATGTAATGGAATGGAATGGAATGGAATGAACCCGAATGGAATGGAATGGAATGGAATGGAATGGAATGGAATGGAATGGACTGGAATGGAATATAATGATCCCGATTGGAATGGAATGCAATGGAATGGAATGGAATGGAATCAACCCGAATGGAATGGAATGGAATGGAATATAATGCAATCAACCCAAATGGAATGGAATGGAATGGAATGGAATGGAATGGAGTCAACCCGAATGGAATGGAATGGATTGGAATCAACTCGAATGGAATGGAATGGAGTTGAATGGATTGGAATGATATGGAATGCAATGGAATCAACTCGTATGGAATGGAATGGAAAGGAATGGAAGGGAATCAACCTGAATGAAATGGAATGGAATGGAAGACAACGGAATAGAATGGATCGGAATGGAATCAACCCGAATGGAATGGAATGGAATGGAATGGAATGGAATGGAATGGAATGGAATCAATCCAAATGGAATGGAATGGAATGGTGTGGAATGGAATCAAACCGAATGGAATGGAATGAAATGGAATGGAATGGATTGGAATCAACCCGAATGGAGTGGAGTGGAATTGAATGGAATGGAATGGATAGGAATGGAACGGAATCAACATGATTCTAATGGAATGGAATGGAATGGACTGGAATCAACCCGATTTTAAAGGAATGGAATGGAATGGAATGGAATCAACCGGAATGGAATGGAGTGGAATGGAATCAACCCAAATGGAACGGAATGGAATGGAACGGAATGAAATGGAATGGCATGGAATCAACCAGAAAGCAGTGGAATGGAATGGAAAGGAATTGAATGGAATCAATCCGAATGCAATGCAATGTAATGTAATGGAATGGAATTGAATCAACCCGAATGGAATGGAATGGAAAGGAATGCAACGGACCGGAATCAACCTGAATGGAATGGTATGGAAGGGAATGGAATGGAAGGGAATGGAATGGAATGAATCCGAATGGAATGGAATGTACCTGAATGGAATGGAATGGAATGGAATGAAATGGAAAGAAATGGAATCAACTCGAATGGAATGGAATGGAATACATCGGAATGTAATGGAATCAAACAGAATTGAATGGAAAGTAATTGAATGGAATGGAATGGAATGGAATGGAATGGAATGAAATGGAATCAACCCGAAAGGAATGGAATTGAATGGAATGGAATGGAATTGAATGAAATGGAATCAACTCGGAAGGAATGGAATGGAATGGAATGGAATGGAATGGAGTGGAATGGAATGAACCAGAATGGAATGGAATCAACCCGAATGAAATGGAATGTAATTGAATGGAATGGAATGGAATGGAATGAAATGGAACGAAATGGAATCAACCCGAATTGAATGGAATGGAATGGAATAGAATGGAATGGAAAGGAATCAACCCGAATGGAATGGAATGGGATGGAATGGAATGGAATGGAATGGAATGGAATGGAATGGAATGGAATCAACATTAATGGAGTGGAATGGAATGGAATTGAATGGAATGGAATGGAACGGAATCAAACCGAATGCAATGGAATGGAATGGAATGGGATGGAATGGAATGGAATGCAATCACCCCTAATGGAATGGAATGGAATGGAATGGAATGGAATGGAATAGAATGGAATGGAATGGTATGGAATGGAATTGAATGGAATCAACGTGAATAGAATAAAATGGAATGGAATGGAATGGAATGGAATCAATCCGGATGGAACCAAATGGAATGGAATGGAACGGAATGGAATCAACCTGAATGGAATGGAATGGAATGGAATGGATTGCAATGGAATGGAACGAATCCGCATGGATTGGAATGGAATGGAATGGATTGCAATGGAATGGAATCAACCCGAATGGATTGGAATGGAATGGAATGGATTGAAAGGCAATGGAATGGAATCGAACCAAATGGAATGGAATGGAATGGAATGGAATGGAATGGAATGGAATGGAATCAACCCAAATGGAATGGAATGGAATGGAATGGAATGGAATGGAATGCAATGGAATGGAATGGAGTGGAATGGAATGGAATCAATCCGAATAGAGTAGTATGTAATGGAATGGAATAGAATTTAATGGAATGGAATGGAATGGAATGGAATCAACCAGAATGGAATGGAATGGAAAAGAATAGAATGGAATGGAATCAACCGAAATGGAATGGAATGGAATACAATGGAAAGGAATGGAATGGAATGGAATCAACCCAAATGGAATGGAATGGAATGGAACGGAATGGAATAGAATGGAATGGAATCAACCCGAGTGGAAGGGAATGGAATGCAATGGAATGGAAAGGAATGGAATGGAATGGAATGGAATCAATCCAAATGGAATGGAATGGAATGGTATGGAATGGAATCAACCCGACTGGAATGAAATTGAATGGAATGGATTCAACCCGAATAGAATGGAATGGAATAGAATGGAATAGAATGGAACGGACTGGAATCAACCCGAATGGAATGGAATGGAAGGGAAGGGAATGGAATGGAATGGAATGGAATGGAATGGAAGCAACACGAATGGAATGGAGTGGAATGGAATGGAATGAAATGGAACAAAATGCAATCAACCAGAATGGAATGGAATGGAATGGAATGGAATGGAATATAATGGAGTAGAATGGAAGGGATTGGAATGGAATGGAATGAAATATAATGAAATGGAATCAACCCGAATGGTATTGAATGGAATGGAAGGCAATGGAATGGAATGGAATGGAATCACCCCGAATGGAATGGAATGGAATGGAATGGAATGGAATGGAATGGAATAGAATGGAATCATCCCGAATGGAATGGAATGGAATGCAATGGAATGGAATGGAATGGAATGGAATGGCATGGAATGGAATAGAATGGAATCGTCCCGAATGGAATGGAATGGAATGGAAAGGAAAGTCATCAACCCGAAAGGAATGGAATGGAAGGGAATGGAATGGAATGGAATCAACTCGAATGGAATGGAATAAAATGGAATGAAATTCAATGAAATGGAACGGAATGGAATCAACCCGAATGGAATGGAATGGAATGGCATTGAATGGAATGGAATATAATGTAATCAACCCGAATGGATTGGAGTGGAATGGAATGGAATGGAATGGATTGGAATGGAACGAAATCAACATGAATTTAATGGAATGGAATGGAATGCATTGGAATGGAATAGAATGGAATCATCCCGAATGGAATGGAATGGAATGCAATGGAATAAACGGGAATGGAATGGAATGGAATGGAATCAACCCGAATGGAATGGAATGGAATGGAATGGAATGGAATGGAATGGAATGGAAAGGAATGGAATAGAATGGAATCAACCCCAGTGGAATGGAAAGTAATGGCATGGAATGGAATGGAATGGAATGGAATGGAATGGAATAAACCTGAATTGAATGGAATGGAATGGAATGGAATCAACATGTATCTAATGGAATGGAATGGAGTGGAATGGAATGGAATGGAATGGAATCAACCTGAGTGGAATGGAATGGAATGGAATGGATTGGAATGGAATGGAATCAAATGAAATGGAATGGTATGGAATGGAATGGAATGGAATCAACAAGAATGGACTGGAATGGGATGGAACGGAATGGAATCAACCCGAATGGAAAGGAATAGAATGGAATGGAATTAACACGAATCTAATGGAATGGAATGCAATGGAATCAAAACGAACGGAATGGAATGGAATTGAACGGAGTGGAATGGAATCAACCGGAATGGAATGGAATGGAATGCAACGGAATGGAATGGAATGGCATGGAATCAACCCAAATGGAACGGAATGAAATGGAATGGAATGCAATGGAATGGAATGGAATGGAATGGAATGGAATGGAATGGAATCAACATGAACGGAGTGGAATGGAATGGAATGGAATGGACTGGAATGGAATGGAATCAACCCGAATGGAATGGAATGGAATGGAATCGAATGGAGTGGAATCATCCCGAATGGAATGGAATGGAATGGAATGCAATGGAATGGAGTGGTATGTAATGGAATTGAAAGGAATCAACCCGAAGAGAATGAAATGTAATGGGATGGAATGGAATCAACCCGAATGGACTGGAATGGAAGAGAATGGAATGCAATGGAACGGAATGGAATCAACCTGAATGGAAAGGAATGGAATGGAAGGGAATGCAATGGATAGGAATCAACCAGAATGGAATGGAATGGAATGGAAGGGAATGCAATGGAGTGGAATCAACCCGAATGGATTGGAATGGAATGGAATTGAATGGAATGAAATGGAGTGGAATCAACCCGAATGGAATAGAATGGAATGGAATGGAATCAACCCGAATGTAATGGAATGGAATGGAATGGAATGAACCCGAATGGAATGGAATGGAATGGAATCAATGCGAATGGAAGGGAATGGATTGGAATCAACTCGAATGGAATGGAATGGAGTTGAATGGATTGGAATGATATGGAATGCAATGGAATCAATTCCTACGGAATGGAATGGAAAGCAATGGAAGGGAATCAACCTGAATGAAATAGAATGGAATGGAATACAATGGAATAGAATGGAACGGAATGGAATCAACCCGAATGGAATGGAATGGAATGGAATGGATTGCAATGGAATGGAATCAACCCAAATGGATTGGAATGGAATGGAATGGAATGAAAGGCAATGGAATGGAATCGACCCAAATGGAATGGAATGGAATGGAATGGAATGGAATGGAATGGAATCAACCCAAATGGAATGGAATGGAATGGAATAAAATGGAATGGAGTGGAATGGAATGGAATAAACCCGAATTGAATGGAATGGAATGGAATAAAATGGAATGGAGTGGAATGGAATGGAATCAACCCGAATTGAATAATATGTAATGGAATGGAGTAGAATGGAGTGGAATGGAATCGAATAAACCCGAATTGAATAGTATGTAATGGAATGGCATAGAATGGAATGGAATCGAATGGAATGGAAAGGAATGGAATCCACCTGAATGGAATGGAATGGAAAAGAATGGAATAGAATGGAATCAACCGAAATGGAATGGAATGAAATAGAATGGAAAGGAATGGAATGGAATGGAATCAACCCGAATGGAATGGAATTGAATGGAACGGAATGGAATAGAATGGAATGGAATCATCCCGAATGGAATGGAATGGAATGGCATGGAATGGAATGGAATGGAATGGAATGGAATCAATCCAAATGGAATGGAATGGGATGGTATGGAATGGAATGAACCCGAATGGAATGGAAAGGAATGGAATGGAATGGAATGGAATTGAATGGAATCAACGAGAATGGAAAGGAATGGAATGCAATGGAAAGGAATGGAATAGAATGGAATCAATGAGAATGGAATGGAATGGAATAGAATGGAACGGACTGGAATCAACCCGAATGAAATGCAATGGAAGGGTATGGAATGGAATGCAATGGAATGGAATCAACCCAAATGGAATGTTGTGGAATGTAATGGAATGAAATGGAACAAAAGGCAATCAACCCGAATGTAATGGAATGGAATGGAATAGAATATAATGGAATAGAATGGAAGGGATTCGAATGGAATGGAATGGAATGGAAAGGAATGGAATGGAATGGAATGGAATGGAATGGAATGGAATGAACCCAAATGGAATGGTGTGGAATGGAATGGAATGAAATGGAACAAAACGAAATCAACCCGAATGGAATGGAATGGAATGGAATGGAATGGAATGGAATATAATGGAATAGAATGGAAGGGATTGGAATGGAATGGAATGGAATGGAATGGAATATAATGGAATGGAATCAACCAGAATGGAACGGAATGGAATGGAATGCAATGGAATGCAATTACCCAGATTGGAATGGAATGGAATGGAATGGAATGGAATCAACGCGAATGGAATGGAATGGAATGGTATGAAAGTCAATGAAATGGAACGGAGTGGAATCAACCCGAATGGAATGGAATGGAATGGCATGGAATTGAAGGGAATGGAATGTAATCAACCCGAATGGATTGGAGTGGAATGGAATGGAATGGAATGGATTGGAATGGAATGGCATGGAATTGAAGGGAATGGAATGTAATCAACCCGAATGGATTGGAGTGGAATGGAATGAAATGGAATGGATTGGAATGGAACGGAATCAACACGAATTTAATGGAATGGAATGGAATGCAATGGAATGGAATGGACTGGAATCAACCCGATTGGATCGGAATGGAATGGAATGCAATGGAATCAACGGGAATGGAATGGAATGGAATGGAATCAACCCCAATGGAATGGAATGGAATGTAAAGGAATTGAATGGAAAAGAATGGAATCAACCCGAAGGGAATGGAATGGAATGGAATAGAATGGAATAAACCCGAATGGAATGGAATTGAATGGAATGGAATGGAATGGAATTGAATGGAATGGAAGGCAATCAAGCCGAATGGAATGGAATGGAATGGAATGGCATGGCATGGAATGGAATGGAATATAATCAACCCGAATTGAATGGAATGGAATGGAATGGAATGGAATCAACACGAATCTAATGGAATGGAATGGAATGGAATGGAATTGAACGGAATGGAATGTAATCAACCGGAATGGAATGGAATGGAAAGGAATCAACGCGAATGGAACGGAATGCAATGGAATGGAATGCAATGGATTAGAATGGAATGGAATGGAATGGAATCAACATGAATGGAGTGGAATGGAATGGTATGGAATGGACTTGAATGGAATGGAATCAACCCGAAAGGAATGGAATGGAATGGAATGGAATGGAATCAACCCGAATGGAATGGAATGGAATGGAATATAATGGAATGGAATGGAATGGAATGGAATGGAATGGAATGGAATGGAATGGAATCAACCTGAATGGAATGGAATGGAATGGAAGGGAATGCAATGGAATGGAATCAACCCGAATGGATTGGAAAGGAATGGAATGGAATGGAATGGAATTGAATGGAATGGTATCAACCCGAATGGAATGGAATGGAATGGAATGGAATGGAATGGAATCAACCCGAATGGAATGGAATGGAGTGGAATAGAATGGAATAAACTCGAATGGAATGGAATGGAATGGAATGGAATGGAATGGAATTGAATGGAATGGAAAGGAATCAACCCGAACGGAATGGAATGGAATGGAATGGCATGGCATGGAATGGAATGGAATATAATCAACCCGAATTGAATGGAATGCAATGGAATGGAATGGATTCAACACGAATCTAATGGAATGGAATGGAATGGAATGGAACGGAATGGAATGGAATTGAACGGAATGGAATGGAATCAACCAGAATGGAATGGAATGGAACGGAATCAACCCGAATGGAACGGAATGCAATGGAATGGAATGCAATGGATTAGAATGGAATGGAATGGAATGGAATCAACATGAATGGAGTGGAATGGAATGGAATGGAATGGACTTGAATGGAATGGAAACAACTCGAAAGGAATGGAATGGAATGGAATGGAACGGAATGGAATCAGCCCGAATGGAATGCAATGGAATGGAATAGAATGGAATGGAATGGAATCAACCTGAATGGAATGGGATGGAATGGAAGGGAATGCAATGGAATGGAATGAACCCGAAATGATTGGAAAGGAATGGAATGGAATGGAATGGAATTGAATGGAATGGTATCAACCCGAATGGAATGGAATGGAATGGAATGGAATGGAATCAACCCGAATGGAATGGAATGGAATGGAAGCAACTCGAATAGAATGGAATGGAATGGAATGGAATGGAATGGAATGGAATGGAATGGAATCAACCCGAATGGAATGGAATGGAATGGAAGCAACTCGAATAGAATGGAATGGAATGGAATGGAATGGAATATAATCAACCCGATTGGAATGGAATGCAAAGGTATGGAATGGAATGAAATCAACCCGAATGGAATGGAATGGAATGGAATGGAATGGAATGGAATGGTATGGAATGGAATCAACCCGAATGGAATGGAATGGAATAGAATGGAATGGAATGGAATGGAATCAACCCGAATGGAATGGAATGGAATAGAATGGAATAGAATGGAACGGAATGGAATCAAACCGAATGGAATGGAATGGAATGGAATGGAATGGAATGGAATCAATCCGAATGGAATGGAGTGGAATGGAATGGAATGAAATGGAACAAAATGCAATCAACCCGAATGGAATGGAATGGAATGGAATGGAATGGAATGGAATGGAATGGAATATAATGGAATAGAATGGAAGGGATTGGAATGGAATGGAATGGAATGGAATGAAATTTAATGGAATGGAATCAACCCGAAAGGAATGGAATGGAGTGGAATGCAATGGAATGGAATTAAATGGAATCACCCCGAATGGAATGGAATGGAATGGAATGGAATGGAAAGGAATGGAATGGAATGGAATCAACCCGAATGCAATGGAATGGAAAGGAATGGAATGGAATAGAATGGAATGGAATCAACCCGAATGGATTGGAATTGAATGCATTGGAAAGCAATGGAATGGAATGGAATGGAATCAACCAGAATGGAATGGAATGCCATGGAATGGAATGGAATGGAATGGAATGGATTGGAATGGAATCAACCCGAATAGAATGGAATGGAATGGAATGGAATGGGTTTGAATGGAATCAACCCTAATAGAATGGAATGGAATGGAATGGAATTGAATGGAATGCAATGGAATGGAATGGAATCAACCCGAATGGAATGGAATGGATGGAATGGAATGGAATCAACCCGAAAGGAATGGGATGGAAGGGAATGGAATGGAATAGAATGGAATGGAATGGATTCAACCTGAATGGAATGGAATGGAATGAAATGCAATGCAATGGAATGGAATAGAATCAACCCGAATGGAATGGAAAGGAATGGCATGGAATGGAATGGAATGCAATGGAATCAACCCGAATGGAGTGGTGTGGAATGGAATGGAATGGAATGGATTGGAATGGAACGGAATCAACAGGAATCTAATGGAATGGAATTGAATGGAATGGACTGGAATCAACCCGATTGGAACGGAATGGAATGGAATGGAATGGAATCAACCGGAATGGAATTGAGTGTAATGGAATCTACCCGAATGGAAGGGAATGGAATGGAACGGAATGGAATGGAATGGAATGGTATGTAATGGAATTGAATGGAATCAACCCGAACAGAATGAAATGGAATGGAATGGAATGGAATCAACCCGAATGGAATGGAATGGAAGAGAATGGAATGCAATGGAACGGAATGGAATCAACCTGAATGGAAATTAATGGAATGGAAGGGAAGGCAATGCAAAGGAATCAACCTGAATGGAATGGAATGGAATGGAAGGGAATGCAATGGAGTGGAATCAACCCGAATGGATTGGAATGGAATGGAATTGAATGGAATGAAATGGAATGGAATCAACCCGAATGGAATGGAATGGAATGGAATGGAATGGAATGGAATGTAATCAACCGGAATGTAATGTAATGGAATGGAATGGAATGGAATGAACCCGAATGGAATGGAATGGAATGGAATGGAATGGACTGGAATGGAATATAATGATCCCGATTGGAATGGAATGCAATGGAATGGAATGGAATGGAATCAACCCGAATGGAATGGAATGGAATGGAATATAATGCAATCAACCCAAATGGAATGGAATGGAATGGAATGGAATGGAATGGAGTCAACCCGAATGGAATGGAATGGATTGGAATCAACTCGAATGGAATGGAATGGAGTTGAATGGATTGGAATGATATGGAATGCAATGGAATCAACTCGTATGGAATGGAATGGAAAGGAATGGAAGGGAATCAACCTGAATGAAATGGAATGGAATGGAAGACAACGGAATAGAATGGATCGGAATGGAATCAACCCGAATGGAATGGAATGGAATGGAATGGAATGGAATGGAATGGAATCAATCCAAATGGAATGGAATGGAATGGTGTGGAATGGAATCAAACCGAATGGAATGGAATGAAATGGAATGGAATGGATTGGAATCAACCCGAATGGAGTGGAGTGGAATTGAATGGAATGGAATGGATAGGAATGGAACGGAATCAACATGATTCTAATGGAATGGAATGGAATGGACTGGAATCAACCCGATTTTAAAGGAATGGAATGGAATGGAATGGAATCAACCGGAATGGAATGGAGTGGAATGGAATCAACCCGAATGGAACGGAATGGAATGGAACGGAATGAAATGGAATGGCATGGAATCAACCAGAAAGCAGTGGAATGGAATGGAAAGGAATTGAATGGAATCAATCCGAATGCAATGTAATGTAATGTAATGGAATGGAATTGAATCAACCCGAATGGAATGGAATGGAAAGGAATGCAACGGACCGGAATCAACCTGAATGGAATGGTATGGAAGGGAATGGAATGGAAGGGAATGGAATGGAATGAATCCGAATGGAATGGAATGTACCTGAATGGAATGGAATGGAATGGAATGAAATGGAAAGAAATGGAATCAACTCGAATGGAATGGAATGGAATACATCGGAATGTAATGGAATCAAACAGAATTGAATGGAAAGTAATTGAATGGAATGGAATGGAATGGAATGGAATGGAATGAAATGGAATCAACCCGAAAGGAATGGAATTGAATGGAATGGAATGGAATTGAATGAAATGGAATCAACTCGGAAGGAATGGAATTGAATGGAATGGAATGGAATGGAGTGGAATGGAATGAACCAGAATGGAATGAAATCAACCCGAATGGAATGGAATGGAATGGAATGGAATGGAATGGAATGGACAGGATTCAACCCGAATGGAATGGAATGGAAGGGAATGGAATGGAACGGAATGGAATGGAATCAACCCGAAAGGAATGGAATGTAATTGAATGGAATGGAATGGAATGGAATGAAATGGAACGAAATGGAATCAAACCGAATTGAATGGAATGGAATGGAATGGAATGGAATGGAATGGAAAGAAATCAACCCGAATGGAATGGAATGGAATGACATGGAATGGAATGGAATCAACATGAATGGAAAGGAATGGCATGGAATGGAATGGAATGGAGTGGAATGGAATGATCCAGAATGGAATGAAATCAACCCAAATGGAATGGAATGGAGTGGAATGGAATGGAATGGAATGGAATGGAATCAACCGGAACGGAGTGGAATGGCATGGAATGGAATGGAATGGAATGGAATGGACAGGATTCAACCCGAATGGAATGGAATGGAAGGGAATGGAATGGAACGGAATGGAATGGAATCAACCCGAATGAAATGGAATGTAATTGAATGGAATGGAATGGAATGGAATGAAATGGAACGAAATGGAATCAACCCGAATGGAATGGAATGGAATAGAATGGAATGGAAAGGAATCAACCCGAATGGAATGGAATGGGATGGAATGGAATGGAATGGAATGGAATGGAATCAACATGAATGGAGTGGAATGGAATGGAATTGAATGGAATGGAATGGAACGGAATCAAACCGAATGCAATGGAATGGAATGGAATGGGATGGAATGGAATGGAATGCAATCACCCCTAATGGAATGGAATGGAATGGAATGGAATAGAATGGAATGGAATGGTATGGAATGGAATTGAATGGAATCAACGTGAATAGAATAAAATGGAATGGAATGGAATGGAATGGAATCAATCCGGATGGAACCAAATGGAATGGAATGGAACGGAATGGAATCAACCTGAATGGAATGGAATGGAATGGAATGGATTGCAATGGAATGGAACGAATCCGCATGGATTGGAATGGAATGGAATGGATTGCAATGGAATGGAATCAACCCGAATGGATTGGAATGGAATGGAATGGAATGAAAGGCAATGGAATGGAATCGACCCAAATGGAATGGAATGGAATGGAATGGAATGGAATGGAATGGAATCAACCCAAATGGAATGGAATGGAATGGAATGGAATGGAATGGAATGCAATGGAATGGAATGGAGTGGAATGGAATGGAATCAATCCGAATAGAGTAGTATGTAATGGAATGGAATAGAATTTAATGGAATGGAATGGAATGGAATGGAATCAACCAGAATGGAATGGAATGGAAAAGAATAGAATGGAATGGAATCAACCGAAATGGAATGGAATGGAATACAATGGAAAGGAATGGAATGGAATGGAATCAACCCAAATGGAATGGAATGGAATGGAACGGAATGGAATAGAATGGAATGGAATCAACCCGAGTGGAAGGGAATGGAATGCAATGGAATGGAAAGGAATGGAATGGAATGGAATGGAATCAATCCAAATGGAATGGAATGGAATGGTATGGAATGGAATCAACCCGACTGGAATGAAATTGAATGGAATGGATTCAACCCGAATAGAATGGAATGGAATAGAATGGAATAGAATGGAACGGACTGGAATCAACCCGAATGGAATGGAATGGAAGGGAAGGGAATGGAATGGAATGGAATGGAATGGAATGGAAGCAACACGAATGGAATGGAGTGGAATGGAATGGAATGAAATGGAACAAAATGCAATCAACCAGAATGGAATGGAATGGAATGGAATGGAATGGAATATAATGGAGTAGAATGGAAGGGATTGGAATGGAATGGAATGGAATATAATGAAATGGAATCAACCCGAATGGTATTGAATGGAATGGAAGGCAATGGAATGGAATGGAATGGAATCACCCCGAATGGAATGGAATGGAATGGAATGGAATGGAATGGAATAGAATGGAATCATCCCGAATGGAATGGAATGGAATGCAATGGAATGGAATGGAATGGAATGGAATGGCATGGAATGGAATAGAATGGAATCGTCCCGAATGGAATGGAATGGAATGGAAAGGAAAGTCATCAACCCGAAAGGAATGGAATGGAAGGGAATGGAATGGAATGGAATCAACTCGAATGGAATGGAATAAAATGGAATGAAATTCAATGAAATGGAACGGAATGGAATCAACCCGAATGGAATGGAATGGAATGGAATGGAATGGAAGGGAAGGGAATGGAATGGAATGGAATGGAATGGAATGGAAGCAACACGAATGGAATGGAGTGGAATGGAATGGAATGAAATGGAACAAAATGCAATCAACCAGAATGGAATGGAATGGAATGGAATGGAATGGAATATAATGGAGTAGAATGGAAGGGATTGGAATGGAATGGAATGGAATATAATGAAATGGAATCAACCCGAATGGTATTGAATGGAATGGAAGGCAATGGAATGGAATGGAATGGAATCACCCCGAATGGAATGGAATGGAATGGAATGGAATGGAATGGAATAGAATGGAATCATCCCGAATGGAATGGAATGGAAAGGAATCAACGCGAATGGAACGGAATGCAATGGAATGGAATGCAATGGATTAGAATGGAATGGAATGGAATGGAATCAACATGAATGGAGTGGAATGGAATGGTATGGAATGGACTTGAATGGAATGGAATCAACCCGAAAGGAATGGAGTGGAATGGAATGGAATGGAATCAACCCGAATGGAATGGAATGGAATGGAATACAATGGAATGGAATGGAATGGAATGGAATGGAATCAACCTGAATGGAATGGAATGGAATGGAAGGGAATGCAATGGAATGGAATCAACCCGAATGGATTGGAAAGGAATGGAATGGAATGGAATGGAATTGAATGGAATGGTATCAACCCGAATGGAATGGAATGGAATGGAATGGAATGGAATGGAATGGAATCAACCCGAATGGAATGGAATGGAGTGGAATAGAATGGAATAAACTCGAATGGAATGGAATGGAATGGAATGGAATGGAATGGAATTGAATGGAATGGAAAGGAATCAACCCGAACGGAATGGAATGGAATGGAATGGCATGGCATGGAATGGAATGGAATATAATCAACCCGAATTGAATGGAATGCAATGGAATGGAATGGATTCAACACGAATCTAATGGAATGGAATGGAATGGAATGGAACGGAATGGAATGGAATTGAACGGAATGGAATGGAATCAACCAGAATGGAATGGAATGGAATGGAATCAACCCGAATGGAACGGAATGCAATGGAATGGAATGCAATGGATTAGAATGGAATGGAATGGAATGGAATCAACATGAATGGAGTGGAATGGAATGGAATGGAATGGACTTGAATGGAATGGAAACAACTCGAAAGGAATGGCATGGAATGGAATGGAACGGAATGGAATCAGCCCGAATGGAATGCAATGGAATGGAATAGAATGGAATGGAATGGAATCAACCTGAATGGAATGGGATGGAATGGAAGGGAATGCAATGGAATGGAATGAACCCGAAATGATTGGAAAGGAATGGAATGGAATGGAATGGAATTGAATGGAATGGTATCAACCCGAATGGAATGGAATGGAATGGAATGGAATGGAATCAACCCGAATGGAATGGAATGGAATGGAAGCAACTCGAATAGAATGGAATGGAATGGAATGGAATGGAATGGAATGGAATCAACCCGAATGGAATGGAATGGAATGGAAGCAACTCGAATAGAATGGAATGGAATGGAATGGAATGGAATGGAATATAATCAACCCGATTGGAATGGAATGCAAAGGTATGGAATGGAATGAAATCAACCCGAATGGAATGGAATGGAATGGAATGGAATGGAATGGAATGGAATGGAATGGTATGGAATGGAATCAACCCGAATGGAATGGAATGGAATAGAATGGAATGGAATGGAATGGAATCAACCCGAATGGAATGGAATGGAATAGAATGGAATAGAATGGAACGGAATGGAATCAAACCGAATGGAATGGAATGGAATGGAATGGAATGGAATGGAATCAATCCGAATGGAATGGAGTGGAATGGAATGGAATGAAATGGAACAAAATGCAATCAACCCGAATGGAATGGAATGGAATGGAATGGAATGGAATGGAATGGAATATAATGGAATAGAATGGAAGGGATTGGAATGGAATGGAATGGAATGGAATGAAATTTAATGGAATGGAATCAACCCGAAAGGAATGGAATGGAGTGGAATGCAATGGAATGGAATTAAATGGAATCACCCCGAATGGAATGGAATGGAATGGAATGGAATGGAAAGGAATGGAATGGAATGGAATCAACCCGAAAGCAATGGAATGGAAAGGAATGGAATGGAATAGAATGGAATGGAATCAACCCGAATGGATTGGAATTGAATGCATTGGAAAGCAATGGAATGGAATGGAATGGAATCAACCAGAATGGAATGGAATGCCATGGAATGGAATGGAATGGAATGGAATGGATTGGAATGGAATCAACCCGAATAGAATGGAATGGAAAGGAATGGAATGGGTTTGAATGGAATCAACCCTAATAGAATGGAATGGAATGGAATGGAATTGAATGGAATGCAATGGAATGGAATGGAATCAACCCGAATGGAATGGAATGGATGGAATGGAATGGAATCAACCCGAAAGGAATGGGATGGAAGGGAATGGAATGGAATAGAATGGAATGGAATGGATTCAACCTGAATGGAATGGAATGGAATGAAATGCAATGCAATGGAATGGAATAGAATCAACCCGAATGGAATGGAAAGGAATGGCATGGAATGGAATGGAATGCAATGGAATCAACCCGAATGGAGTGGTGTGGAATGGAATGGAATGGAATGGATTGGAATGGAACGGAATCAACAGGAATCTAATGGAATGGAATTGAATGGAATGGACTGGAATCAACCCGATTGGAACGGAATGGAATGGAATGGAATGGAATCAACCGGAATGGAATTGAGTGTAATGGAATCTACCCGAATGGAAGGGAATGGAATGGAACGGAATGGAATGGAATGGAATGGTATGTAATGGAATTGAATGGAATCAACCCGAACAGAATGAAATGGAATGGAATGGAATGGAATCAACCCGAATGGAATGGAATGGAAGAGAATGGAATGCAATGGAACGGAATGGAATCAACCTGAATGGAAATGAATGGAATGGAAGGGAAGGCAATGCAAAGGAATCAACCCGAATGGAATGGAATGGAATGGAATAGAATGGAATGAAAGGAATCAACCCGAATGGAATGGAATGGAATGGAATGGAATGGCATGGAATCAACCCGAATGGAATAGAAGTGAAAGGAATGGAATGGAGTGGAATGGAACAGAATGGAAAAGAATGGAATGGTTTCAACACGAATCTAATGGAATGGAATGGAATGGGATGGAATGGAATCAACTGGAATGGAATGGAATGGAATCGAATGGAATGGAATCAACCCGAATGGAATGGAATGGGAAGGAATGGAATGGATCCTACCCGAATGCAAAGGAATGGAATGGAATGGAATTGCATGGAATGGAATCAAAACGAGTCTAATGGAATGGAATGGAATGGAATGGAATCAACACGAATGGAATGGAATGGAATGGAATGCAATGGAATGGAATGGAAGGGAATCAATCCGAAATAATTGTAATGGAATGGAATGGAAAGGAATCATCCCGAATGGAATGGAACAGTGTGCAATCATCTCGAATGGAATGAAATGTAATGGAATCGAATCAACCTGAATGGAATGGAATGGAATGGAATGGAGCCAACCCGAATAGAATGGAATGGATTGGAATCAACTCGAATGGCATGGAATGGAATTCATTGGAATGTAATGGAATGGAAAGCAATGGAATCAACTCGTATGGAGTGGAATGGAATGGAATGGAAAGGAATGAAATGGAATGGAATGGAATGGAGAAACCCGAAGGGAATATACTGGAATGGAATGGAATGGAATGGAATAAACCCGAATGGAATGAAATGGAATGGAATGGAATGGAATGGAATGGAAACGAATGCAATGGAATCAACCCGAATAGAAAGAAAAGCAATGGAATGCAATGGAATGGAATGGAATGGAATGGAATGGAATCAACCCGAATGGAATGGAATGGAATGGAATGGAATGGAATGCAATAGAGTGGAATCAACCCGAATGGAATGCAATGGAATGGCACGGAATGGAATGCAATGGAAAGTAATCAACCGGAATGGAGTGGACTGGAATGGAATGGAATGGAATGGAATAGAATCAACGCGAATCTAATGGAATGGAATGGAATGGAATGGAATGGAATGGAATGGACTGGAATGGAATCAACCGGAATGGAATGGAATGGAATGGAATGGAATGGAATGGAATGGAATCAACCCGAATGGAATGGAATGGAATGGAATGGAATGGAATGGAATGGAATCAACCCGAATGTAAAGGAATGGAATGGCATGGAATGGAATGGAATGGAATGGAATCAACCCGAATGGAATGGAATGGAATGGCATGGAATGCAGTGGAATGGAATGGAGTCAATCCGACTGGAAAGGAATGGAATGGAAAGGAAAGGAATGGAATGCAACGGAATGGAATGGAATGGAATGGAGTGGAATCAACTCGAATGGAATGGAATGGAATGGAATGGAATGGAATGGAATGGAATATAATCAACCCGATTGGAATTTAATGCAGTGGAATGGAATGAAATGGAATCAATGCGAATGGAATGGAATGGAATGGAATATAATGCAATCAACCAAAATGGAATGGAATGGAATGGAATGGAGTCAACCCGAATGGAATGGAATGGATTTTAGTCAACACGAATGGAATGGAATGCAGTTGAATGGAATAGAATGGAATCATCTTGTATGGAATGGAATGGAAAGGAATGGAATCGAACGGAATGGAATGGAATGGAATGGAATGGAATGGGGTGGAATGGAATGGACAATCCCGAAGGGAATGTAAAGGAATGGAATGGAATGGAATGGAATGGAATGGAATGGGATGGAGTAAACCCGAATGGCATGAAATGGAATGGAATGAAATGGAATGGAATGGAAAGGAATGCAATGAAATCAACCCGAATGGAATGGAAAGGAATGGAATGGACTGGAAGGGAATGGAATGCAATGGAATCAAACCGACTGGAATGGAATGAAATGGAATGGAAAGGAATGGAATCAAACCGAATGGAATGGAATGGAATGGATTGGAATCAACACAAATGAAATGGAATGGAATGGAAAGGAATGGAATCAGCCCGAATGGAATGGAATGGAATGGAATGGAATGGAACCAAACCGAATTGATTGGAATGGAATGGAATGGAAAGGAGTGGAATGGAATGGAATATAATGGAATGGAATGGAATGGAATCAACCCGAATTTAATGGAATGCAATGGAAAGGAATGGAATCGAATCAACACGAATGGAATGGAATGGAATGGAATCAACTCGAATGGAATGGAATGGAATGGAATGGAATGCAATGGAATGGAATGGAATCAACCCGAATGGAATGCAATGCATTGTAGTGGAATGGAATGGAATCAACCCGAATAGAATGGAATGGAATGGAAGGGAATGTTATGGAATGGAATGGAATCAATCCGAAATAAATGGAATGGAATGGAATGGAATGGAATGAACCCGAATGGATTGGAATGCAGTGGAATCAACTCGAATGGAATGGAATGGAACGGAATCAACCCCAATGGAATGGAATGGAATGCAATGGAATGGAATGGATTGGAATGGAATTAACCCGAATGGAATGGAATGGAATGGAATCAACTCGAATGGAATGCAATGGAATGGAATAGAATGGGACATAATCAACACGATTGGAATGGAAGGCAATGGAAATAAATGGAATGGAATCAACCCGAATGGAATGGAATGGAATGGAATGGAATGGAATGGAATGCAATCAACCCGAATGGAGTGGAATGGAGTCAACCCGAATGGAATGGAATGGATTGGAATCAACTCGAATGGAATGGAATGGAATGGAACGGAATCAACTCATATGGAATGGAATGGAAAGGAATGGAATGGAATCGAATGGAATGGAGTTGAGTGGAATGTAATGTAATGGAATGGAATGGAATCAACACGAATGGAATGGAATTGAATGGAATGGAATGGATTGGAACAGAATGGAAAGGAATGGAATGGAATCAATGCGAATGGAATGCAATGGAATGGATTGGAATGGAATAGAATGGAATGGATTGGAATGGAATGGAATGAAATGGAATATAATGTAATGGATTCAAGCTCAATGGAATGGAATGGAATGGAATGGAATAGAATGGAATCAACCCGAATGAAATGGCATGGAATGGAATGGAATGGAATGGAATTGAATGGAATCAACCCAAATGGAATGGAATGGAATGGAATGGAATGGAATGGAATGGAATGGAATGGAATCATCCCGAATGAAATGGAGTGGAATGGAATGGAATGGAATGGAATGGAAAGAAATCAAACCGAAAGGAATGGAATGGAAGGGAATGGAATGGAATAGAATGGAATGGAATGGAAACAACCCGAATGGAATGGAATGGAATGGAATGAAATGCAATGAAATGGAACGGAATGGAATCAAACCGAATGGAATGGAATGGAATGGCATGGAATGGAACGGAATGCAATGGAATGGAATCAACCCGAATGGAGTGGAGTGGAATGGAATGGAATGCAATGGAATGGAATGAAATCAACCCAAATGTAATGGAATGGAATGGAATGGAATGGAATGGAATCAACCTGAGTGGAATGGAATGGAATGGAATAGATTGGAATGGAATGGAATCAAATGAAATGGAATGGTATGGAATGGAATGGAATGGAATCAACAAGAATCGACTGGAATGGGATGGAACGGAATGGAATCAACCCGAATGGAAAGGAATAGAATGGAATGGATTTAACACGAATCTAATAGAATGGAATGCAATGGAATCAAAACGAATGGAATGGAATGGAATTGAACGGAATGGAATGGAATCAACCGGAATGGAATGGAATGGAATGCAACGGAATTGAATGGAATGGAATGGAATCAACCCGAATGGAACGGAATGCAATGGAATGGAATGCAATGGAATGAAATGGAATGGAATGGAATGGAATCAACATGAACGGAGTGGAATGGAAAGGAATGGAATGGACTGGAATGGAATGGAATCAACCCGAACAGAATGAAATGGAATGGAATGGAATGGAATCAACCCAAATGGAATGGAATGGAAGAGAATGGAATGCAATGGAACGGAATGGAATCAACCTGAATGGAAATCAATGGAATGGAAGGGAAGGCAATGCAAAGGAATCAACCTGAATGGAATGGAATGGAATGGAAGGGAATGCAATGGAGTGGAATCAACCCGAATGGATTGGAATGGAATGGAATTGAATGGAATGAAATGGAATGGAATCAACCCGAATGGAATGGAATGGAATGGAATGGAATGGAATGTAATCAACCGGAATGTAATGTAATGGAATGGAATGGAATGGAATGAACCCGAATGGAATGGAATGGAATGGAATGGAATGGAATGGAATGGAATGGACTGGAATGGAATATAATGATCCCGATTGGAATGGAATGCAATGGAATGGAATGGAATGGAATCAACCCGAATGGAATGGAATGGAATGGAATATAATGCAATCAACCCAAATGGAATGGAATGGAATGGAATGGAATGGAATGGAGTCAACCCGAATGGAATGGAATGGATTGGAATCAACTCGAATGGAATGGAATGGAGTTGAATGGATTGGAATGATATGGAATGCAATGGAATCAACTCGTATGGAATGGAATGGAAAGGAATGGAAGGGAATCAACCTGAATGAAATGGAATGGAATGGAAGACAACGGAATAGAATGGATCGGAATGGAATCAACCCGAATGGAATGGAATGGAATGGAATGGAATGGAATGGAATGGAATCAATCCAAATGGAATGGAATGGAATGGTGTGGAATGGAATCAAACCGAATGGAATGGAATGAAATGGAATGGAATGGATTGGAATCAACCCGAATGGAGTGGAGTGGAATTGAATGGAATGGAATGGATAGGAATGGAACGGAATCAACATGATTCTAATGGAATGGAATGGAATGGACTGGAATCAACCCGATTTTAAAGGAATGGAATGGAATGGAATGGAATCAACCGGAATGGAATGGAGTGGAATGGAATCAACCCAAATGGAACGGAATGGAATGGAACGGAATGAAATGGAATGGCATGGAATCAACCAGAAAGCAGTGGAATGGAATGGAAAGGAATTGAATGGAATCAATCCGAATGCAATGCAATGTAATGTAATGGAATGGAATTGAATCAACCCGAATGGAATGGAATGGAAAGGAATGCAACGGACCGGAATCAACCTGAATGGAATGGTATGGAAGGGAATGGAATGGAAGGGAATGGAATGGAATGAATCCGAATGGAATGGAATGTACCTGAATGGAATGGAATGGAATGGAATGAAATGGAAAGAAATGGAATCAACTCGAATGGAATGGAATGGAATACATCGGAATGTAATGGAATCAAACAGAATTGAATGGAAAGTAATTGAATGGAATGGAATGGAATGGAATGGAATGGAATGAAATGGAATCAACCCGAAAGGAATGGAATTGAATGGAATGGAATGGAATTGAATGAAATGGAATCAACTCGGAAGGAATGGAATGGAATGGAATGGAATGGAATGGAGTGGAATGGAATGAACCAGAATGGAATGGAATCAACCCGAATGAAATGGAATGTAATTGAATGGAATGGAATGGAATGGAATGAAATGGAACGAAATGGAATCAACCCGAATTGAATGGAATGGAATGGAATAGAATGGAATGGAAAGGAATCAACCCGAATGGAATGGAATGGGATGGAATGGAATGGAATGGAATGGAATGGAATGGAATGGAATCAACATTAATGGAGTGGAATGGAATGGAATTGAATGGAATGGAATGGAACGGAATCAAACCGAATGCAATGGAATGGAATGGAATGGGATGGAATGGAATGGAATGCCATCACCCCTAATGGAATGGAATGGAATGGAATGGAATGGAATGGAATAGAATGGAATGGAATGGTATGGAATGGAATTGAATGGAATCAACGTGAATAGAATAAAATGGAATGGAATGGAATGGAATGGAATCAATCCGGATGGAACCAAATGGAATGGAATGGAACGGAATGGAATCAACCTGAATGGAATGGAATGGAATGGAATGGATTGCAATGGAATGGAACGAATCCGCATGGATTGGAATGGAATGGAATGGATTGCAATGGAATGGAATCAACCCGAATGGATTGGAATGGAATGGAATGGATTGAAAGGCAATGGAATGGAATCGAACCAAATGGAATGGAATGGAATGGAATGTAATGGAATGGAATGGAATGGAATCAACCCAAATGGAATGGAATGGAATGGAATGGAATGGAATGGAATGCAATGGAATGGAATGGAGTGGAATGGAATGGAATCAATCCGAATAGAGTAGTATGTAATGGAATGGAATAGAATTTAATGGAATGGAATGGAATGGAATGGAATCAACCAGAATGGAATGGAATGGAAAAGAATAGAATGGAATGGAATCAACCGAAATGGAATGGAATGGAATACAATGGAAAGGAATGGAATGGAATGGAATCAACCCAAATGGAATGGAATGGAATGGAACGGAATGGAATAGAATGGAATGGAATCAACCCGAGTGGAAGGGAATGGAATGCAATGGAATGGAAAGGAATGGAATGGAATGGAATGGAATCAATCCAAATGGAATGGAATGGAATGGTATGGAATGGAATCAACCCGACTGGAATGAAATTGAATGGAATGGATTCAACCCGAATAGAATGGAATGGAATAGAATGGAATAGAATGGAACGGACTGGAATCAACCCGAATGGAATGGAATGGAAGGGAAGGGAATGGAATGGAATGGAATGGAATGGAATGGAAGCAACACGAATGGAATGGAGTGGAATGGAATGGAATGAAATGGAACAAAATGCAATCAACCAGAATGGAATGGAATGGAATGGAATGGAATGGAATATAATGGAGTAGAATGGAAGGGATTGGAATGGAATGGAATGAAATATAATGAAATGGAATCAACCCGAATGGTATTGAATGGAATGGAAGGCAATGGAATGGAATGGAATGGAATCACCCCGAATGGAATGGAATGGAATGGAATGGAATGGAATGGAATGGAATAGAATGGAATCATCCCGAATGGAATGGAATGGAATGCAATGGAATGGAATGGAATGGAATGGAATGGCATGGAATGGAATAGAATGGAATCGTCCCGAATGGAATGGAATGGAATGGAAAGGAAAGTCATCAACCCGAAAGGAATGGAATGGAAGGGAATGGAATGGAATGGAATCAACTCGAATGGAATGGAATAAAATGGAATGAAATTCAATGAAATGGAACGGAATGGAATCAACCCGAATGGAATGGAATGGAATGGCATTGAATGGAATGGAATATAATGTAATCAACCCGAATGGATTGGAGTGGAATGGAATGGAATGGAATGGATTGGAATGGAACGAAATCAACATGAATTTAATGGAATGGAATGGAATGCATTGGAATGGAATAGAATGGAATCATCCCGAATGGAATGGAATGGAATGCAATGGAATAAACGGGAATGGAATGGAATGGAATGGAATCAACCCGAATGGAATGGAATGGAATGGAATGGAATGGAATGGAATGGAATGGAAAGGAATGGAATAGAATGGAATCAACCCCAGTGGAATGGAAAGTAATGGCATGGAATGGAATGGAATGGAATGGAATGGAATGGAATAAACCTGAATTGAATGGAATGGAATGGAATGGAATCAACATGTATCTAATGGAATGGAATGGAGTGGAATGGAATGGAATGGAATGGAATCAACCTGAGTGGAATGGAATGGAATGGAATGGATTGGAATGGAATGGAATCAAATGAAATGGAATGGTATGGAATGGAATGGAATGGAATCAACAAGAATGGACTGGAATGGGATGGAACGGAATGGAATCAACCCGAATGGAAAGGAATAGAATGGAATGGAATTAACACGAATCTAATGGAATGGAATGCAATGGAATCAAAACGAACGGAATGGAATGGAATTGAACGGAGTGGAATGGAATCAACCGGAATGGAATGGAATGGAATGCAACGGAATGGAATGGAATGGCATGGAATCAACCCAAATGGAACGGAATGAAATGGAATGGAATGCAATGGAATGGAATGGAATGGAATGGAATGGAATGGAATGGAATCAACATGAACGGAGTGGAATGGAATGGAATGGAATGGACTGGAATGGAATGGAATCAACCCGAATGGAATGGAATGGAATGGAATCGAATGGAGTGGAATCATCCCGAATGGAATGGAATGGAATGGAATGCAATGGAATGGAGTGGTATGTAATGGAATTGAAAGGAATCAACCCGAAGAGAATGAAATGTAATGGGATGGAATGGAATCAACCCGAATGGACTGGAATGGAAGAGAATGGAATGCAATGGAACGGAATGGAATCAACCTGAATGGAAAGGAATGGAATGGAAGGGAATGCAATGGATAGGAATCAACCAGAATGGAATGGAATGGAATGGAAGGGAATGCAATGGAGTGGAATCAACCCGAATGGATTGGAATGGAATGGAATTGAATGGAATGAAATGGAGTGGAATCAACCCGAATGGAATAGAATGGAATGGAATGGAATCAACCCGAATGTAATGGAATGGAATGGAATGGAATGAACCCGAATGGAATGGAATGGAATGGAATCAATGCGAATGGAAGGGAATGGATTGGAATCAACTCGAATGGAATGGAATGGAGTTGAATGGATTGGAATGATATGGAATGCAATGGAATCAATTCCTACGGAATGGAATGGAAAGCAATGGAAGGGAATCAACCTGAATGAAATAGAATGGAATGGAATACAATGGAATAGAATGGAACGGAATGGAATCAACCCGAATGGAATGGAATGGAATGGAATGGATTGCAATGGAATGGAATCAACCCAAATGGATTGGAATGGAATGGAATGGAATGAAAGGCAATGGAATGGAATCGACCCAAATGGAATGGAATGGAATGGAATGGAATGGAATGGAATGGAATCAACCCAAATGGAATGGAATGGAATGGAATAAAATGGAATGGAGTGGAATGGAATGGAATAAACCCGAATTGAATGGAATGGAATGGAATAAAATGGAATGGAGTGGAATGGAATGGAATCAACCCGAATTGAATAATATGTAATGGAATGGAGTAGAATGGAGTGGAATGGAATCGAATAAACCCGAATTGAATAGTATGTAATGGAATGGCATAGAATGGAATGGAATCGAATGGAATGGAAAGGAATGGAATCCACCTGAATGGAATGGAATGGAAAAGAATGGAATAGAATGGAATCAACCGAAATGGAATGGAATGAAATAGAATGGAAAGGAATGGAATGGAATGGAATCAACCCGAATGGAATGGAATTGAATGGAACGGAATGGAATAGAATGGAATGGAATCATCCCGAATGGAATGGAATGGAATGGCATGGAATGGAATGGAATGGAATGGAATGGAATCAATCCAAATGGAATGGAATGGGATGGTATGGAATGGAATGAACCCGAATGGAATGGAAAGGAATGGAATGGAATGGAATGGAATTGAATGGAATCAACGAGAATGGAAAGGAATGGAATGCAATGGAAAGGAATGGAATAGAATGGAATCAATGAGAATGGAATGGAATGGAATAGAATGGAACGGACTGGAATCAACCCGAATGAAATGCAATGGAAGGGTATGGAATGGAATGCAATGGAATGGAATCAACCCAAATGGAATGTTGTGGAATGTAATGGAATGAAATGGAACAAAAGGCAATCAACCCGAATGTAATGGAATGGAATGGAATAGAATATAATGGAATAGAATGGAAGGGATTCGAATGGAATGGAATGGAATGGAAAGGAATGGAATGGAATGGAATGGAATGGAATGGAATGGAATGAACCCAAATGGAATGGTGTGGAATGGAATGGAATGAAATGGAACAAAACGAAATCAACCCGAATGGAATGGAATGGAATGGAATGGAATGGAATGGAATATAATGGAATAGAATGGAAGGGATTGGAATGGAATGGAATGGAATGGAATGGAATATAATGGAATGGAATCAACCAGAATGGAACGGAATGGAATGGAATGCAATGGAATGCAATTACCCAGATTGGAATGGAATGGAATGGAATGGAATGGAATCAACGCGAATGGAATGGAATGGAATGGTATGAAAGTCAATGAAATGGAACGGAGTGGAATCAACCCGAATGGAATGGAATGGAATGGCATGGAATTGAAGGGAATGGAATGTAATCAACCCGAATGGATTGGAGTGGAATGGAATGGAATGGAATGGATTGGAATGGAATGGCATGGAATTGAAGGGAATGGAATGTAATCAACCCGAATGGATTGGAGTGGAATGGAATGAAATGGAATGGATTGGAATGGAACGGAATCAACACGAATTTAATGGAATGGAATGGAATGCAATGGAATGGAATGGACTGGAATCAACCCGATTGGATCGGAATGGAATGGAATGCAATGGAATCAACGGGAATGGAATGGAATGGAATGGAATCAACCCCAATGGAATGGAATGGAATGTAAAGGAATTGAATGGAAAAGAATGGAATCAACCCGAAGGGAATGGAATGGAATGGAATAGAATGGAATAAACCCGAATGGAATGGAATTGAATGGAATGGAATGGAATGGAATTGAATGGAATGGAAGGCAATCAAGCCGAATGGAATGGAATGGAATGGAATGGCATGGCATGGAATGGAATGGAATATAATCAACCCGAATTGAATGGAATGGAATGGAATGGAATGGAATCAACACGAATCTAATGGAATGGAATGGAATGGAATGGAATTGAACGGAATGGAATGTAATCAACCGGAATGGAATGGAATGGAAAGGAATCAACGCGAATGGAACGGAATGCAATGGAATGGAATGCAATGGATTAGAATGGAATGGAATGGAATGGAATCAACATGAATGGAGTGGAATGGAATGGTATGGAATGGACTTGAATGGAATGGAATCAACCCGAAAGGAATGGAATGGAATGGAATGGAATGGAATCAACCCGAATGGAATGGAATGGAATGGAATATAATGGAATGGAATGGAATGGAATGGAATGGAATGGAATGGAATGGAATGGAATCAACCTGAATGGAATGGAATGGAATGGAAGGGAATGCAATGGAATGGAATCAACCCGAATGGATTGGAAAGGAATGGAATGGAATGGAATGGAATTGAATGGAATGGTATCAACCCGAATGGAATGGAATGGAATGGAATGGAATGGAATGGAATCAACCCGAATGGAATGGAATGGAGTGGAATAGAATGGAATAAACTCGAATGGAATGGAATGGAATGGAATGGAATGGAATGGAATTGAATGGAATGGAAAGGAATCAACCCGAACGGAATGGAATGGAATGGAATGGCATGGCATGGAATGGAATGGAATATAATCAACCCGAATTGAATGGAATGCAATGGAATGGAATGGATTCAACACGAATCTAATGGAATGGAATGGAATGGAATGGAACGGAATGGAATGGAATTGAACGGAATGGAATGGAATCAACCAGAATGGAATGGAATGGAACGGAATCAACCCGAATGGAACGGAATGCAATGGAATGGAATGCAATGGATTAGAATGGAATGGAATGGAATGGAATCAACATGAATGGAGTGGAATGGAATGGAATGGAATGGACTTGAATGGAATGGAAACAACTCGAAAGGAATGGAATGGAATGGAATGGAACGGAATGGAATCAGCCCGAATGGAATGCAATGGAATGGAATAGAATGGAATGGAATGGAATCAACCTGAATGGAATGGGATGGAATGGAAGGGAATGCAATGGAATGGAATGAACCCGAAATGATTGGAAAGGAATGGAATGGAATGGAATGGAATTGAATGGAATGGTATCAACCCGAATGGAATGGAATGGAATGGAATGGAATGGAATCAACCCGAATGGAATGGAATGGAATGGAAGCAACTCGAATAGAATGGAATGGAATGGAATGGAATGGAATGGAATGGAATGGAATGGAATCAACCCGAATGGAATGGAATGGAATGGAAGCAACTCGAATAGAATGGAATGGAATGGAATGGAATGGAATATAATCAACCCGATTGGAATGGAATGCAAAGGTATGGAATGGAATGAAATCAACCCGAATGGAATGGAATGGAATGGAATGGAATGGAATGGAATGGTATGGAATGGAATCAACCCGAATGGAATGGAATGGAATAGAATGGAATGGAATGGAATGGAATCAACCCGAATGGAATGGAATGGAATAGAATGGAATAGAATGGAACGGAATGGAATCAAACCGAATGGAATGGAATGGAATGGAATGGAATGGAATGGAATCAATCCGAATGGAATGGAGTGGAATGGAATGGAATGAAATGGAACAAAATGCAATCAACCCGAATGGAATGGAATGGAATGGAATGGAATGGAATGGAATGGAATGGAATATAATGGAATAGAATGGAAGGGATTGGAATGGAATGGAATGGAATGGAATGAAATTTAATGGAATGGAATCAACCCGAAAGGAATGGAATGGAGTGGAATGCAATGGAATGGAATTAAATGGAATCACCCCGAATGGAATGGAATGGAATGGAATGGAATGGAAAGGAATGGAATGGAATGGAATCAACCCGAATGCAATGGAATGGAAAGGAATGGAATGGAATAGAATGGAATGGAATCAACCCGAATGGATTGGAATTGAATGCATTGGAAAGCAATGGAATGGAATGGAATGGAATCAACCAGAATGGAATGGAATGCCATGGAATGGAATGGAATGGAATGGAATGGATTGGAATGGAATCAACCCGAATAGAATGGAATGGAATGGAATGGAATGGGTTTGAATGGAATCAACCCTAATAGAATGGAATGGAATGGAATGGAATTGAATGGAATGCAATGGAATGGAATGGAATCAACCCGAATGGAATGGAATGGATGGAATGGAATGGAATCAACCCGAAAGGAATGGGATGGAAGGGAATGGAATGGAATAGAATGGAATGGAATGGATTCAACCTGAATGGAATGGAATGGAATGAAATGCAATGCAATGGAATGGAATAGAATCAACCCGAATGGAATGGAAAGGAATGGCATGGAATGGAATGGAATGCAATGGAATCAACCCGAATGGAGTGGTGTGGAATGGAATGGAATGGAATGGATTGGAATGGAACGGAATCAACAGGAATCTAATGGAATGGAATTGAATGGAATGGACTGGAATCAACCCGATTGGAACGGAATGGAATGGAATGGAATGGAATCAACCGGAATGGAATTGAGTGTAATGGAATCTACCCGAATGGAAGGGAATGGAATGGAACGGAATGGAATGGAATGGAATGGTATGTAATGGAATTGAATGGAATCAACCCGAACAGAATGAAATGGAATGGAATGGAATGGAATCAACCCGAATGGAATGGAATGGAAGAGAATGGAATGCAATGGAACGGAATGGAATCAACCTGAATGGAAATTAATGGAATGGAAGGGAAGGCAATGCAAAGGAATCAACCTGAATGGAATGGAATGGAATGGAAGGGAATGCAATGGAGTGGAATCAACCCGAATGGATTGGAATGGAATGGAATTGAATGGAATGAAATGGAATGGAATCAATCCGAATGGAATGGAATGGAATGGAATGGAATGGAATGGAATGTAATCAACCGGAATGTAATGTAATGGAATGGAATGGAATGGAATGAACCCGAATGGAATGGAATGGAATGGAATGGAATGGACTGGAATGGAATATAATGATCCCGATTGGAATGGAATGCAATGGAATGGAATGGAATGGAATCAACCCGAATGGAATGGAATGGAATGGAATATAATGCAATCAACCCAAATGGAATGGAATGGAATGGAATGGAATGGAATGGAGTCAACCCGAATGGAATGGAATGGATTGGAATCAACTCGAATGGAATGGAATGGAGTTGAATGGATTGGAATGATATGGAATGCAATGGAATCAACTCGTATGGAATGGAATGGAAAGGAATGGAAGGGAATCAACCTGAATGAAATGGAATGGAATGGAAGACAACGGAATAGAATGGATCGGAATGGAATCAACCCGAATGGAATGGAATGGAATGGAATGGAATGGAATGGAATGGAATCAATCCAAATGGAATGGAATGGAATGGTGTGGAATGGAATCAAACCGAATGGAATGGAATGAAATGGAATGGAATGGATTGGAATCAACCCGAATGGAGTGGAGTGGAATTGAATGGAATGGAATGGATAGGAATGGAACGGAATCAACATGATTCTAATGGAATGGAATGGAATGGACTGGAATCAACCCGATTTTAAAGGAATGGAATGGAATGGAATGGAATCAACCGGAATGGAATGGAGTGGAATGGAATCAACCCGAATGGAACGGAATGGAATGGAACGGAATGAAATGGAATGGCATGGAATCAACCAGAAAGCAGTGGAATGGAATGGAAAGGAATTGAATGGAATCAATCCGAATGCAATGTAATGTAATGTAATGGAATGGAATTGAATCAACCCGAATGGAATGGAATGGAAAGGAATGCAACGGACCGGAATCAACCTGAATGGAATGGTATGGAAGGGAATGGAATGGAAGGGAATGGAATGGAATGAATCCGAATGGAATGGAATGTACCTGAATGGAATGGAATGGAATGGAATGAAATGGAAAGAAATGGAATCAACTCGAATGGAATGGAATGGAATACATCGGAATGTAATGGAATCAAACAGAATTGAATGGAAAGTAATTGAATGGAATGGAATGGAATGGAATGGAATGGAATGAAATGGAATCAACCCGAAAGGAATGGAATTGAATGGAATGGAATGGAATTGAATGAAATGGAATCAACTCGGAAGGAATGGAATTGAATGGAATGGAATGGAATGGAGTGGAATGGAATGAACCAGAATGGAATGAAATCAACCCGAATGGAATGGAATGGAATGGAATGGAATGGAATGGAATGGACAGGATTCAACCCGAATGGAATGGAATGGAAGGGAATGGAATGGAACGGAATGGAATGGAATCAACCCGAAAGGAATGGAATGTAATTGAATGGAATGGAATGGAATGGAATGAAATGGAACGAAATGGAATCAAACCGAATTGAATGGAATGGAATGGAATGGAATGGAATGGAATGGAAAGAAATCAACCCGAATGGAATGGAATGGAATGACATGGAATGGAATGGAATCAACATGAATGGAAAGGAATGGCATGGAATGGAATGGAATGGAGTGGAATGGAATGATCCAGAATGGAATGAAATCAACCCAAATGGAATGGAATGGAGTGGAATGGAATGGAATGGAATGGAATGGAATCAACCGGAACGGAGTGGAATGGCATGGAATGGAATGGAATGGAATGGAATGGACAGGATTCAACCCGAATGGAATGGAATGGAAGGGAATGGAATGGAACGGAATGGAATGGAATCAACCCGAATGAAATGGAATGTAATTGAATGGAATGGAATGGAATGGAATGAAATGGAACGAAATGGAATCAACCCGAATGGAATGGAATGGAATGGAATAGAATGGAATGGAAAGGAATCAACCCGAATGGAATGGAATGGGATGGAATGGAATGGAATGGAATGGAATGGAATCAACATGAATGGAGTGGAATGGAATGGAATTGAATGGAATGGAATGGAACGGAATCAAACCGAATGCAATGGAATGGAATGGAATGGGATGGAATGGAATGGAATGCAATCACCCCTAATGGAATGGAATGGAATGGAATGGAATAGAATGGAATGGAATGGTATGGAATGGAATTGAATGGAATCAACGTGAATAGAATAAAATGGAATGGAATGGAATGGAATGGAATCAATCCGGATGGAACCAAATGGAATGGAATGGAACGGAATGGAATCAACCTGAATGGAATGGAATGGAATGGAATGGATTGCAATGGAATGGAACGAATCCGCATGGATTGGAATGGAATGGAATGGATTGCAATGGAATGGAATCAACCCGAATGGATTGGAATGGAATGGAATGGAATGAAAGGCAATGGAATGGAATCGACCCAAATGGAATGGAATGGAATGGAATGGAATGGAATGGAATGGAATCAACCCAAATGGAATGGAATGGAATGGAATGGAATGGAATGGAATGCAATGGAATGGAATGGAGTGGAATGGAATGGAATCAATCCGAATAGAGTAGTATGTAATGGAATGGAATAGAATTTAATGGAATGGAATGGAATGGAATGGAATCAACCAGAATGGAATGGAATGGAAAAGAATAGAATGGAATGGAATCAACCGAAATGGAATGGAATGGAATACAATGGAAAGGAATGGAATGGAATGGAATCAACCCAAATGGAATGGAATGGAATGGAACGGAATGGAATAGAATGGAATGGAATCAACCCGAGTGGAAGGGAATGGAATGCAATGGAATGGAAAGGAATGGAATGGAATGGAATGGAATCAATCCAAATGGAATGGAATGGAATGGTATGGAATGGAATCAACCCGACTGGAATGAAATTGAATGGAATGGATTCAACCCGAATAGAATGGAATGGAATAGAATGGAATAGAATGGAACGGACTGGAATCAACCCGAATGGAATGGAATGGAAGGGAAGGGAATGGAATGGAATGGAATGGAATGGAATGGAAGCAACACGAATGGAATGGAGTGGAATGGAATGGAATGAAATGGAACAAAATGCAATCAACCAGAATGGAATGGAATGGAATGGAATGGAATGGAATATAATGGAGTAGAATGGAAGGGATTGGAATGGAATGGAATGGAATATAATGAAATGGAATCAACCCGAATGGTATTGAATGGAATGGAAGGCAATGGAATGGAATGGAATGGAATCACCCCGAATGGAATGGAATGGAATGGAATGGAATGGAATGGAATAGAATGGAATCATCCCGAATGGAATGGAATGGAATGCAATGGAATGGAATGGAATGGAATGGAATGGCATGGAATGGAATAGAATGGAATCGTCCCGAATGGAATGGAATGGAATGGAAAGGAAAGTCATCAACCCGAAAGGAATGGAATGGAAGGGAATGGAATGGAATGGAATCAACTCGAATGGAATGGAATAAAATGGAATGAAATTCAATGAAATGGAACGGAATGGAATCAACCCGAATGGAATGGAATGGAATGGAATGGAATGGAAGGGAAGGGAATGGAATGGAATGGAATGGAATGGAATGGAAGCAACACGAATGGAATGGAGTGGAATGGAATGGAATGAAATGGAACAAAATGCAATCAACCAGAATGGAATGGAATGGAATGGAATGGAATGGAATATAATGGAGTAGAATGGAAGGGATTGGAATGGAATGGAATGGAATATAATGAAATGGAATCAACCCGAATGGTATTGAATGGAATGGAAGGCAATGGAATGGAATGGAATGGAATCACCCCGAATGGAATGGAATGGAATGGAATGGAATGGAATGGAATAGAATGGAATCATCCCGAATGGAATGGAATGGAAAGGAATCAACGCGAATGGAACGGAATGCAATGGAATGGAATGCAATGGATTAGAATGGAATGGAATGGAATGGAATCAACATGAATGGAGTGGAATGGAATGGTATGGAATGGACTTGAATGGAATGGAATCAACCCGAAAGGAATGGAGTGGAATGGAATGGAATGGAATCAACCCGAATGGAATGGAATGGAATGGAATACAATGGAATGGAATGGAATGGAATGGAATGGAATCAACCTGAATGGAATGGAATGGAATGGAAGGGAATGCAATGGAATGGAATCAACCCGAATGGATTGGAAAGGAATGGAATGGAATGGAATGGAATTGAATGGAATGGTATCAACCCGAATGGAATGGAATGGAATGGAATGGAATGGAATGGAATGGAATCAACCCGAATGGAATGGAATGGAGTGGAATAGAATGGAATAAACTCGAATGGAATGGAATGGAATGGAATGGAATGGAATGGAATTGAATGGAATGGAAAGGAATCAACCCGAACGGAATGGAATGGAATGGAATGGCATGGCATGGAATGGAATGGAATATAATCAACCCGAATTGAATGGAATGCAATGGAATGGAATGGATTCAACACGAATCTAATGGAATGGAATGGAATGGAATGGAATGGAACGGAATGGAATGGAATTGAACGGAATGGAATGGAATCAACCAGAATGGAATGGAATGGAATGGAATCAACCCGAATGGAACGGAATGCAATGGAATGGAATGCAATGGATTAGAATGGAATGGAATGGAATGGAATCAACATGAATGGAGTGGAATGGAATGGAATGGAATGGACTTGAATGGAATGGAAACAACTCGAAAGGAATGGCATGGAATGGAATGGAACGGAATGGAATCAGCCCGAATGGAATGCAATGGAATGGAATAGAATGGAATGGAATGGAATCAACCTGAATGGAATGGGATGGAATGGAAGGGAATGCAATGGAATGGAATGAACCCGAAATGATTGGAAAGGAATGGAATGGAATGGAATGGAATTGAATGGAATGGTATCAACCCGAATGGAATGGAATGGAATGGAATGGAATGGAATCAACCCGAATGGAATGGAATGGAATGGAAGCAACTCGAATAGAATGGAATGGAATGGAATGGAATGGAATGGAATGGAATCAACCCGAATGGAATGGAATGGAATGGAAGCAACTCGAATAGAATGGAATGGAATGGAATGGAATGGAATGGAATATAATCAACCCGATTGGAATGGAATGCAAAGGTATGGAATGGAATGAAATCAACCCGAATGGAATGGAATGGAATGGAATGGAATGGAATGGAATGGAATGGAATGGTATGGAATGGAATCAACCCGAATGGAATGGAATGGAATAGAATGGAATGGAATGGAATGGAATCAACCCGAATGGAATGGAATGGAATAGAATGGAATAGAATGGAACGGAATGGAATCAAACCGAATGGAATGGAATGGAATGGAATGGAATGGAATGGAATCAATCCGAATGGAATGGAGTGGAATGGAATGGAATGAAATGGAACAAAATGCAATCAACCCGAATGGAATGGAATGGAATGGAATGGAATGGAATGGAATGGAATATAATGGAATAGAATGGAAGGGATTGGAATGGAATGGAATGGAATGGAATGAAATTTAATGGAATGGAATCAACCCGAAAGGAATGGAATGGAGTGGAATGCAATGGAATGGAATTAAATGGAATCACCCCGAATGGAATGGAATGGAATGGAATGGAATGGAAAGGAATGGAATGGAATGGAATCAACCCGAAAGCAATGGAATGGAAAGGAATGGAATGGAATAGAATGGAATGGAATCAACCCGAATGGATTGGAATTGAATGCATTGGAAAGCAATGGAATGGAATGGAATGGAATCAACCAGAATGGAATGGAATGCCATGGAATGGAATGGAATGGAATGGAATGGATTGGAATGGAATCAACCCGAATAGAATGGAATGGAAAGGAATGGAATGGGTTTGAATGGAATCAACCCTAATAGAATGGAATGGAATGGAATGGAATTGAATGGAATGCAATGGAATGGAATGGAATCAACCCGAATGGAATGGAATGGATGGAATGGAATGGAATCAACCCGAAAGGAATGGGATGGAAGGGAATGGAATGGAATAGAATGGAATGGAATGGATTCAACCTGAATGGAATGGAATGGAATGAAATGCAATGCAATGGAATGGAATAGAATCAACCCGAATGGAATGGAAAGGAATGGCATGGAATGGAATGGAATGCAATGGAATCAACCCGAATGGAGTGGTGTGGAATGGAATGGAATGGAATGGATTGGAATGGAACGGAATCAACAGGAATCTAATGGAATGGAATTGAATGGAATGGACTGGAATCAACCCGATTGGAACGGAATGGAATGGAATGGAATGGAATCAACCGGAATGGAATTGAGTGTAATGGAATCTACCCGAATGGAAGGGAATGGAATGGAACGGAATGGAATGGAATGGAATGGTATGTAATGGAATTGAATGGAATCAACCCGAACAGAATGAAATGGAATGGAATGGAATGGAATCAACCCGAATGGAATGGAATGGAAGAGAATGGAATGCAATGGAACGGAATGGAATCAACCTGAATGGAAATGAATGGAATGGAAGGGAAGGCAATGCAAAGGAATCAACCTGAATGGAATGGAATGGAATGGAAGGGAATGCAATGGAGTGGAATCAACCCGAATGGATTGGAATGGAATGGAATTGAATGGAATGAAATGGAATGGAATCAACCCGAATGGAATGGAATGGAATGGAATGGAATGGAATGTAATCAACCGGAATGTAATGTAATGGAATGGAATGGAATGGAATGAACCCGAATGGAATGGAATGGAATGGAATGGAATGGAATGGAATGGACTGGAATGGAATATAATGATCCCGATTGGAATGGAATGCAATGGAATGGAATGGAATGGAATCAACCCGAATGGAATGGAATGGAATGGAATATAATGCAATCAACCCAAATGGAATGGAATGGAATGGAATGGAATGGAATGGAGTCAACCCGAATGGAATGGAATGGATTGGAATCAACTCGAATGGAATGGAATGGAGTTGAATGGATTGGAATGATATGGAATGCAATGGAATCAACTCGTATGGAATGGAATGGAAAGGAATGGAAGGGAATCAACCTGAATGAAATGGAATGGAATGGAAGACAACGGAATAGAATGGATCGGAATGGAATCAACCCGAATGGAATGGAATGGAATGGAATGGAATGGAATGGAATCAATCCAAATGGAATGGAATGGAATGGTGTGGAATGGAATCAAACCGAATGGAATGGAATGAAATGGAATGGAATGGATTGGAATCAACCCGAATGGAGTGGAGTGGAATTGAATGGAATGGAATGGATAGGAATGGAACGGAATCAACATGATTCTAATGGAATGGAATGGAATGGACTGGAATCAACCCGATTTTAAAGGAATGGAATGGAATGGAATGGAATCAACCGGAATGGAATGGAGTGGAATGGAATCAACCCGAATGGAACGGAATGGAATGGAACGGAATGAAATGGAATGGCATGGAATCAACCAGAAAGCAGTGGAATGGAATGGAAAGGAATTGAATGGAATCAATCCGAATGCAATGTAATGTAATGTAATGGAATGGAATTGAATCAACCCGAATGGAATGGAATGGAAAGGAATGCAACGGACCGGAATCAACCTGAATGGAATGGTATGGAAGGGAATGGAATGGAAGGGAATGGAATGGAATGAATCCGAATGGAATGGAATGTACCTGAATGGAATGGAATGGAATGGAATGAAATGGAAAGAAATGGAATCAACTCGAATGGAATGGAATGGAATACATCGGAATGTAATGGAATCAAACAGAATTGAATGGAAAGTAATTGAATGGAATGGAATGGAATGGAATGGAATGGAATGAAATGGAATCAACCCGAAAGGAATGGAATTGAATGGAATGGAATGGAATGGAATGAAATGGAATCAACTCGGAAGGAATGGAATTGAATGGAATGGAATGGAATGGAGTGGAATGGAATGAACCAGAATGGAATGAAATCAACCCGAATGGAATGGAATGGAATGGAATGGAATGGAATGGACAGGATTCAACCCGAATGGAATGGAATGGAAGGGAATGGAATGGAACGGAATGGAATGGAATCAACCCGAAAGGAATGGAATGTAATTGAATGGAATGGAATGGAATGGAATGAAATGGAACGAAATGGAATCAAACCGAATTGAATGGAATGGAATGGAATGGAATGGAATGGAAAGAAATCAACCCGAATGGAATGGAATGGAATGACATGGAATGGAATGGAATCAACATGAATGGAAAGGAATGGCATGGAATGGAATGGAATGGAGTGGAATGGAATGATCCAGAATGGAATGAAATCAACCCAAATGGAATGGAATGGAGTGGAATGGAATGGAATGGAATGGAATGGAATGGAATGGAATCAACCGGAACGGAGTGGAATGGCATGGAATGGAATGGAATGGAATGGAATGGACAGGATTCAACCCGAATGGAATGGAATGGAAGGGAATGGAATGGAACGGAATGGAATGGAATCAACCCGAATGAAATGGAATGTAATTGAATGGAATGGAATGGAATGGAATGAAATGGAACGAAACGGAATCAACCCGAATTGAATGGAATGGAATGGAATAGAATGGAATGGAAAGGAATCAACCCGAATGGAATGGAATGGGATGGAATGGAATGGAATGGAATGGAATGGAATCAACATGAATGGAGTGGAATGGAATGGAATTGAATGGAATGGAATGGAACGGAATCAAACCGAATGCAATGGAATGGAATGGAATGGGATGGAATGGAATGGAATGCAATCACCCCTAATGGAATGGAATGGAATGGAATGGAATGGAATGGAATAGAATGGAATGGAATGGTATGGAATGGAATTGAATGGAATCAACGTGAATAGAATAAAATGGAATGGAATGGAATGGAATGGAATCAATCCGGATGGAACCAAATGGAATGGAATGGAACGGAATGGAATCAACCTGAATGGAATGGAATGGAATGGAATGGATTGCAATGGAATGGAACGAATCCGCATGGATTGGAATGGAATGGAATGGATTGCAATGGAATGGAATGAACCCGAATGGATTGGAATGGAATGGAATGGAATGAAAGGCAATGGAATGGAATCGACCCAAATGGAATGGAATGGAATGGAATGGAATGGAATGGAATCAACCCAAATGGAATGGAATGGAATGGAATGGAATGGAATGGAATGCAATGGAATGGAATGGAGTGGAATGGAATGGAATCAATCCGAATAGAGTAGTATGTAATAGAATGGAATAGAATTTAATGGAATGGAATGGAATGGAATGGAATCAACCAGAATGGAATGGAATGGAAAAGAATAGAATGGAATGGAATCAACCGAAATGGAATGGAATGGAATACAATGGAAAGGAATGGAATGGAATGGAATCAACCCAAATGGAATGGAATGGAATGGAACGGAATGGAATAGAATGGAATGGAATCAACCCGAGTGGAAGGGAATGGAATGCAATGGAAAGGAAAGGAATGGAATGGAATGGAATGGAATCAATCCAAATGGAATGGAATGGAATGGTATGGAATGGAATCAACCCGACTGGAATGAAATTGAATGGAATGGATTCAACCCGAATAGAATGGAATGGAATAGAATGGAATAGAATGGAACGGACTGGAATCAACCCGAATGGAATGGAATGGAAGGGAAGGGAATGGAATGGAATGGAATGGAATGGAATGGAAGCAACACGAATGGAATGGAGTGGAATGGAATGGAATGAAATGGAACAAAATGCAATCAACCAGAATGGAATGGAATGGAATGGAATGGAATGGAATATAATGGAGTAGAATGGAAGGGATTGGAATGGAATGGAATGGAATATAATGAAATGGAATCAACCCGAATGGTATTGAATGGAATGGAAGGCAATGGAATGGAATGGAATGGAATCACCCCGAATGGAATGGAATGGAATGGAATGGAATGGAATGGAATAGAATGGAATCATCCCGAATGGAATGGAATGGAATGCAATGGAATGGAATGGAATGGAATGGAATGGCATGGAATGGAATAGAATGGAATCGTCCCGAATGGAATGGAATGGAATGGAAAGGAAAGTCATCAACCCGAAAGGAATGGAATGGAAGGGAATGGAATGGAATGGAATCAACTCGAATGGAATGGAATAAAATGGAATGAAATTCAATGAAATGGAACGGAATGGAATCAACCCGAATGGAATGGAATGGAAAGGCATTGAATGGAATGGAATATAATGTAATCAACCCGAATGGATTGGAGTGGAATGGAATGGAATGGAATGGATTGGAATGGAACGAAATCAACATGAATTTAATGGAATGGAATGGAATGCATTGGAATGGAATAGAATGGAATCATCCCGAATGGAATGGAATGGAATGCAATGGAATAAACGGGAATGGAATGGAATGGAATGGAATCAACCCGAATGGAATGGAATGGAATGGAATGGAATGGAATGGAATGGAATAGAATGGAATCAACCCCAGTGGAATGGAAAGTAATGGCATGGAATGGAATGGAATGGAATGGAATGGAATGGAATAAACCTGAATTGAATGGAATGGAATGGAATGGAATCAACATGTATCTAATGGAATGGAATGGAGTGGAATGGAATGGAATGGAATGGAATCAACCTGAGTGGAATGGAATGGAATGGAATGGATTGGAATGGAATGGAATCAAATGAAATGGAATGGTATGGAATGGAATGGAATGGAATCAACAAGAATGGACTGGAATGGGATGGAACGGAATGGAATCAACCCGAATGGAAAGGAATAGAATGGAATGGAATTAACACGAATCTAATGGAATGGAATGCAATGGAATCAAAACGAACGGAATGGAATGGAATTGAACGGAGTGGAATGGAATCAACCGGAATGGAATGGAATGGAATGCAACGGAATGGAATGGAATGGCATGGAATCAACCCAAATGGAACGGAATGAAATGGAATGGAATGCAATGGAATGGAATGGAATGGAATGGAATGGAATGGAATCAACATGAACGGAGTGGAATGGAATGGAATGGAATGGACTGGAATGGAATGGAATCAACCCGAATGGAATGGAATGGAATGGAATCGAATGGAGTGGAATCATCCCGAATGGAATGGAATGGAATGGAATGCAATGGAATGGAGTGGTATGTAATGGAATTGAAAGGAATCAACCCGAAGAGAATGAAATGTAATGGGATGGAATGGAATCAACCCGAATGGACTGGAATGGAAGAGAATGGAATGCAATGGAACGGAATGGAATCAACCTGAATGGAAAGGAATGGAATGGAAGGGAATGCAATGGATAGGAATCAACCAGAATGGAATGGAATGGAATGGAAGGGAATGCAATGGAGTGGAATCAACCCGAATGGATTGGAATGGAATGGAATTGAATGGAATGAAATGGAGTGGAATCAACCCGAATGGAATAGAATGGAATGGAATGGAATCAACCCGAATGTAATGGAATGGAATGGAATGGAATGAACCCGAATGGAATGGAATGGAATGGAATCAATGCGAATGGAAGGGAAAGGATTGGAATCAACTCGAATGGAATGGAATGGAGTTGAATGGATTGGAATGATATGGAATGCAATGGAATCAATTCCTACGGAATGGAATGGAAAGCAATGGAAGGGAATCAACCTGAATGAAATAGAATGGAATGGAATACAATGGAATAGAATGGAACGGAATGGAATCAACCCGAATGGAATGGAATGGATTGCAATGGAATGGAATCAACCCAAATGGATTGGAATGGAATGGAATGGAATGAAAGGCAATGGAATGGAATCGACCCAAATGGAATGGAATGGAATGGAATGGAATGGAATGGAATGGAATGGAATCAACCCAAATGGAATGGAATGGAATGGAATAAAATGGAATGGAGTGGAATGGAATGGAATAAACCCGAATTGAATGGAATGGAATGGAATAAAGTGGAATGGAGTGGAATGGAATGGAATCAACCCGAATTGAATAATATGTAATGGAATGGAGTAGAATGGAGTGGAATGGAATGGAATAAACCCGAATTGAATGCAATGGAATGGAAAGGAATGGAATGGAATAGAATGGAATGGAATCAACCCGAATGGATTGGAATTGAATGCATTGGAAAGCAATGGAATGGAATGGAATGGAATCAACCAGAATGGAATGGAATGCCATGGAATGGAATGGAATGGAATGGAATGGATTGGAATGGAATCAACCCGAATAGAATGGAATGGAATGGAATGGAATGGGTTTGAATGGAATCAACCCTAATAGAATGGAATGGAATGGAATGGAATGGAATGGAATGCAATGGAATGGAATGGAATCAACCCGAATGGAATGGAATGGATGGAATGGAATGGAATCAACCCGAAAGGAATGGGATGGAAGGGAATGGAATGGAATAGAATGGAATGGAATGGATTCAACCTGAATGGAATGGAATGGAATGAAATGCAATGCAATGGAATGGAATAGAATCAACCCGAATGGAATGGAAAGGAATGGCATGGAATGGAATGGAATGCAATGGAATCAACCCGAATGGAGTGGTGTGGAATGGAATGGAATGGAATGGATTGGAATGGAACGGAATCAACAGGAATCTAATGGAATGGAATTGAATGGAATGGACTGGAATCAACCCGATTGGAACGGAATGGAATGGAATGGAATGGAATCAACCGGAATGGAATTGAGTGTAATGGAATCTACCCGAATGGAAGGGAATGGAATGGAACGGAATGGAATGGAATGGCATGGAATCAACCCGAATGGAATGCAATGTAATGGAATGGAATGGAATAGAATCAACCCGAATGTAATGGAAAGGAATGGAATGGAACGGACTGGAATCAACCCGAATGGAATGGAATGGAAGGGAATGGAATGGAAGGGAATGGAATGGAATCAACCCGAATGGAATGGAATGTACCTGAATGGAATGGAATGGAATGAAATGGAAGGAAATGGAATCAACCCGAATGGAATGGAATGGAATAGAAAGGAATGGAATGGAATCAACCCGACTGGAATGGAATGTAATTGAATGGAATGGAATGGAATGAAGTGGAATCAACCCGAAAGGAATGGAATTGAATGGAATGGAATGAAGTGGAATGGAATGAACCAGAATGGAAAGGAATCAACCCGAATGGAATGGAATGGAATGGAATGGAATGGAATCCACCGGAACGGAGTGGAATGGAATGGAATGGAATGGAATGGAATGGAATGGAATGGACAGGAATCAACCCGAATGGAAAGGAATGGAAGGGAATGGAATGGAACGGAATGGAATGGAATCAACCCTAATGGAATGGAATGTAATTGAATGGAATGGAATAGAATGGAATGAAAGGGAACGAAATGGAAGCAACCCGAATTGAATGGAATGTAATTGAATGGAATGGAATGGAATGGAATGAAAGGGAACGAAATGGAATCAACCCGAATTGAATGGGATGGAATGGAATGGAATGGAATGGAATGGAATGGAATCAACCCGAATGGAATGGAATGAAACGGCATGGAATGGAATGGAATCAACATGAATGGAATGGAATGGCATAGAATGGAATGGAACGGAATGGAGTCAATCCGAATGGAATGGAATGAAATGGAATGAAATGCAATGGAATAGAATGGAATAGATTGGAATGGAATGGAATGGAAAGAAATAGAATATAATGGAATGGAATCAACCCGAATGGAAATGAATGGAATGGAATGGAGTGGAATAGAATGGAATCAACCCGAATGGAATGGAATGGAATGGAATGGAAGGGAATCAACCCGAATGAAATGGAATGGAATGGAATGGAATGCAATGGAATGGAACGGAATCGAATCAACCAGAGTGAAATGGAATGGAATGGAATGGAATGGAATCGAATGGAATGGAATGGAATGGAATGGAATGGAATCAACCTGAAAGGAATGGAATGGAATGGAAGGGAATGGAATGGAATAGAATGGAATGGAATGGAATCAAACCGAATGGAATGGAATGGAATGGAATGAAATGCAATGAAATGGACTGGAATGGAATCAAACCGAATGGAATGGAATGGAATGGAATGGAATGGATTGCAATGGAATCAACCCTAATGGAGTGGAGTGGAATGGAATGGAATGGAATGGAATCAACCGGAATGGAATGGAATTGAATGGCATGGAATGGAATGCAATGGAATCAACCCGAATGCAATGGAATGGAATGGAATGGAATGGAATGGAACGGAATCAACTAGAATGCAATGGAATGGAATGGAATGGAATGGAATGAAATGGAATGGAATGGAATGGAATGGAATTGAATGGAAAGGAATCAACTGGAATGGAATGAAATGGAATGGAATGGAATTTAATGGAATCAAACCGAATGGAATAGAATGGTATGGAACGGGATGGAATCAACACGAATGGAAAGAATGGAATGGAATGCAACGTAATGGAACTGAATTGAATGGAATGAACACGAGTCTAATGGAATGGAATGGAATGGAATCAACACGAATGGAATGGAATGGAATGGAATGGAATGGAATGGAATGGAATCAAACCGATTGGAATGGAATGGAATGGAATGCAATGGAATAGAATGGAATGGAATCAACATGAATGGAGTGGAATGGAATGGAATGGAACGGACTGCAATGGAATGGAATCAAACCGAATGCAATGGAATGGAATGGAATCGGATGGAAAGTAATGGAATGCGACCACCAGTAATGGAATGGAATGGAATGGAATGGAATGGAAAGGAATGGAATCAAACCGAATGGAATGGAATGGAATGGATTGGAATCAACCCAAATGGAATGGAATGGAATGGATTGGAATGGATCAGCCCGAACCGAATGGAGTGGATTCAAATGGAATGGAATGGAATGGAATGGAATCAACCTGAATGGAATGGAATGGAATGGAAGAGAATGGAATGGAATGGTACGGAAAGGAATCATCCCGAATGGAATGGAATGGAATTGAATGGATTGCAATGGAATGGAATGAAACCGAATGGATTGGAATGGAATGGAATGGAATGAAAGGCAATGGAATGGGATCGCCCCAAATGGAATGTAATGGAATGAAAGGGAATGGAATCAACCCAAATGGAATGGAAAGGAATGGAATGGAATGGAATGGAGTAGAATTGAATGGAATCAACCCCAATTGAATGGTATGTAATGGAATGGAATGGAGTGGAATGGAATGGAATGGTGTCAACCTGAATGGAATGGAATGGAAAAGAATGGAATGGAATGGAATCAACCGAAATGCAAAGGAATGGAATAGAATGGAAAGGAATGGAATGGAATGGAATAAACCCGAATGGAATGGAATGGATCGGAATGGAATAGAATGGAATGGAATCAACAAGAATGGAATGGAATGGAATGGCATGGAATGGAATGGAATGGAATGGAACGGAATGGAATCAATCCAAATGGAATGGAATGGAATGGTATGGAAAGGAATCAACCCGAATGGAATGGAATGGAATGGAATGGAATGGAATGGAATGGAATGGAATGGAATCAACACGAACGGCAAGGAATGGAATAGAATGGAACAGAATGGAACGGACTGGAATCAACCCGAATGGAATGGAATGGAAGGGAATGGAATGGAATGGAATGGAATCAATCCGAATGTAATGGAGTGGAATGGAATGGAATGAAATGGAAAAAAATGCAATCAACACGAAAGGAATGGAATGGAATGGAACGGAATGGAATATAATGGAAAAGAATGGAAGGGATTGGAATGGCATGGAATGGAATGGAATATAATGGAATTGAAACAACCCGAACGGAATGGAATGGAGTGGAATGCAATGGAATGGAATCAAATGGAATCACCCCGAATGGAATGGAATGGAATGGAATCAGCCCGAATGGAATGGAATGGAACGGAATGGAATGGAATCAACACGAATGGAATGGCATGGAATGGAATGGAATGGAATGGAATGGAATGGAATAAAATGGAAAGGAAGCAACTCGAATGGAATGGAATGGAATGGAGTGGAATGGAATGGAATCTACCCGAATGGAATGTAATGGAATGGAATGCAATGGAATGGAATGGAATCAACTCGAATGGAATGGAATGCAATGCAATGGCATGGAATCGAATCATCGCGAAAGAATGGAAGGGAATGGAATGGAATCAAGTCAAATGGAATGGATTGCAATGGAATGGAATGGAATGGAACCAACCCGAGTCGAGTGGAATGGAATGGAATGGAATGGAATGGATTCAACCCGAATGGAATGGAATGGAATGGAATGGAATCATCCGGAATGGAATGGAATGGAATGGAAAGGAATGGAATGGGATGGAATGGAATGGAATGGAATCAACCCACATGGAATTGAATGGAGAGGAATCAAGTAGAATGGAATGGAATCGATTGGAATGGAATGGAATCAACCCGAATGGAATGGAATGGAATGGAATGAAATGGAATGAATGGAATCAACCCGAATGGAATGCAATAGAATGAAATGGAATGCAATGGAAACAACCAGAATGGAATGGAATGGAATGGAATGGAATGGAATCAATCCGAATGGAATGGAATGGAATGGAATGGAATGGAATGGAATGGAATGGAATGGAATGGAATGCAATCAACACGAACAGAATGGAATGGAATGGAAGGGAATGGAATGGAATGGAATCAATCCGAAATAAATGGAATGTAATGGAATGGAATGAACACGAATGGAATGGAATGGAGTGGAATCAACTCGAATGGAATGGAATGGAATGGATTGGAATGGAATAGTATGGAATGGAATGCTATCAACCCTAATGGAATGGAATAGAATGGAAACAAAACGAATGGAATGGAATGGAGTGGAATGGAATGAAACGAAATGGAATGGAATGGAATCAACCCGAATGGAATGGAATGGAATGGAATGGAATGGAATGGAATGGGATGGAAAAGAATTGAATCTAACCGAATGGAATGGAATGGAACGGAATGGAATCAACCCGAATGGAATGGAAAAGAACGGAACGGAATGGAATGGAATACAATCAACCCGAATGGAATGGAATGGAATGGAGCAAATGCGAATGGAATGGAATGGAATGGAATGGAATATAATGGAATAGAATGGAAGGAATGGAATGGAATGGAATGGAATGGAATGGAATGGAATATAATGGAATGGAATCAACCAGAATGGAACGGAATAGAATGGAATGCAATGGAATGCAATGGAACGGAATTACCCAGATTGGGATGGAATGGAATGGAATGGAATAGAATGGAATCATGCCGAATGGCATGGACTGGAATGGAATGGAATGGAATGCAATTGAATGTAATGGAATGGAAAGGAAAGACATCAACCCGAAAGGAATGGAATGGAAGGGAATGGAATGGAATGGAATGGAATGGAATGGAATGGAATGGAATCAACGCGAATGGAATGGAATGGAATGGTATGAAAGTCAATGAAATGGAACGGAGTGGAATCAACCCGAATGGAATGGAATGGAATGGCATGGAATTGAAGGGAATGGAATGTAATCAACCCGAATGGATTGGAGTGGAATGGAATGGAATGGAATGGATTGGAATGGAACGGAATCAACACGAATTTAATGGAATGGAATGGAATGCAATGGAATGGAATGGACAGGAATCAACCCGATTGGAACGGAATGGAATGGAATGCAATGGAATCAACGGGATTGGAATGGAATGGAATGGAATGGAATCAACCCGAATGGAATGGAATGGAATGTAAAGGAATGGAATGGAATAGAATGGAATCAACCCGAAGGGAATGGAATGGAATGGAATAGAATGGAATAAACCCGAATGGAATGGAATGGAATGGAATGGAATGGAATGGAATGGAATGGAATGCAATGCAATGGAATGGAATGGAATCAACCCAAATGGAAAGAAATGGAATGGAATGGAATGGAGCCAACCCGAATAGAATGGAATGAATTGGAATCAACTCGAATGGAATGGAATGGAATTCATTGGAATGGAATGGAATGGAATGCAATGGAATCAACTCGTATGGAATGGAATGCAATGGAATGGAAAGGAATGGAATGGAATGGAATGGAATGGGGAGACCCGAAGGGAATATAATAGAATGGAATGGAATAAACCCGAATGGAATGAAATGGAATGGAATGGAATGGAATGGAATTTAAAGGAATGCAAAGGAATCAACCCGAATGGAATGGAAAGGAATGGAATGGAATGGAATGGAATGGAATGGAATCAACCCGAATGGAATGGCATGGAATGGAAAGGAATCAATCCAAATGGAATGGATTGCAATGGAATGGAATGGAATGGAATCAACCCGAATGGAAAGGAATGGAATGGAATGGAATTTAATGGAATCAACACAAATGAAATGGAATGGAATCGAATAGAAATGAATGGAATGGAATGGAAAGGAATGGAATGGAATGCAATGGAAGAAACCCGAATGGAATGGAACGGAATGGAATGGAATGGAATGGAATGGAATGGAATGGAATGGAATCGACCCGAATGGAACGGAATGGAATGGAATGGAATGGAATCAACCCGAATGGAATGGAATCAACTCGAATGGAATGGAATGGAATGGAATGGAATGGCATCAACCTCAATGGAATGAAATGGATTGGAATCAACTCGAATGGAATGGAATGGAATTTATTGGAATGGAATGGAATGGAAAGCAATGGAATCAACTCCTATGGAATGGAATGGAATGGAATGGAAACGAATGGAATGGAATGGATTGAAATGGAATGGAATGGAATGAAATGGAATGGAATGGAATGGAGTGGAATGGAATGGAGAAACCCGAAGGGAATATAATGGAATGGAATGCAATGGAATGGAATAAACCCGAATGGAATGAAAGGGAATGGAATGGATTGGAATGGAATGGAATGGAATGGAATGGAATGCAATACAATGGAATAAACACGAATGGAATGGAAAGGAATGGAATGGAAAGGAATGGAATGGAAAGGAATGGAATGGAAAGGAATGGAATGGAATGGAATGGAATGGAATGGAATCAGGCCGAATGAAATGGAATGGAATGGAATGGAATGGAATGGAATGGAAAGGAATCAACCCGAACTGAATGGAATGAAATGGAATGGAAAGGAATGGAATGGAATGGAATGGAATGGAATCAAACCGAATGGAATGGAACGGTGTGCAATAATCTCGAATGGAATGGAGTGGAATGGAATGGAATCGAATCAACCTGAATGGAATGGAAGGAATGGAATGGAATGGAATGGAAACAACACGAGTGGAATGGAATGGAGTGGAATGGAATGGAATGCAATGGAATGCAATGGAATAAACCGGAATGGAAAGGAATGCAATGGAATGGAGTGGGAAAGAAAGGAATCAAACCGAATGGAATGGAATGGAATGGAATGGAATCAACCGAAATGGAATGGAATGGAATGGAATGGAATGGAATGGAATCAACCCGAATGGAATGGAATGGAATGGAATGGAATGGAATCAATGCGAATGGAATGGAATGGAATGGAATGGAATGGAATGCCATGGAGAGAAATGGAAAGGAATCAACACGAATGGAATGGAAGGGAATGGAATGGAATGGAACGGAATGGAATCAACACGAAAGGAATGGAATGGAATGGAATGGAATGGAATATATCCGAATGGAATGGAATGGAAAGGAATGGAAGAGAATGGAATGGAATGGAATGGAATGGAATCAAACCGCATGGAATGGAATCGAGTGGAATCAACTCGAATGGAATGGAATGGAATGGAATGGAATCACCCAGAATGGAATGGAATGCAATGGAAAGGAATCGAATGGATTCAACCTGAATGGAATGGAATGGAATGGAATGGAATGCAATGGAGTGGAATCAACCCGAATGGAGTGCAATGGAATGGCACGGAATGGAATGCAATGGAAAGTAATCAACCGGAATGGAGTGGAGTGGAATGGAATGGAATGGAATGGAATGGAATCAACGCGAATCTAATGGAATGGAATGGAATGGACTGGAATGGAATCAACCGGAGTGGAATCGAATGGAATGGAATGGAATGGAATCGAATGGAATCAACCCGAATGGAATGGAATGGAATGGAATGGAATGAAATGGAATCAACCCGAATGGAATAGAATGGAATGGCATGGAATGGAATGGAATGGAATGGAATCAACCCGAATGGAATGGAATGGAATGGCATGGAATGCAGTGGAATGGAATGGAGTCAATCCGACTGGAAAGGAATGGAATGGAATGGAATCAACTCAAATGGAAAGGAATGGAATGGAATCGAATCAAATCAACCCAAATAGTATGCAATGGAATGGAATGGAATGGAATCAATCCGAAATAAATGGAATGGAATATAATGGAATGGAATGGAGTGGAATCAACACGAATGGAATGGAACTGTGTGCAATTCATCTCGAATGAAATGGAATGGAATAGAATCGAATCAACCTGAATGGAATGGAATGGAAAGGAATATAATGGAATGGAAACAACACGAATGGAATGGAATGGAGTGGAATGGAATGGAATGGAATGGAATAAACCTGAACGCAATGGAATGGAATGGAAAGGAAAAGAATAGAATAAAACCGAATGGAATGGAATGGAATGGAATGGAATCAACCGAAATGGAAAGGAATGGAATGGAATGGAATCAACACGAATGGAATGGAATGGAATGAAATGGAATAAAACCGAATGGAATGGAATGGAATGGAACGGAATGGAATGCCATGGAGAGAAATAGAATGGAATCAACACGAATGGAATGCAATGGAATGGAATGGAATGGAAAGCAGCGGAATGGATTCAACCCAAAAGGAATGGAATGGAATGGAAAGGAATGGAATATTTCCGAATGGAATGGAATGGAAAGGAATGGAATAGAATGGAATGGAATGGAATGGAATGGAATCAAACCACATGGAATGGAATCGAGTGGAATCAACTTGAATGGAATGGAATGGAATGGAATGGAATCACCCCGAATGGAATGGAATGCAATGGAAAGGAATGGAATGGATTCAACCCGAATGGGATGGAATGGAATGGAATGGAATGGAATGGAGTGGAATCAACCCGATTGGAATGCAATGGAATGGCACGGAATGGAATGCAATGGAATGTAATCAACTGGAATGGAGTGGAGTGGAATGGAATGGAATGGAATCAACACGAATCTAATGGAATGGAATGGAATGGACAGGAATCAACTCGATTGGAACGGAATAGAATGGAATGGAATGGAATGGAATGGAATGGAATCAACCGGAGTGGAATGGAATGGAATGAAATGGAATGGAATCAACCCGAATGGAATGGAATGGAATGGAACAGAATGGAATGGAATGGAATGGATTCAACCCGAATGGAATGGAATGGAATGGAATAGAATGGAATGAAAGGAATCAACCCGAATGGAATGGAATGGAATGGAATGGAATGGCATGGAATCAACCCGAATGGAATAGAAGTGAAAGGAATGGAATGGAGTGGAATGGAACAGAATGGAAAAGAATGGAATGGTTTCAACACGAATCTAATGGAATGGAATGGAATGGGATGGAATGGAATCAACTGGAATGGAATGGAATGGAATCGAATGGAATGGAATCAACCCGAATGGAATGGAATGGGAAGGAATGGAATGGATCCTACCCGAATGCAAAGGAATGGAATGGAATGGAATTGCATGGAATGGAATCAAAACGAGTCTAATGGAATGGAATGGAATGGAATGGAATCAACACGAATGGAATGGAATGGAATGGAATGCAATGGAATGGAATGGAAGGGAATCAATCCGAAATAATTGTAATGGAATGGAATGGAAAGGAATCATCCCGAATGGAATGGAACAGTGTGCAATCATCTCGAATGGAATGAAATGTAATGGAATCGAATCAACCTGAATGGAATGGAATGGAATGGAATGGAGCCAACCCGAATAGAATGGAATGGATTGGAATCAACTCGAATGGCATGGAATGGAATTCATTGGAATGTAATGGAATGGAAAGCAATGGAATCAACTCGTATGGAGTGGAATGGAATGGAATGGAAAGGAATGAAATGGAATGGAATGGAATGGAGAAACCCGAAGGGAATATACTGGAATGGAATGGAATGGAATGGAATAAACCCGAATGGAATGAAATGGAATGGAATGGAATGGAATGGAATGGAAACGAATGCAATGGAATCAACCCGAATAGAAAGAAAAGCAATGGAATGCAATGGAATGGAATGGAATGGAATGGAATGGAATCAACCCGAATGGAATGGAATGGAATGGAATGGAATGGAATGCAATAGAGTGGAATCAACCCGAATGGAATGCAATGGAATGGCACGGAATGGAATGCAATGGAAAGTAATCAACCGGAATGGAGTGGACTGGAATGGAATGGAATGGAATGGAATAGAATCAACGCGAATCTAATGGAATGGAATGGAATGGAATGGAATGGAATGGAATGGACTGGAATGGAATCAACCGGAATGGAATGGAATGGAATGGAATGGAATGGAATGGAATGGAATCAACCCGAATGGAATGGAATGGAATGGAATGGAATGGAATGGAATGGAATCAACCCGAATGTAAAGGAATGGAATGGCATGGAATGGAATGGAATGGAATGGAATCAACCCGAATGGAATGGAATGGAATGGCATGGAATGCAGTGGAATGGAATGGAGTCAATCCGACTGGAAAGGAATGGAATGGAATCGAATTAAATCAACCCAAATATTATGCAATGGAATGGAATGGAATGGAATCAATCCGAAATAAATGTAATGGAATATAATGGAATGGAATGGAGTGGAATCAACCCGAATGGAATGGAACTGTGTGCAATCTTCTCGAATGAAGTGGAATGGAATGGAATCGAGTCAACCTGAATGGAATGGAATGGAAAGGAATATAATGGAATGGAAACAACACGAATGGAATGGAATGGAGTGGAATGGAATGGAATGGAATGGAATCAACCGAAATGGAAAGGAATGGAATGGAATGGAATCAACACGAATGGAATGGAATGGAATTGAATGGAATGGAATGGAATGGAATGGAATGGAATGGAATCAACACGAATGGAATGGAATGGAATGAAATGGAATCAAACCGAATGGAATGGAATGGAATGGAACGGAATGGAATGCCATGGAGAGAAATGGAATGGATTCAGCACGAATGGAATGCAATGGAATGGAATGGAATGGAATGCAACGGAATGGATTCAACCCGAAAGGAATGGAATGGAATGGAATGGGAAGGAATGGAATATTTCCGAATGGAATGTAATGGAAAGGAATGGAATAGAATGGAATGGAATGGAATGGAATGGGATCAAACCACATGGAATGGAATCGAGTGGAATCAACTTGAATGGAATGGAATGGAATGGAATGGAATCACCCCGAATGGAATGGAATGCAATGGAAAGGAATGGAATGGATTCAACCCGAATGGAATGTAATGTAATGGAATGGAATGGAATGGAGTGGAATCAACCCGATTGGAATGCAATGGAATGGAACGGAATGGAATGCAATGGAATGTAATCAAATGGAATGGAGTGGAGTGGAATGGAATGGAATGGAATCAAAACGAATCTAATGGAATAGAATGGAATGGAATGGAATGGACAGGAATCAACTCAATTGGAACGGAATAGAATGGAATGGAGTGGAATGGAATCAAGCGGAATGGAATGGAACGGAATGAAATGGAATGGAATCAACCCGAATGGAATGGAATGGAATGGAACGGAATGGAATGGAATGGAATGGATTCAACCCGAATGGAATGGAATGGAATAGAATGAAATGGAATGAAATGGAATCAACCCGAATGGAATGGAATGGAATGGCATGGAATCAACCCGAATGGAATAGGAGGGAATGGAATGGAATGGAATGGAATGGAATGGAATGGAACGGAATGGAAAAGAAAGGAATGGTTTCAACACGAATCTAATGGAATGAAATGGAATGGGATGGAAAGGAATCAACTGGAATGGAATGGAATGTAATGGAATGGAATGGAATCGAATGTAATGGAATCAACCCGAATGGAATGGAATGGGAAGGAATGGAATGGAAACTACCCGAATGGAAAGGAATGGAATGGAATGGAATTGCATGGAATGGAATCAACACGAGTCTAATGGAATGGAATGGAATGGAATGGAAAGAAATGGAATGGCATCAACCAGAATGGAATGGAATGGAATTTAATCGAATCAACCCGAATAGAATGGAATGGAATGGAATGGAAAGGAATGGAATCAATCCGAAATAATTGTAATGGAATGGAATGGAATGGAATCAACCCGAATGGAATGGAACGGTGAGCAATCATCTCGAATGGAATGGAATGTAATGGAATCGAATCTACCTGAATGGAATGGAATGGAATGGAATGGAGTCAACACGAATGGAATTGAATGGAATGGAATGGAATGGAATGGAACGGAATGGAATGGAATGGAATCAACCGGAATGGAATGGAATGGAATAGAATGGAATCAACCTGAATGGAATGGAATAGAATGGAGTTGAATGGAATGCAATGGAATGGAATCAACTCGAAGGGAATGGAATTAAATGGAATGGAAAGCAATGTAATCAACCCGAAAGGAATGGAATGGAATGGAATGGAATGGAATGGAATGGAATCAACAAGAATGGAATGGAATGGAATGGAATGGACTCGAATGGAATGGAATGGAATCAGCACGAATTGAATGGAATGGAATGGAATGGAATCAACCGGAATAGAGTGGAGTGGAATGGAATGGAATGGAATGGATTGGAATGGAACGGAATCAACACGAATCTAATGGAATGGAATGGAATGGAATGGAATTTAATGGAATGGACTGGAGTCAACTCGATTGGAACGGAATGGAATGGAATGCAATGGAATCAACGGGAATGGAATGGAATGGAATGGAATCAACCCGAATGGAATGGAATGGAATGGAATGGAATCAACAGGAATGGAATGGAATGGAATGGAATAAAGCCGAATGGAATGGAATGGAATGGAACGGAATGGAATGGAATGGAATGGAATCAACCCGAATGGAATGGAATGGAATGGAATGGAATGGAATCAACCCGAATGGAATGGAATGGATTGGAATCAACTCGAATGGAATCGAATGGAAATGAATGAAATGGAATGGAATGGAATGCAAAGGAAGCAACCAGAATGGAATGGAATGGAATGGAATGGAATGGAATGGAATGGAATGCAATCGACCCAACTGGAACGGAATGGAATGGAATGGAATGGAATCAACCCGAATGGAATGGAATCAACTCGAATGGAATGCAATGGAATGGAATGGAAAATAATCAAGCCGATTGGAATGGAATGCAATGGAATGGAATGGAATTAACGCGAATGGAATGGAATGGAATGGAATGGAATGGCGTCAACCGGAATTGAATGGAATGGATTGGAATCAACTCGAATGGAATGGAATGGAATTGATTGGAATGGAATGGAATTGAATGCAATGGAATCAACTCGTATGGAATGGAATGGAGTGGAATGGAAAGGAATGGAATGGAATGGAATGAAATGGAATGGAATGGAGTGGAATGGAATAGAATAAACCCGAATTCAATGGAATGGAATGGAAAGGAATGGAAAAGAATTGAATCAAACGGAATGGAATGGAAAGGAATGGAATGGAATCAACCGAAATGGAAAGGAATGGAATGGAATGGAATCAAAACGAATGGAATGGAATGGAATGGAATGGAATCAACACGAATGGAATGGAATGGAATGAAATGGAATCAATGCGAATGGAAAGGAATGGAATGGAATGGAATGGAATGCCATGGAGAGAAATGGAATGGAATCAACACGAATGAAGTGCAATGGAATGGAATGGAACGGAATGGAATCAACACGAAAGGAATGGAATGGAATGGAATGGAAAGGAATGGAATATTTCCGAATGTAATGGAATGGAATAGAATGGAATGGAACGGAATGGAATCAAACCACATGGAATTGAATCGTGTGGAATCAACTCGAATGGAATGGAATGGAATGGAATGGAATCACCCCGAATGGAACGGAATGCAATGGAAAGGAATGGAATGGATTCAACCCGAATGGAATGGAATGGAATGGAATGGAGATGAATCAACCCGAATGGAATGCAATGGAATGGCACGGAATGGAAGTCAATGGAAAGTAATCACCCGGAATGGAGTGGAGTGGAATGGAATGGAGTGGAATGGAATGGAATGGAATGGAATCAACACGAATCTAATGGAATGGAATGGAATGCAATGGAATGGACTGGAATCAACTAGACTGAAGCGGAATAGAATGGAAAGGAATGGAATGGAATGGAATGGAATGAAATCAACAGGAACGGAATGGAATGGAATGAAATGGAATGGAATCAACCCGAATGGAATGGAAAGGAGTGGAACGGAATGGAATGGAATGGAATGGAATCAACCCGAATGGAATTGAATGCCATGGAATGGAATGGAATGGAATGGAATAGAATGGAATGGAATGGAATCAACCCGAATGGAATGGAATGGAATGGAATGAACCCGAATGGAATGGAGTGGAATGGAATGGAACGGACTGGAATCAACCCGAATGGAATGGAATGGAAGAGAATGGAATGGAATGGAATGGAATGGAATGGCGTCAACCCGAATGGAATGGAATGGATTGGAATCAACTGGAATGGAATGGAATGGAATTGATTGGAATGGAAAGGAATGGAATGCAATGGAATCAACTCGTATGAAATGGAATGGAATGGAATGCAGAAGATTGGAATGGAATGGAATGAAATGGAATGGAATGGAATGGAGTGGAATGGAATGGATTAAACCCGAATTCAATGGAATGGAATGGAAAGGAATGGAAAAGAATGGAATCAAACCGAATGGAATGGAACGGAATGGAATGGAATCAACCGAAATGGAAAGGATTGGAATGGAATGGAATCAACACGAAAGAAATGGAATGGAATGGAATGGAATGGAATCAACACGAATGGAATGGAATGGAATGAAATGGAATCAATGCGAATGGAAAGGAATGGAATGGAATGGTATGGAATGGAATGCCATGGAGAGAAATGCAATGGAATCAACACGAATGAAGTGCAACGGAATGGAATGGAATGGAATGGAATCAACACGAAAGGAATGGAATGGAATGGAATGGAAAGGAATGGAATATTTCCGAATGGAATGGAATGGAAAGGAATGGAATAGAATGGAATGGAATGGAATGGAATGAAACCACATGGAATTGAATCGAGTGGAATCAACTCAAATGGAATGGAATGTAATGGAATGGAATCACCCCGAATGGAACGGAATGCAATGGAAAGGAATGGAATGGATTCAACCCGAATGGAATGGAATGCAATGGAATGGAATGGAATGGAATGGAGTGGAATCAACCCGAATGGAATGCAATGGAATGGCACTGAATGGAATGCAATGGAATGTAATCACCTGGAATGGAGTGGAATGGAATGGAATGGAGTGGAATGGAATGGAATGGAATGGAATCAACACGAATCTAACGGAATGGAATGGAATGCAATGGAATGGACTGGAATCAACTCGATTGAAACGGAATAGAATGGAATGGAATGGAATGGAATGGAATGGAATGGAATGGAATGGAATCAACCGGAACGGAATGGAATGGAATGAAATGGAATGGAATCAACCCGAATGGAATGGAATGGAGTGGAAAGGAATGGCATGGAATGGAATGGAATCAACCCGAATGGAATGGAATGCAATGGAATGGAATGGAATGGAATCAAACCGAATGGAACGGAATGGAATGGAATGGCATGGAATCAACTCGAATGGAAGAGAATGGAATGGAATGGAATGGAATGGAATGGAAAAGAATGGAATGGATTCAACACGAAACTAATGGAATGGAATGGAATGGAATGGAATGGATTCAACTGGAATGGAATGCAATGGAATGGAATGGAATGGAATCAATCCGAATGGAATGGAATGGGATAGCATGGAATGGAACATACCCGAATGGAAAGGAATGGAATGGAATGGAATTGAATGGAATGGAATCAACATGAGTCTAACGGAATGGAATGGAATGGAATGGAATGGTTTCAACACGAATGGAAAGGAATGGAATGGAATGGAATGGAATGGAATCAACAAGAGTCTAATGGAATGGAATGGAATGGAGTCAACACGAATGGAATTGAATGGAATGGAATGGTACGGAATGGAATGGAATGGAATCAACCGGAATGGAATGGAATGGAATAGAATGGAATCAACCTGAATGGAATGGAATGGAATGGAATGGAGTGGAATGGAAGGTAATGGAATGGAATCAACTCGAATGGAATGGAATTAAATGGAAAGGAAAGGAATGTAATCAACCCGAAAGGAATGGAATGGAATGGAATGGAATGGAATGGAATGGAATCAACCAGAATGGAATGCAATGGAATGGAATGGATTCGAATGGAATGGAATGGAATCCGCACGAATTGAATGGAATGGAATGGAATGGAATCAACCGGAATAGAGTGGAGTGGAATGGAATGGAGTGGAACGGAATCAACACGAATCTAATGGAATGGAATGGAATGGAATGGAATTTAATGGAATGGACTGGAGTCAACTCGATTGGAATGGAATGCAATGGAATGGAATGGAATGGAATCAACCGGAATGGAATGGAATGGAATGGAATTTAATGGAATGGACTGGAGTCAACTCGATTGGAACGAAATGCAATGGAATGGAATGGAATCAACCGGAATGGAATGGAATGGAATGGAATCAACCCGAATGGAATGGAATGGAATGGAATGGAATGGAATGGAATGGAATCAACCCGAATGTAATGGAATGGAATGGAATGGAATGGAATGGAATGGAATGGAATGGAATGGAATGGAATTGAATGGAATTGAATGGAATGGAATGGAATGGAATTGAATGGAATGGAATCACCACGAATCTAATGGAATGGAATTGAATGGAATGGAATGAAATGGAACCAAATCAAATGGAATGGAATGGTATGGAATCTAATGGAATCAACTTGAATGCAATGGAAGGGAATTGAATGGAAAGGATTGGAATCAACACGAATGGAATGGAATGTGATGGAACGGAATGGAATCAACTCGAATGGAAAGGAATGGAATGGAACGGAATCAACACGAATCTAATGGAATGGAATGGAATGGAATGGAATCCACACGAATGGAATGGAATGGAATGGAATGGAATCCACACGAATGGAATGTAATGGAATGGAATGGAATGGAATGGAATCCACATGAATGGAATGGAATGGAATTGAATCAACCGGAATGGAATGGAATGGAATGGAATGGAACGGAATCAACCCGAATGGAATGGAATGGAATGGAATGCAATAGAATGGAATGGAATGGAATGGAATCAACCCGAATGGAGTGGAATGGAATGGAATGGAATGAAATGGATTGGAATCAACCCGAATGGAATGGAATGGAATGAAATGGAATGGAATGGAATTCCATGGAGAGAAATGGAATGGAATCACCACGAATGAAGTGCAATGGAATGGAATGGAACGGAATGCAATCAACACGAAAGGAATGGAAAGGAATGGAAAGGAAAGGAATGGAATATTTCCGAATGGAATGGAATGGAAAGTAATGTAATAGAATGGAATGGAATCAAACCACATGGAATTGAGTCGAGTGGAATCAACTCGAATGGAATGGAATGGAATGGAATGGAATCACCCCAAATGGAACGGAATGCAATGGAAAGGAATGGAATGGATTCAACCCAAATGGAATGGAATGGAATGGAATGGAGATGAATCAACCCGAATGGAATGCAATGGAATGGCACGGAATGAAATGCAATGGAATGTAATCACCCGGAATGGAGTGGAGTGCAATGGAATGGAGTGGAATGGAATGGAATGGAATGGCATCAACACGAATCTAATGGAATGGAATGCAATGGAATGGACTGGAATCAACTCGATTGAAACGGAATAGAATGGAATGGAATGGAATGGAATGGAATGGAATGGAATCAACCGGAACGGAATGGAATGGAATGATATGGAGTGGAATCAACCCGAATGGAATGGAGTGGAACGGAATGGAACGGAATGGAATGGAATCAACCCGAATGGAATGGAATACAATGGAATGGAATGGAATGGAATGGAATGGAATGGAATGGAATGGAATGGAATAGAATCAACGCGAATGGAATGGAATGGAATGGAATGGAATCAACTCGAATGGAATGGAATGGAATGGAATGGAATGGAAAGGAATGGAATAGAATCAACGCGAATGGAATGGAATGGAATGGAATGGGTTGGAATGGAATGGAATCAACTCGAGTGGAATTGAATGGAATGGAATGGAATGGCATGGAGCGGAATGGAATGGAATCAACCGAAATGGAATGCAATGGAGGGGAATGGAATGTAATGGAACGGAATGAAATCAACACAAATGGAATGGAATGGAATGGAAAGGAATGGAATGGAATCAACCCGAAAGTAGTGGAATGCAATGGAATGGTTTGGAATGGTATCAACACGAATGGAGTGGAATGGAATGGAACAGAATGGAATGGAATCTATCTGAATGGAATGGAATGGAAAGGAATGGAATGCAATGCAATGGAAAGGAGTGGAATGGAATGGAATCAACCCGCATGGAATAGAATGGAGTGGAATCAACTCGAATGGAATGGAATGGAACGGAATGGAATGGAATGCAATCAACCCGAATGGAATGGAATGGAATGGAATGGAATGGAATGGAAGGGAATGGAATGGAATTGAATGGATTCAACCCTAATGGAATGGAATGGAATGGAATCAACTCAAATGGAAGGCAATGGAATGGAATGCCACGGAATGGAATGGTATGGAATGGAATCGAAAGGAATTGAGTCAACCCGATTGGAGTGGATTCGAATACAATGTAATGGAATGGAATGGGGTGGAATTGAATCAATCTGGGTGGAATGGAATGGAATGGAGTGGAGTGGAATGGAATGGAATGGAACCAACCTGAATGGAACGGAATGGAATGGAATAAAATGGAAAGGAAGCAACTCGAATGGAATGGAATGGAATGGAATGGAATGGAATGGAATGGATTGGAATCAACCCCAACGGAATGCAATTGAATAGAATGGAATGCAATGGAATCAACCCGAATGGAATGGAATGGAATGGAATGGAATGGAATCAGCCCGAATGGAATGGAATGGATCGGAATGGAATGGAATCAACACGAATGGAATGGCATGGAATGGAATGGAATGGAATGGAATGGAATGGAATAAAATGGAAAGGAAGCAACTCGAATGGAATGGAATGGAATGGATTGGAATGGAATGGAATCTACCCGAATGGAATGGAACGGAATGGAATGCAATGGAATGGAATGGAATCAACTCGAATGGAATGGAATGCAATGGAATGGCATGGAATCGAATCATCGCGAAAGAATGGAATGGAATGGAATCAACTCAAATGGAATGGATTGCAATGGAATGGAACGGAATGGAATCAACCCGAGTGGAGTGGAATGGAATGGAATGGAATGGAATGGAATGGAATGGATTCAACCCGAATGGGATGGAATGGAATGGAATGGAATCATCTGGAATGGAATGGAATGGAATGGAATGGAAAGGAATGGAATGGGATGGGATGGAATGGAATGGAATGGAATGAACCCACATGGAATGGAATGGAGAGGAATCAAGTTGAATGGAATGGAATGGAATGGAATGGAATGGAATGGAATCAACCCGAATGGAATGGAATGGAATGGAATGGAATGAAATGGAATGAATGGAATCAACCCGAACGGAATGTAATGGAATGAAATGGAATGCAATGGAATCAACCAGAATGGAATGGAACGGAATGGAATGGAATGGTATGGAACCAACCCGAATGGAATGGAATGGAATGGAATGGAATGGAATGGAATCAACCCGAATGGAATGGAATGGAATGGAATGGAATGGAATGGAATGGAATGGAATGGAATGCAATCAACTCGAATAGAATGGAATGGAATGGAAGGGAATGGTATGGAAAGGAATGGAATCAATCCGAAATAAATGGAATGGAATGGAATGGAATGGAATGGAATGGAATGGAACCGAATGGAATGGAATGCAGTGGAATCAACTCGAATGGAATGGAAAGGAATGGATTGGAATTGAATGGAATGGAATGGAATGGAATCAACACGAATAGAATGGAACGGAATGTAAGGGAATGGTATGGAATGGAATGGAATCAATCCGAAATAAATGGAATGGAATGGAATGGAATGAACCCGAATGGAATGGAATGGAGTGGAATCAACTCGAATGGAATGGAATGGAATGGATTGGAATGGAATAGAATGGAACGGAATGCTATCAACCCGAATGGAATGGAATGGAATGGAATAGAATGGAAACAACACGAATGGAATGAAATGGAGTGGAATGGAATGAAACGAAATGGAATGGAATGGAATCAACCCGAATGGAATGGAATGGAATGGAAAGGGATGGAAAAGAATTGAATCAAACCGAATGGAATGGAATGGAACGGAATGGAATCAACCCAAATGGAATGGAAAGGAACGGAAAGGAATGGAATGGAATACAATCAACCCGAATGGAATGGAATGGAATGGAATGGAATGGAGTAAATGCGAATGGAATGGAATGGAATGGAATGAAATGGAATGGAATGGCATGGATTGGAATGGAATGGAATCAACTCGAATGGAATGCAATGGAGGGGAATGGAATGGAATGGATTGGAATGGTATCAACCCGAATGGAGTGGAATGGAATGGAATGGAATGGAGTCTATCCGAATCTAATGGAATGGAAAGGAGTGGAATGCAATGGAATGGTATGCAATTGAATGGAATGTAATGGAATGAAATCAACCCGCATGGAATGGAATGGAGTGGAAAGAACTCGAATGGAATGTAATGGAATGGAATGGAATCAACCCGAATGGAATGGAATGGAATTGAATGGAATGAAATGGAATCAACACGAATGGAATGCAATGGTGTGGAATGGAATGGAATGGTGTGGAATGGAATGGAATGGAATCAACCTGAGTGGAATTAAATGGAATTGAATGGAATGGAAACGAATGCAATGGAATCAACCCAAATGGAATGGAATGGAATGGAATGGAATGGAATGCAATGGAGTGGAACCAACCCGAATGGAATGGAATGGAAAGGAATCAACCAAATGGAATGGAATGGAATGGAATGGAATGGAATCAACCCGCATGGAATGGAATGGAGTGGAATCAACTCGAATGGAATGGAATGGAATGGAATGAAATGGAATGGAATGGAGTGGAATCGACCCGATTGGAATGGAATGGAATGGAAAAGAATTGAATGGAATGCAATGGAATCAACACGAAAGGAATGGAATGGAGTGGAATCGAATGGAATGGAGTGGAATGGAATGAAAGGGGATGGAATGGAATGCAATCAACCCGAATGGAATGGAATGGAATGGAAAAGAATGGAATCAAATCGAATTGAATGGAATCGAACAGAATGGAATCAACACGAATGGAATGGAATGGAACGGAATGGAATGGAATGGAATAGAATCAACCCGAATGGAATGGAATGGAATGGAATTGAATGGAATGGAATCAATGCGAATGGAATTGAATGGAATGGAATGGAATGGAATGGAAAGGAATGGAATGGAATGGAATGGAATTGATTGAATCCGAATGGAATGGAATTGAATGGAATCAGCGCAATTGGAATGGAATGGAATGGAATGGAATGGAATGGAATGGAATGGAATCAACCCGAATGGAATGCAATGGAATGGAATGGAATGCAATGGAATCAACCCGAATGGAATGGAATGGAGAGGAACGGAATGAAAGGGGATGGAATGGAATGCAATCAACCCGAATGGAATGGAATGGAATGGAAAAGAATGGAATCAAATCGAATTGAATGGAATCGAACGGAATGGATTCAACACGAATGGAATGGAATGGAACGGAATGGAATGGAATGGAATAGAATCAACCCGAATGGAATGGAATGGAATGGAATTGAATGGAATGGAATCAATGCGAATGGAATTGAATGGAATGGAATGGAATGGAATGGAATGGAATGGAAAGGAATGGAATGGAATGGAATGGAATTGATTGAATCCGAATGGAATGGAATTGAATGGAATCAGCGCAATTGGAATGGAATGGAATGGAATGGAATGGAATGGAATGGAATGGAATCAACCCGAATGGAATGCAATGGAATGGAATGGAATGCAATGGAATCAACCCGAATGGAATGGAATGGAATGGAATGGAATGGAATGGAATCAACCCGAATGGAATGCAATGGAATGGAATGGAATGGAATGGAATCAACCCAAATGGAATGGTACGGAATGGAATCAACCCGAATGGAATGGAATGGAATGGAATGGAATGTACGCGAATGGAATGGAATGCAATGAAATGCAGTGGAATCGCATCAACACGAATGGAATTGAATGGAATGGAATCAACTCGAATGGAATGGAATGGAATGGAATAGAATGTAATGGAATCAACCCGAACGGAATGAAATGCAATGGAATTTAATGGAATGGAATCAACCCGAATGGAATGGAATGGAATGGAATAGAATGGAATGGAATCAATGCGAATGGAATGGAATGGTATGTAATGGCATGGAATTTAATGGAGTGGAATGGAATGGAATCAACCCGAATGGAATGCAATGGAAGGGAACGGAATGGAATGGAACGGAATGGAATCAACCAGAATGGAATGGAATGGAATAAAATGGAATGGAGTCGAGTCAACCCGAAACGAATGGAAGGCAATGGAATGGAATGGAATGGAATCAACCCGAATGGAATGGAGTCAACTCGAATGGAATGGATTGCAATGGAATGGAATGGAATCAACCCGCATGGAATGGAATGCAATGGAATGGAATGGAATGGAATTAACTTGAATGGAAGGGAATGGAATGGAATGGAATGAAATGGAATGGAATGCAAAGCAGTCAACCTGAATAGAATGGAATGGAGTGGAATTGAATGAAATAGAATGTAAAGCAATCAACCAGAATGGAATGGAATGGAATGGAATGGAATGGAATGGAATGGAATCAACCCGAATGGAATGGAAAGGATTGGAATCAACTCGAATGCAATGGAATGGAATGGAATCAACACGAATGGAATGGAAAGGAATCGAATGTAAATGAATGGAATGGAAAGGAATGAAATGCAATGGATGCAACCTGAATGGAATGGAATGGAATTGAACGGAATGGAATGGAATGGAATCAACCCGAGTGGAATGGAATGGAATGGAATGGAATGGAATGGAATGGAATGGAATCAACTCGAATGGAATGGAATGGAATTGAACGGAATGGAATATAATCAACCCGATTGGAATGGAAAGGAATGGAATGGAATGGAATCGAATGGAATCAGCCCGAATGGAATGGAATGGAACGGAATGGAGTGGAATCAACACGAATGGAATGGAATGGAAAGGAATGGAATAAAATGGAAAGGAAGCAACTCGAATGCTACGGAATGGAATGGAATGGAATTTAATTTACCCGAATGGAATGGAATGCAATGGAATGCAATGGAATGGAATGGAATCAACCCGAATGGAATGGAATGCAATGGAATGGAATGGAATCGAATCATCGCGAATGGAATAGAATGGAATGGAATGGAATCAACTCAAATGGAATGGAATGCAATGGAATGGAATGGAATGAAATCAACCAGAGTGGAGTGGATTGGAATGCAATGGAATGGAATGCAATCAATCCGAATGGAATGGAATGGAATCAACCCGAATTAAATGGAGTAAAGTGGAATCAAATCGAATGGATAGGAGTGGAATGGAATGGAATGGAATGGATTCAACCCGAATGGAATGGAATGGAATTGAATGGAACCATTCGGAATGGAATGGAATGGAATGGAAAGGAATGGAATGGGATGGAATGGAATGGAATGGAATCAACTCACATGGAATGGAATGGAGAGGAATCAAGTCGAATGGAATGGAATGTAATGAAATGGAATGGAATCAACCCGAATGGAATGGAATGGAACGGAATGGAATGAAATGGAATGAATGGAATCAAAACGAATGGAATGGAATTGAATGGAATGAAATGGAATGAATGGAATCAAAACGAATGGAATGCAATGGAATGGAATGGAATGCAATGGAATGAACCAGAATGGAATGGAATGGAATGGAATGGAATGGTATGGAATAAACCCGAATGGAATCGAATGGAATGGAATGGCATGGAATGGAATGGAATGGAATCAACCAAAATGGAATGGAATGGAATGGAATGGAATGGAATGCAATGAACCCGAATAGAATGGAATGGAATGGAAGGGAATGGTATGGAATGGAATGGAATCAATCCGAAATAACTGGAATGGAATGGAAAGGAATGAACCCGAATGGAATGGAATGGAGTGGAATCAACTCGAATGGAATGGAATGGAATGGATTGGAAGGGAATGGAATGGAATGGAATGCTATCAAACCGAATGGAATGGAATGGAATGGAATAGAATGGATACAACACGAATGGAATGGAATGGAGTGGAATGGAATGAAACGGAATAGAAAGGAATGGAATCAACCCGAATGGAATGGAATGGAATGGAAAAGAATGGAATCAAACCGAAAGGAATGGAATGGAACGGAATGAAATCAACCGAATGCAATGGAATGGAACGGAACGGAATGGAATGGAATACAATCAACCCGAATGGAATGGAATGGAATGGAATGGAATAAATGCGAATGGAATGGAATGGAATGGAATGGAATGGAATGGAATGGAATGGCATGGATTGGAATGGAATGGAATCAACCCGAATGGAATGCAATGGAGGGGAATGGAATGGGAAGGACTGGAATGGTATGAACCCGAATGCAGTGGAATGTAATGGAATGGAATGGAATGGAATCTATCCTAATGTAATAAAATGGAATGGAATGCAATGGAATGTAGTGTAATGGAATGAAATCAACCCGCATGGAATGGAATGGAGTGGAATCAACTCGAATGGAAGGGAAAGGAATGGAATGGAATGGAATAGAATCAACCCGAATGGAATGGAATGGAATGGAAAGGAATGGAATGGAATGGAATGGAAAGGAATGGAATGGAATGGAATCAACATGAATGGAATGGAATGGAGTGGAATGGAATGCAATGGAGTGGAATGGAATGGAATGGAATCAACCTGAATGGAATGGAATGGAATGGAATGGAATGGAATGGAATGGAATGGAGACGAATGCAATGGAATCAACCCGAATGGAATGGAATGGAATGGAATGCAATGGGATGGAACCAACCCGAATTGAATGGAATGGAAAGGAATCAACCAAATGCAATGGAACGGAATGTAATGGAATGGAATCAACCCGCATGGAATGGAATGGAGTGGAATCAACTCTAATGGAATGGATTGGATTGGAATGGAATGGAATGGAATCAACACGAATGGAATGGAATGGAATGGAAAGAATTGAATGGAATGGAATGGAATCAACACGAAAGGAATGGAATGGAGTGGAATGGAATGGAATGGAGTGGAATGGAATGGAATGGAATCAAACTGAATGGAATGGAATGGAATGGAATGGAATGGAAACGAATGCAATGGAATCAACCCAAATTGAATGGAATGGAATGGAATGGAATGCAACGGAATGGAATGGAATGGAATCTACCCGAATGGAATGAAATGGAATAGAGTGGAATGGAATCAATGCAAATGAAATGGAATGGTATGGAATGGCATGGAATTTAATGGAGTGGAATGGAATGGAATCACCCCGAATGGAATGCAATGGAAGGGAACGGAATGGAATGGAACGGAAAGGAATCAACCCGAATGGAATGGAATGGAATGGAATGCAATGGGATGGAACCAACCCGAATTGAATGGAATGGAAAGGAATCAACCAAATGCAATGGAACGGAATGTAATGGAATGGAATCAACCCGCATGGAATGGAATGGAATGGAGTCAACTCGAATGGAATGGATTGGAATGGAATGGAATGGAATCATCCCGAATGGAATGGAATGCAATGGAATGGAGTGGAATGGAATCAACTCGAATGGAAGGGAATGGAATGCAATGGAATGAAATGGAATGGAATACAAAGCAGTCAACCGGAATGGAATGGAATGGAATGGAATGGAATGGAATGGAATAGAATGCAAAGCAATCAACCAGAATGGAATGGAATGGAATGGAATGGAATGGAATGGAATCAACCCGAATGGAATGGAGTGGATTGGAATCAAGTCGAATGCAATGTAATGGAATGGAATCAACACGAATGGAATGGAATGGAATCGAATGGAAATGAAGGGAATGGAAAGGAATGAAATGCAATGGAAGCAACCTGAATGGAATGGAAAGGAACGGGATGGAAAGGAATGGAATCAACCCGAGTGGAATGGAATGGAATGGAATCAACTCGAATGGAATGGAATGGAATGGAATGGAATGGAATATAATCAACCCGATTGGAATGGAATGGAATGGAATGGAATGGAAAGGAATGGAATGGAATCAGCTCGAATGGAATGGAATGGAACGGAATGGAATGGAATCAACACGAATGGAATGGAATGGAATGGAATGGAATGGAATGGAATGGAATGGCATGGAATGGAATAAAATGGAAAGGATGCAACTCGAATGGAATGGAATGGAATGGAATGGAATGGAATGGAATCTACCCGAATGGAATGGAATGGAATGGAATGCAATGGAATGGAAGGGAATCAACTCGAATGGAATGGAATGCAATGGAATGGAATGGAATCGAATCATCGCGAATGGCATGGAATGGAATGCAATGGAATGGAATCAACTCAAATGGAATGGAATGCAATGGAATGGAATGGAATGGAATCAACCAGAGTGGAGTGGAAAGGAATGGAATGGAATGGAATGCAATCAATCCGAATGGAATGGAATGGAATCAACCCGAATGAAATGGAGTTAAGCGGAATCAAATCGAATGGAATGGAATGGAATGGAATGGAATGTAGTGGAATGGAATGGAATGGATTCAACCCGAATGGAATGGAATTGAATTGAATGGAACCATGCGGAATGGAATGGAATGGAATGGAAAGGAATGGAAAGGGATGGAATGGAATGGAATGGAATGGAATCAACACACATGGAATGGAATGGAGAGGAATCAAGTAGAATGGAATGGGATGGAATGGAATCAACCCGAATGGAATGGAATGGAATGGAATGGAATGCAATGGAATGAACCAGAATTGAATGGAATGGAATGGAATGGTATGGAATAAACCCGAATGGAATGGAATGAAATGGAATGGAAAGGAATGGAATGGAATGGAATCAACCAGAGTGGAATGGAATGGAATGGAATGGAATGGAATGCAATCAACCCAAATAGAATGGAATGGAATGGAAGGGGATGGTATGGAATGGAATGGAATGAATCCGAGATAAATGGAATGGAATGGAATGGAATGGAATGGAATGGAATGAACCCGAATGGAATGGAATGGAGTGGAATCAACTCGAATGGAATGGAATGGAATGGATTGGAATGGAATGGAATGGAATGGAATGCTATCAAACCGAATGGAATAGAATGGAATGGAATGGAATGGAATGGATACAATACGAATGGAATGGAATGGAGTGGAATGGACTGAAACGGAATGGAAAGGAATGGAAACAACCCGAACGGAATGGAATGGAATGGAAAAGAATGGAATCAAACCGAATGGAATGGAATCGAACGGAATGGAATCAACCCGAATGGAATGGAATGGAACGGAACCAAAGGGAATGGAAGAGAATCAACCCGAATGGAATGGAATGGAATGGAATGGAATGGAATGCAGTGGAATGGAATGGAATGGAATCAACCTGAATGGAATGGAATGGAATGGAAACGAATGCAATGGAATCAACACGAATGGAATGGAATGGAATGGAATGGAATGGAATGGAATGGAATGGAATGCAATGGAATGGAATGGAATGGAATCTACCCGAATGGAATGAAATGGAATAGAGTGGAATGGAATCAATGCGAATGAAATGGAATGGTATGGAATGGCATGGAATTTAATGGAGTGGAATGGAATGGAATCAACCCGAATGGCATGCAATGGAAGGGAACGGAATGGAATGGAACGGAAAGGAAACAACCCGAATGGAATGGAATGGAATGGAATGGAATCGAATCAACCCGAAAGAAATGGAAGACAATGGAATGGAATGGAATGGAATCAACCCGAGTGGAATGGAATGGAATGGAGTCAACTCGAATGTAAAGGATTGGAAAGGAAGGGAATGGAATCATCCCGCATGGAATGGAATGCAATGGAATGGAATGGAATGGAATCAACTCGAATGGAAGGGAATGGAATGGAATGGAATGAAATGGAATGGAATGCAAAGCAGTCAACCGGAATGGAATGGAATGGAATGGAATGGAATGGAATAGAATGCAAAGCAATCAACCAGAATGGAATGGAATGGAATGGAATGGAATGGAATGGAATGGAATCAACCCGAGTGGAATGGAGTGGATTGGAATCAACTCGAATGCAATGTAATGGAATGGAATCAACACGAATGGAATGGAATGGAATCGAATGGAAATGAATGGAATGGAAAGGAATGAAATGCAATGGAAGCAACCTGAATGGAATGGAATGGAAAGGAACGGGATGGAAAGGAATGGAATCAACCCGAGTGGAATGGAATGGAATGGAAAGAACGGGATGGAAAGGAATGGAATCAACCCGAGTGGAATGGAATGGAATGGAATGGAATGGAATCAACCCGAATGGAGTGGAAAGGAATGGAATCAACTCGAATGGAATGGAATGGAATGGAATGGAATGGAATGGATTGGAATATAATCAACCCGATTGGAATGGAATGGAATGGAATGGAAAGGAATGGAATGGAATCAGCTGGAATGGAATGGAAGGGAACGGAATGGAATGGAATCAACACGAATGGAATGGAATGGAATGGAATGGAATGGAATGGCATGGAATGGAATAAAATGGAAAGGATGCAACTCGAATGGAATGGAAAGGAATGGAATGGAATGGAATCTACCCGAATGGAATGGAATGGAATGGAATGCAATGGAATGGAATGGAATCAACTCGAATGGAATGGAATGCAATGGAATGGAATGGAATCGAATCATCGCGAATGGAATGGAATGGAATGCAATGGAATGGAATCAACTCAAATGGAATGGAATGCAATGGAATGGAATGGAATGGAATCAACCAGAGTGGAGTGGAAAGGAATGGAATGGAATGGAATGCAATCAATCCGAATGGAATGGAATGGAATCAAACCGAATGAAATGGAGTAAAGTGGAATCAAATCGAATGGAATGGAATGGAATGGAATGGAATGGAATGGAGTGGAATAGAATGGAATGGATTCAACCCGAATGGAATGGAATTGAATTGAATGGAACCATGCGGAATGGAATGGAATGGAATGGAAAGGAATGGAATGGGATGGAATGGAATGGAATGGAATCATCACACATGGAATGAATGGAGAGGAATCAAGTAGAATGGAATGGGATGGAATGGAATCAACCCGAATGGAATGGAATGGAATGGAATGGAATGAAATGGAATGAATGGAATCAACCCGAATGGAATGCAATGGAATGGAATGGAATGCAATGGAATGAACCAGAATGGAATGGAATGGAATGGAATGGTATGGAATAAACCCGAAAGGAATGGAATGGTATGGAATGGAATCAACCAGAGTGGAATGGAATGGAATGGAATGGAATGCAATCAACCCAAATAGAATGGAATGGAATGGAAGGGGATGGTATGGAATGGAATGGAATGAATCCGAGATAAATGGAATGGAATGGAATGGAATGGAATGGATTGGAATGGAATGGAACGGAATGGAATGCTATCAAACCGAATGGAATGGAATGGAATGGAATGGAATGGAATGGATACAACACGAATGGAATGGAATGGAGTGGAATGGACTGAAACGGAATGGAAAGGAATGGAAGCAACCCGAACGGAATTGAATGGAATGGAAAAGAATGGAATCAAACCGAATGGAATGGAATCGAACGGAATGGAATCAACACGAATGGAATGGAATGGAACGGAACCAAAGGGAATGGAATAGAATCAACCCGAATGGAATGGAAGGGGATGGAATGGAATCAATACGAATGGAATGGAATGGAATGGAATGGAATGGAATTGCATGGAAAGGGATGGAATGGAATCAACCCGAATGGAATGCAATGGAGGGGAATGGAATGGAATGGATTGGAATGGTCTCAACCCGAATGGATTGGAATGGAATGGAATGGAATGGAATGGAATCTATCAGAATGGAATGGAATGGAAAGGAATGGAATGCAACGGAATGGAATGGAATGGAATGGAATGGAATCAACATGCATGGAATGGAATGGAGTGGAATCAACTCGAATGGAATGGAATGGAATGGAATGGAATGCAATCAACTCGAATGGAATGGAATGGAATGGAATGGAATTGAATGGAATGGAATGGAATCAACACGAATGGAATGGAATGGAGAGGAATGAAATGGAATGCAGTGGAATGGAATGGAATGGAATCACCCTGAATGGAATGGAATTGTATGGAATGGAATTTAAACGAATGCAATGGAAACAACCGGAATGGAATGGAATGGAACCAAACCGAATGGAATGGAATGGAAAGGAATCAACCCAAATGGAATGGAATTGAATGGAATGGAATGGAATTGAATGGAAGGGAATGGAATGGAATGGAATGGAACAGAATTAACCCGAATGGCATGGAATGGAATTGAATGGAATGGAATGGAATGGAATGGAATCAATGCGAATGGAATGGAATGGAATGGTATGGAATGGAATGGAAAGGAATGGCATGGTTTGGAATGGAATGGAATGAACCCGAATGGAATGCAATGGAGTGGAATGGAATGGAATGGAATGGAACTGACTGGAAATGTATGGAATGGAATCGAATGGAATTGAATCAACCCGATTGGAGTGGACTGGAATGCAATGAAATGGAAAGGAACGGGGTGGAAATGAAACAATCTGGGTGGAATGGAATGGAATTGTATGGAGTGGAGTGGAATGAAATGCAATGGAATGGAGTGGAGTGGAATGGAATGGAATGGAATCAACCTGAACGGAATGGAATGGAATGGAATGAAATAAAATGGAAAGGAAGCAACTCGAAAGGAATGGAATGGAATGGAACGGAATGGAATGGAATGCAGTCAACGCGAATGGAATGCAATGGAATGGAATGGAATGCAATGGAATCAAACCTAATGGAATGGAATGGAATGGAATGGAATGGAATCAACCCGAATGGAATGGAATGGAATGGTATGGAATGCAATGGAATGGAATAAACCCGAATGGAATGCAATGCAATGGAATGGAATGGAATGGAATCAACTCGAATGGAATGCAATGGAATGGAAAGGAATGGAATGGAATCAACCCGAATGGAATGGAATGCGATGGAATGGAATCAACCGGAATAGAATGGAATGGAATGGTAGGGAATGGTATGGAATGGAATGGAATCAATCCGAAACAAATGGAACGGAATGGAATGGAATGGAATGGAATGAACCCGAATGGAATGGAATGGAGTGGAATCAACTCGAATGGAATGGAATGGAACGGAATCAACACCAATGGAATGGAATGGAATGGAAAGGAAAGGAGTCAACCCGAAATGAATGGAATGGATTGGAATCAACTCGAATTTGAATGGAAGGCAATGGAATGGAATGGAATGGAATGGAATCAACTAATATGGAATGGAATGGAAAGGAATGGAATGGAATGGAGTGGAGTGGAATGGCATGGAACAGAATGGAATGGAATGGAATAAACCCAAAAGGAATGAAATGGAATGGAATGTAATGGATTGGAAAGGAATGCAATTGAATCAACCAGAATGGAGTGGAAAGGAATGTAATGTAAAGGAATGGAATGGAATGGAATGGAACCAACCCGAAAGAAACGGAAAGGAATGGAATGGAATGAAATCAACCAGAATAGAATGGAATGGAATGGAATGGAATGGAAAGGAATCAACCCAAATGGAATGGAATGCAATGGAATGGAAATGAATCGAATCAACACGAATGGAGTGGAATGGAATGGAATCAACTCGAATGGAATGGAAAGCAATGGAATGGAATGGAACGGAATGCAATCAACCCGAATGGAATGGAATGGAATGGAATGGAATGGAAGGGAAGGGAAGGGAATGGAATGGAATGGAATCAAACCGAATAGAATGGAATGGAATGGAAGGGAATGGTATGGAATGGAAAGGAATAAATCCGAAATAAATGGAATGGAATGGAATGGAAAGAACCCGAATGTAATGGAATGGACTGGAATCAACTCGAATGGAATGGAATGGTTTGGATTGGAATGGAATGGAATGCAATCAACCCGAATGGAATGGAATGGAATGCAATAGAATGGAAACAACACGAATGGAATGGAATGGAGTGGAATGGAATGAAACGGAATGGAATGGAACGGAATCAACCCGAATGGAATGGAATGGAATGGAACGGAATCAACACCAATGGAATGGAATGGAATGGAATGGAAAGGAGTCAACCCGAAATGAATGGAATGGATTGGAATCAACTCGAATTTGAATGGAAGGCAATGGAATGGAATGGAATGGAATGGAATCAACTAATATGGAATGGAATGGAAAGGAATGGAATGGAATGGAGTGGAGTGGAATGGCATGGAACAGAATGGAATGGAATGGAATAAACCCAAAAGGAATGAAATGGAATGGAATGTAATGGATTGGAAAGGAATGCAATTGAATCAACCAGAATGGAGTGGAAAGGAATGTAATGTAAAGGAATGGAATGGAATGGAATGGAACCAACCCGAAAGAAACGGAAAGGAATGGAATGGAATGAAATCAACCAGAATAGAATGGAATGGAATGGAATGGAATGGAAAGGAATCAACCCAAATGGAATGGAATGCAATGGAATGGAAATGAATCGAATCAACACGAATGGAGTGGAATGGAATGGAATCAACTCGAATGGAATGGAAAGCAATGGAATGGAATGGAACGGAATGCAATCAACCCGAATGGAATGGAATGGAATGGAATGGAATGGAATGGAAGGGAAGGGAAGGGAATGGAATGGAATGGAATCAAACCGAATAGAATGGAATGGAATGGAAGGGAATGGTATGGAATGGAAAGGAATAAATCCGAAATAAATGGAATGGAATGGAATGGAAAGAACCCGAATGTAATGGAATGGACTGGAATCAACTCGAATGGAATGGAATGGTTTGGATTGGAATGGAATGGAATGCAATCAACCCGAATGGAATGGAATGGAATGCAATAGAATGGAAACAACACGAATGGAATGGAATGGAGTGGAATGGAATGAAACGGAATGGAATGGAACGGAATCAACCCGAATGGAATGGAATGGAATGGAATGGAATGGAATGGAATGGAATCAACCCGAATGGAATGGAATGGAACGGAACGGAATGGAATGGAATGCAATCAACCCGAATGGAATTGAATGGAATGGAATGGAAAGGAATGGAATCAATGCGAATGCAATGGAATGGAATGGAATGGAAAGGAATGGCATGGATTGGAATGGAATGGAATGAACCCGAATGGAATGCAATGGAGGGGAATGGAATGGAATGGATTGGAATGGTATGAACTCGAATGGAATGGAATGGAATGGAATGGAATGGAATGGATTGGATTGGAATATAATCAACCCGATTGGAATGGAATGCACTGGAATGGAATGGAATGGAATCAACCCGAATGGAATCTAATGGAATGGAATGGAGTCAACACGAATGAAATGGAATGTATTGGAATCAATTCGAATGGAATGGAATGCAGTTGAATGGATTGGAATGGAATAGAATGCAATGGAATCAACTCGTATGGAATGGAATAGAAAGGAATGGAATGGAATGGAGTGGAATGGAATGGAGAAACCCGTAGGGAATGAAATGTAATGTAATGGAATGGAATGGAATAAACCTGAAAGGAATGAAATTGAATGGAATGGAATGGAATAGAATGGAATGTAAAGGAATGCAAAGCAATCAACCCGAATGGAGTGGAAAGGAATGGAATGGATAGGAATGGAATGGAATGGAATGGAACCAACCCGAATGGAATGGAATGGAAAGGAATCAATCCGAATGGAATGGAATGAAATGGAATGGAAAGGAATGGAATGGAATGGAATCAACACGCATGGAATGGAATGAAATGGAGAGGAATGGAATGGAAAGGAAAGGAATCAAACCGAATGGAATAGAATGGAATGGATTGGAATCTGAACCCAAATGAAATGGAATGGAATGGAATGGAATGGTATCAGCCCGAAAGGAATGGAATGAAATGGAATGGAAAGGAATGGAATGGAATGGAATCAACCCGAATGGAATGGAATGGAATGGAATGGAATCAACCCAAATGGAATGCAATGCAATGGAATGGAATGGAATCGAATCAACACGAATGGAATGGAATGGAATGGAATCAACTCGAAAGGAATGGAATGGAATGGAAGGGAATGGAATGGAATCAATCCAAATGCAATGGAATGGAACGGAAGGGAATGGAATGGAATGGAATGGAATGGAATGGAATCAACACAAACAGAATGGAATGGAATGGAAGGCAATGGTGTGGAATGGAATGGAATCAATCCGAAATAAATGGAATGGAATGGAATGGAATGGAATGAACACGAATGGAAGGAAATGGAGTGGAATCAACTCGAATGGAATGGAATGGATTGGAATGGAATGGAATGGAATGGAATGGAATGGAATGGAATGGAATGCTATAAACCCGAATGGAATGGAATGGAATGGAAACAACACGAATGGAATGGAATGGATTGGAATGGAATGAAACGGAATGGAATGGAATGGAATCAACCCGAATGGAATGGAATGGAAAAGAATGGAATCAAACCGAATGGAATGGAATGGAATCAACCCTAATGGAAAGGAATGGAATGGTATGGAATGGAATGGAATAGAATCAACGCAAACGGAAAGGAATGGAATGGAATCAAACCGAATGGAATGGAAAGGAATGGAATGGAATGGAATCAATGCGAATGGAATGGAATGGAATGGAATGGAATGGAATGGAGTGGCATGGAGTGGAATGGAATGGAAACAACCCAAATGGAATGCAATGGAGGGGAAACGAATGGAATGGAATGGAATGGAAGCAACCCGAATGGAACGGAATGGAAAGGAAAGGAATGGAATGGAATCAACCCGAAACGAGTGGAATGCAATGGAATGGATTGGAATGGTATCAACCCGAATGGAGTGGAATGGAATGGAACAGAATGGAATGGAATCTATCTGAATGGAAAGGAATGGAAAGGAATGGAACGCAATGGAATGGAATGGTATGGAATGGAATGGAATCAACCCGCATGGAATGGAATGGAGTGGAATCAACTCGAATGGAATGGAATGGAATGGAACGGAATGGAATGGAATGGAATATAATCAACCCGATTGGAATGGAAAGCAATGGAATGGAACGGAATGGAATCAACGCGAATGGAATGGAATGGAATGGAATATAATGCAATCAACCAGAATGGAATGGACTGGAATGGAATGGAATGGAATGGAATGGAATGGAGTCAAACCGAATGGAATGGAATGGATTGGAATCAACTCGAATGGAATGGAATACAGTTGAATGGAATGGAATGGAATTGAATGCAATGGAATCAACTTGTATGGAATGGAATGGAAAGGAATGGAATGGAATGGAATGGAATGGAATGGAGTGGAATGGAATGGAGAATCCCGAAGGTAATGTAAAGGAATGGAATGGAATGGAATGGAATAAACCCGAATGGAATGGAATGGAATGGAATGGAAGGGAATGGAATGCTATGGAATCAACCCGAATGTAATGGAAAGGAATGGAATGGAATGGAATGGAATGGAATCAACCCGAATGGAATGGATTGAAATGGAATGGAAAGGAATGGAATGGAATGGAATGGAATCAACCCGAATGGAATGGATTTCAATGGAACGGAGTGGAATCGAATAAACACGAATGGATTGGAATGGAATGGAATCAACTCAAATGGAATGGAATGGAATGGAATCGAATCAACATGAATAGAATGGAATGGAATGGAATGGAATGGAATGGTATGGAATGGAATGGAATCAATCAGAATGGAATGGAATGGAGTGCAATCATCTCGAGTGGAATGGAATGGAATGGAATGAAATCAACCCGAATGGAATGGAATGGAATGGAATGGAATGGAATGGAATCAGCCCGAATGGAATGGAATGGAATGGAATGGAATGGAATGGAAAAAACAGGAATGGAATGGAATGGAGTGGAATGCAATGGAATGGAATGGAATGGAATGGAATGGAATCAACCCGAATGGAGTGGAATGGAATGGAAATGAATGGAATGGAAAGGAATGGAATTAAACGGAATGGAAAGGAATGGAATGGAAAGGAATGGAATCAAACGGAATGGAATAGAATGGAATGGATTGGTATATGAACCCAAATGAAATGGAATGGAATGGAATGGAATGGAATCAGCCCGAATGGAATGGAATGAAATGGAATGGAAAGGAATGGAATGGAATGGAATCAACCCGAATGGAATGGAATGGAATGGAATGGAATCAACCCAAATGGAATGCAATGCAATGGAATGGAATGGTATCGAATCAACACGAATGGAATGGAATGGAATGGAATCAACTCGAATGGAATGGAATGGAATGGAAGGGAATGGAATGGAATCAACCCAAATGGAATGCAATGGAATGGAAGGGAATGGAATGGAATGGAATGGAATGGAATCAACACAAACAGAATGGAATGGAATGGAAGGGAATGGTGTGGAATGGAATGGAATCAATCCGAAATAAACGGAATGGAATGGAATGGAATGGAATGAACACGAATGGAAGGAAATGGAGTGGAATCAACTGGAATGGAATGGAATGGAATGGAGTGGAATGGAATAGAATGGAATGGAATGGAATGGAATGCTATAAACCCGAATGGAATGGAATGGAATGGAATGGAAACAACACGAATGGAATGGAATGGATTGGAATGGAATGGAATGGAATGGAATGGAATCAACCGAAATGAAATGGAATGGAATGGAATGGAATGGAATGGAATGGAATGGAATGGAATGGAATCAACCCGAATGGAATGGAATGGAATGGAATGGAATGGAATGGAATCAACCCAAATGAAATGGAATGGAATGGAATGGAATGGAATGGAATGGAATGGAGTGGAATGGAATCAACACAATTGGAATGTAATGGAATAGAAAGCAAATGAATGGAATGGAATGGATTGGAATGCAATGGAAGCAACCCGAATGGAATGGAATGGAATGGAATGGAATAGAATGGAATGGAATGGAATGGAATGGAATCCACCCGAATGGAATGGAATGGAATGGAATGGAATGGAATCAACCCGAATGGAATGGAATGGAATGGAAACAACTCTAATGGAATGGAATGGAATGGAATATAATCAACCCGATTGGAATGGAATGCAATGGAATGGAATGGAATGGAATCAACCCTAATGGAATGGAATAGAATGGAATGGAATGGAATGGAATGGAATGCAATCAACCCAAATGGAATGGAATGGAATGGAATGGAATCGAACGGAGTCAACACGAATGGAATGGAATGGATTGGAATCAACTCGAATGGAATGGAATGGAATTGATTGGAGTGGAATGGAATGGAATGCAATGGAATCAACTCGTAAGGAATGGAATGGAATGGAATTTAAAGGAATGGAATGGAATGGAATGGAATGGAATGGAATGGATTGGAGTGGAATGGAATGGAGAAAACCGAAGGAAATGTAATGTAATGGAATGGAATGGAATGGAATAAACCCGAATGGAATGGAATGGAATGGAATGGAATGGAATGGAATGGAATGGAGTGGAGTGGAATGGATAGGAATGCAATGGAATCAATCCGAATGGAATGGAAAGGAATGCAATGAAATGGAATGGAATGGAATGGAATGGAATCTAACCGAATCTAATGGAATGGATTGGAATCAACTCGATTGGAATGGAATGGAATGGAACAACAGAAATGGAATGGAATGGAATCGAATGGAAATGAATGGAATGGAATGGAATGGAATGGAAACAACATGAATGGAATGAAACGGAATGGAATGGAATGGAATCAACCCGAATGGAATGGAAAGGAAAAGAGTGGAATCAAACCGAATGGAATGGAATGGAATGGAATGGAATCAACCCTAATGGAATGGAATGGAATGGAATGGAATAGAATCAACGCGAACGGAATGGAATGGAATGGAATGGAATGGAATGGAATGGAATGGAACGGAATGGAAGCAACCCGAATGGAACGGAATGTAATAGAAAGGAATGGAATGGAAGCAACCCGGAAGGAGTGGAATGAAATGGAATGGATTGGAATGGAATGGAATCAACCCTAATGGAATGGAATGGAATGGAATAGAATCAACGCGAACGGAATGGAATGGAATGGAATGGAATGGAATGGAATGGAATGGAACGGAATGGAAGCAACCCGAATGGAACGGAATGGAATGGAAAGGAATGGAATGGAAGCAACCCGAAAGGAGTGGAATGCAATGGAATGGATTGGAATGGTATCAACCGGAATGGAGTGGAATGGAATGGAACAGAATGGAATGGAATCTAACTGAATGGAATGTAATGGAAAGGAATGGAATGCAATGGAATGGAATGGAATGGAATGGAATCAAACCCCATGGAATGGAATGGATTGGAATCAACTCGAATGGAATGGAATGGAATGGAATGGAATATAATCAACCCGATTGGAACTTAATTCAGTGGAATGGAATGAAATGGAATCAATGTGAATGGAATGGAATGGAATGGAATATAATGCAATCAACCAAAATGGAATGGAATGGAAAGGAATGGAGTCAACCCGAATGGAACGGAATGGATTGGAGTCAACACGAATGGAATGGAATGCAGTTGAATGGAATGGAAAGGAAACATCTTGTATGGAATGGAATGGAAAGCATTGGAATCGAATGGAATGGAATGGAATGGAATGGAATGGAATGGAATGTAGTGGAATGGAATGGACAATCCCGAAGGGAATGTAAAGGAATGGAATGGAATGGAATGGAATGGAATGGAATGGAATGGAATGGAGTAAACCCGAATGTCATGAAATGGAATGGAATGAAATGGAATGGAATGGAATGGAATGTATTGGAATGGAATGGACAATCCCGAAGGGAATGTAAAGGAATGGAATGGAATGGAATGGAATGGAATGGAATGGAATGGAATGGAGTAAACCCGAATGTCATGAAATGGAATGGAATGAAATGGAATGGAATGGAAAGGAATGCAATGAAATCAACCCGAATGGAATGGAAAGGAATGGAATGGACTGGAATGGAATGGAATGGAATGGAATCAAACCGAATGGAATGGAATGAAATGGAAAGGAAAGGAATGGAATCAAACCGAATGGAATGGAACGGAATGGATTGGAATCAACCCAAATGAAATGGAATGGAATGGAAAGGAATGGAATCAGCCCGAATGGAATGGAATGGAATGGAACCAAACCGAATTGAATGGAATGTAATGGAATGGAAAGGAATGGAATGGAATGGAATATAATGGAATGGAATGGAATGGAATCAACCAGAATTTAATGGAATGCAATGGAAAGGAATGGAATCGAATCAACACGAACGGAATGGAATGGAATGGAATCAACTCGAATGGAATGGAATGGAATGCAATGGAATGGAATGGAATCAACCCGAATGGAATGCAATGCAATGGAGTGGAATGGAATGGAATCAACCCGAATAGAATGGAATGGAATGGAAGGGAATGGTATGGAATGGAATGGAATCAATCCGAAATAAATGGAATGGAATGGAATGGAATGGAATGGAATGAACCCGAATGGATTGGAATGCAGTGGAATCAACTCGAATGGAATGGAATGGAACAGAATCAACCCCAATGGAATGGAATGGAACGGAATGGAATGGAATGGAATGGAATGGAATGGAATGGAATGGATTGGAATGGAATTAACCCGAATGGAATGGAATGGAATGGAATCAACTAGAATGGAATGCAATGGAATGGAATAGAATGGGACATAATCAACACGATTGGAATGGAAGGCAATGGAAATAAATGGAATGGAATCAACCCGAATGGAATGGAATGGAATGGAATGGAATGCAATCAACCCGAATGGAATGGAATGGAATGGAGTCAACCCGAATGGAATGGAATGGATTGGAATCAACTCGAATGGAATGGAATGGAACGGAACGGAATCAACTCATATGGAATTGAATGGAAAGGAATGGAATGGAATCGAATGGAATGGAGTGGAGTGGAATGTAATGTAATGGAATGGAATGGAATGGAATAAACCCGAAAGGAATGAAATGGAATGGAATGGAATGGAATGGAATGGAATGGAATGGAATGGAAAGGAATCAACCCGAATGGAATGGAATGCAATGGAATGGAATGGAATGGAATCACCACGAATGGAAAGGAATAGAATGGAATGGAATGAAATGGAATGGAATGCAAAGCAGTCAACCACAATGGAATAGAATGGAATGGAATGGAATACAATGGAACAGAATACAACGCAATCAACCAGACTGGAATGGAAAGGAATGGAATGGAATGGAATGGAATGGAATCAACCCGAATGGAATGGAATGGATTGGAATCAACTCGAATGGAATGGAATGGAATCGAATGGAAATGAATGCAATGGAATGGAATGGAATGCAATGGAAGCAACCTGAATGGAATGGAGTGGAATGGAATAAATGGAATGCAATGGAATAAACCCGAATGGAACGGAATGGAATGGAATCAACACGAATGGAATGGAATTGAATGGAGTGGAATTGATTGGAACGGAATGGAAAGGAATGGAATGGAATCAATGCGAATGGAATGCAATGGAATGGATTGGAATGGAATAGAATGGAGTGGATTGGAATGGAATGGAATGGAATGAAATGGAATATAATGGAATGGATTCAAGCTCAATGGAATGGAATGGAATGGAATGGAATAGAATGGAATCAACCCGAATGAAATGGCATGGAATGGAATGGAATGGAATGGAATGGAATGGAACCAACCCGAATGAAATGGAGTGGAATGGAATGGAATGGAATGGAATGGAATGGAAACAAACCGAAAGGAATGGAATAGAAGGGAATCGAATGGAATAGAATGGAATGGAATGGAATCAACCCGAATGGAATGGAATGTAATGGAATGAAATGCAATGAAATGGAACGGAATGGAATCAAACCGAATGGAATGGAATGGAATGGCATGGAATGGAATGGAATGGAATCAACCAAAATGGAATGGAATGGAATGGAATGGAATGGAATGCAATGAACCCGAATAGAATGGAATGGAATGGAAGGGAATGGTATGGAATGGAATGGAATCAATCCGAAATAACTGGAATGGAATGGAAAGGAATGAACCCGAATGGAATGGAATGGAGTGGAATCAACTCGAATGGAATGGAATGGAATGGATTGGAAGGGAATGGAATGGAATGGAATGCTATCAAACCGAATGGAATGGAATGGAATGGAATAGAATGGATACAACACGAATGGAATGGAATGGAGTGGAATGGAATGAAACGGAATAGAAAGGAATGGAATCAACCCGAATGGAATGGAATGGAATGGAAAAGAATGGAATCAAACCGAAAGGAATGGAATGGAACGGAATGAAATCAACCGAATGCAATGGAATGGAACGGAACGGAATGGAATGGAATACAATCAACCCGAATGGAATGGAATGGAATGGAATGGAATAAATGCGAATGGAATGGAATGGAATGGAATGGAATGGAATGGAATGGAATGGCATGGATTGGAATGGAATGGAATCAACCCGAATGGAATGCAATGGAGGGGAATGGAATGGGAAGGACTGGAATGGTATGAACCCGAATGCAGTGGAATGTAATGGAATGGAATGGAATGGAATCTATCCTAATGTAATAAAATGGAATGGAATGCAATGGAATGTAGTGTAATGGAATGAAATCAACCCGCATGGAATGGAATGGAGTGGAATCAACTCGAATGGAAGGGAAAGGAATGGAATGGAATGGAATAGAATCAACCCGAATGGAATGGAATGGAATGGAAAGGAATGGAATGGAATGGAATGGAAAGGAATGGAATGGAATGGAATCAACATGAATGGAATGGAATGGAGTGGAATGGAATGCAATGGAGTGGAATGGAATGGAATGGAATCAACCTGAATGGAATGGAATGGAATGGAATGGAATGGAATGGAATGGAATGGAGACGAATGCAATGGAATCAACCCGAATGGAATGGAATGGAATGGAATGCAATGGGATGGAACCAACCCGAATTGAATGGAATGGAAAGGAATCAACCAAATGCAATGGAACGGAATGTAATGGAATGGAATCAACCCGCATGGAATGGAATGGAGTGGAATCAACTCTAATGGAATGGATTGGATTGGAATGGAATGGAATGGAATCAACACGAATGGAATGGAATGGAATGGAAAGAATTGAATGGAATGGAATGGAATCAACACGAAAGGAATGGAATGGAGTGGAATGGAATGGAATGGAGTGGAATGGAATGGAATGGAATCAACCTGAATGGAATGGAATGGAATGGAATGGAATGGAAACGAATGCAATGGAATCAACCCAAATTGAATGGAATGGAATGGAATGGAATGCAACGGAATGGAATGGAATGGAATCTACCCGAATGGAATGAAATGGAATAGAGTGGAATGGAATCAATGCAAATGAAATGGAATGGTATGGAATGGCATGGAATTTAATGGAGTGGAATGGAATGGAATCACCCCGAATGGAATGCAATGGAAGGGAACGGAATGGAATGGAACGGAAAGGAATCAACCCGAATGGAATGGAATGGAATGGAATGCAATGGGATGGAACCAACCCGAATTGAATGGAATGGAAAGGAATCAACCAAATGCAATGGAACGGAATGTAATGGAATGGAATCAACCCGCATGGAATGGAATGGAATGGAGTCAACTCGAATGGAATGGATTGGAATGGAATGGAATGGAATCATCCCGAATGGAATGGAATGCAATGGAATGGAGTGGAATGGAATCAACTCGAATGGAAGGGAATGGAATGCAATGGAATGAAATGGAATGGAATGCAAAGCAGTCAACCGGAATGGAATGGAATGGAATGGAATGGAATGGAATGGAATGGAATAGAATGCAAAGCAATCAACCAGAATGGAATGGAATGGAATGGAATGGAATGGAATGGAATCAACCCGAATGGAATGGAGTGGATTGGAATCAAGTCGAATGCAATGTAATGGAATGGAATCAACACGAATGGAATGGAATGGAATCGAATGGAAATGAAGGGAATGGAAAGGAATGAAATGCAATGGAAGCAACCTGAATGGAATGGAAAGGAACGGGATGGAAAGGAATGGAATCAACCCGAGTGGAATGGAATGGAATGGAATCAACTCGAATGGAATGGAATGGAATGGAATGGAATGGAATATAATCAACCCGATTGGAATGGAATGGAATGGAATGGAATGGAAAGGAATGGAATGGAATCAGCTCGAATGGAATGGAATGGAACGGAATGGAATGGAATCAACACGAATGGAATGGAATGGAATGGAATGGAATGGAATGGAATGGAATGGCATGGAATGGAATAAAATGGAAAGGATGCAACTCGAATGGAATGGAATGGAATGGAATGGAATGGAATGGAATCTACCCGAATGGAATGGAATGGAATGGAATGCAATGGAATGGAAGGGAATCAACTCGAATGGAATGGAATGCAATGGAATGGAATGGAATCGAATCATCGCGAATGGCATGGAATGGAATGCAATGGAATGGAATCAACTCAAATGGAATGGAATGCAATGGAATGGAATGGAATGGAATCAACCAGAGTGGAGTGGAAAGGAATGGAATGGAATGGAATGCAATCAATCCGAATGGAATGGAATGGAATCAACCCGAATGAAATGGAGTTAAGCGGAATCAAATCGAATGGAATGGAATGGAATGGAATGGAATGTAGTGGAATGGAATGGAATGGATTCAACCCGAATGGAATGGAATTGAATTGAATGGAACCATGCGGAATGGAATGGAATGGAATGGAAAGGAATGGAAAGGGATGGAATGGAATGGAATGGAATGGAATCAACACACATGGAATGGAATGGAGAGGAATCAAGTAGAATGGAATGGGATGGAATGGAATCAACCCGAATGGAATGGAATGGAATGGAATGGAATGCAATGGAATGAACCAGAATTGAATGGAATGGAATGGAATGGTATGGAATAAACCCGAATGGAATGGAATGAAATGGAATGGAAAGGAATGGAATGGAATGGAATCAACCAGAGTGGAATGGAATGGAATGGAATGGAATGGAATGCAATCAACCCAAATAGAATGGAATGGAATGGAAGGGGATGGTATGGAATGGAATGGAATGAATCCGAGATAAATGGAATGGAATGGAATGGAATGGAATGGAATGGAATGGAATGAACCCGAATGGAATGGAATGGAGTGGAATCAACTCGAATGGAATGGAATGGAATGGATTGGAATGGAATGGAATGGAATGGAATGCTATCAAACCGAATGGAATAGAATGGAATGGAATGGAATGGAATGGATACAATACGAATGGAATGGAATGGAGTGGAATGGACTGAAACGGAATGGAAAGGAATGGAAACAACCCGAACGGAATGGAATGGAATGGAAAAGAATGGAATCAAACCGAATGGAATGGAATCGAACGGAATGGAATCAACCCGAATGGAATGGAATGGAACGGAACCAAAGGGAATGGAAGAGAATCAACCCGAATGGAATGGAATGGAATGGAATGGAATGGAATGCAGTGGAATGGAATGGAATGGAATCAACCTGAATGGAATGGAATGGAATGGAAACGAATGCAATGGAATCAACACGAATGGAATGGAATGGAATGGAATGGAATGGAATGGAATGGAATGGAATGCAATGGAATGGAATGGAATGGAATCTACCCGAATGGAATGAAATGGAATAGAGTGGAATGGAATCAATGCGAATGAAATGGAATGGTATGGAATGGCATGGAATTTAATGGAGTGGAATGGAATGGAATCAACCCGAATGGCATGCAATGGAAGGGAACGGAATGGAATGGAACGGAAAGGAAACAACCCGAATGGAATGGAATGGAATGGAATGGAATCGAATCAACCCGAAAGAAATGGAAGACAATGGAATGGAATGGAATGGAATCAACCCGAGTGGAATGGAATGGAATGGAGTCAACTCGAATGTAAAGGATTGGAAAGGAAGGGAATGGAATCATCCCGCATGGAATGGAATGCAATGGAATGGAATGGAATGGAATCAACTCGAATGGAAGGGAATGGAATGGAATGGAATGAAATGGAATGGAATGCAAAGCAGTCAACCGGAATGGAATGGAATGGAATGGAATGGAATGGAATAGAATGCAAAGCAATCAACCAGAATGGAATGGAATGGAATGGAATGGAATGGAATGGAATGGAATCAACCCGAGTGGAATGGAGTGGATTGGAATCAACTCGAATGCAATGTAATGGAATGGAATCAACACGAATGGAATGGAATGGAATCGAATGGAAATGAATGGAATGGAAAGGAATGAAATGCAATGGAAGCAACCTGAATGGAATGGAATGGAAAGGAACGGGATGGAAAGGAATGGAATCAACCCGAGTGGAATGGAATGGAATGGAAAGAACGGGATGGAAAGGAATGGAATCAACCCGAGTGGAATGGAATGGAATGGAATGGAATGGAATCAACCCGAATGGAGTGGAAAGGAATGGAATCAACTCGAATGGAATGGAATGGAATGGAATGGAATGGAATGGATTGGAATATAATCAACCCGATTGGAATGGAATGGAATGGAATGGAAAGGAATGGAATGGAATCAGCTGGAATGGAATGGAAGGGAACGGAATGGAATGGAATCAACACGAATGGAATGGAATGGAATGGAATGGAATGGAATGGAATGGCATGGAATGGAATAAAATGGAAAGGATGCAACTCGAATGGAATGGAAAGGAATGGAATGGAATGGAATCTACCCGAATGGAATGGAATGGAATGGAATGCAATGGAATGGAATGGAATCAACTCGAATGGAATGGAATGCAATGGAATGGAATGGAATCGAATCATCGCGAATGGAATGGAATGGAATGCAATGGAATGGAATCAACTCAAATGGAATGGAATGCAATGGAATGGAATGGAATGGAATCAACCAGAGTGGAGTGGAAAGGAATGGAATGGAATGGAATGCAATCAATCCGAATGGAATGGAATGGAATCAAACCGAATGAAATGGAGTAAAGTGGAATCAAATCGAATGGAATGGAATGGAATGGAATGGAATGGAATGGAGTGGAATAGAATGGAATGGATTCAACCCGAATGGAATGGAATTGAATTGAATGGAACCATGCGGAATGGAATGGAATGGAATGGAAAGGAATGGAATGGGATGGAATGGAATGGAATGGAATCATCACACATGGAATGAATGGAGAGGAATCAAGTAGAATGGAATGGGATGGAATGGAATCAACCCGAATGGAATGGAATGGAATGGAATGGAATGAAATGGAATGAATGGAATCAACCCGAATGGAATGCAATGGAATGGAATGGAATGCAATGGAATGAACCAGAATGGAATGGAATGGAATGGAATGGTATGGAATAAACCCGAAAGGAATGGAATGGTATGGAATGGAATCAACCAGAGTGGAATGGAATGGAATGGAATGGAATGCAATCAACCCAAATAGAATGGAATGGAATGGAAGGGGATGGTATGGAATGGAATGGAATGAATCCGAGATAAATGGAATGGAATGGAATGGAATGGAATGGATTGGAATGGAATGGAACGGAATGGAATGCTATCAAACCGAATGGAATGGAATGGAATGGAATGGAATGGAATGGATACAACACGAATGGAATGGAATGGAGTGGAATGGACTGAAACGGAATGGAAAGGAATGGAAGCAACCCGAACGGAATTGAATGGAATGGAAAAGAATGGAATCAAACCGAATGGAATGGAATCGAACGGAATGGAATCAACACGAATGGAATGGAATGGAACGGAACCAAAGGGAATGGAATAGAATCAACCCGAATGGAATGGAAGGGGATGGAATGGAATCAATACGAATGGAATGGAATGGAATGGAATGGAATGGAATTGCATGGAAAGGGATGGAATGGAATCAACCCGAATGGAATGCAATGGAGGGGAATGGAATGGAATGGATTGGAATGGTCTCAACCCGAATGGATTGGAATGGAATGGAATGGAATGGAATGGAATCTATCAGAATGGAATGGAATGGAAAGGAATGGAATGCAACGGAATGGAATGGAATGGAATGGAATGGAATCAACATGCATGGAATGGAATGGAGTGGAATCAACTCGAATGGAATGGAATGGAATGGAATGGAATGCAATCAACTCGAATGGAATGGAATGGAATGGAATGGAATTGAATGGAATGGAATGGAATCAACACGAATGGAATGGAATGGAGAGGAATGAAATGGAATGCAGTGGAATGGAATGGAATGGAATCACCCTGAATGGAATGGAATTGTATGGAATGGAATTTAAACGAATGCAATGGAAACAACCGGAATGGAATGGAATGGAACCAAACCGAATGGAATGGAATGGAAAGGAATCAACCCAAATGGAATGGAATTGAATGGAATGGAATGGAATTGAATGGAAGGGAATGGAATGGAATGGAATGGAACAGAATTAACCCGAATGGCATGGAATGGAATTGAATGGAATGGAATGGAATGGAATGGAATCAATGCGAATGGAATGGAATGGAATGGTATGGAATGGAATGGAAAGGAATGGCATGGTTTGGAATGGAATGGAATGAACCCGAATGGAATGCAATGGAGTGGAATGGAATGGAATGGAATGGAACTGACTGGAAATGTATGGAATGGAATCGAATGGAATTGAATCAACCCGATTGGAGTGGACTGGAATGCAATGAAATGGAAAGGAACGGGGTGGAAATGAAACAATCTGGGTGGAATGGAATGGAATTGTATGGAGTGGAGTGGAATGAAATGCAATGGAATGGAGTGGAGTGGAATGGAATGGAATGGAATCAACCTGAACGGAATGGAATGGAATGGAATGAAATAAAATGGAAAGGAAGCAAGTCGAAAGGAATGGAATGGAATGGAACGGAATGGAATGGAATGCAGTCAACGCGAATGGAATGCAATGGAATGGAATGGAATGCAATGGAATCAAACCTAATGGAATGGAATGGAATGGAATGGAATGGAATCAACCCGAATGGAATGGAATGGAATGGTATGGAATGCAATGGAATGGAATAAACCCGAATGGAATGCAATGCAATGGAATGGAATGGAATGGAATCAACTCGAATGGAATGCAATGGAATGGAAAGGAATGGAATGGAATCAACCCGAATGGAATGGAATGCGATGGAATGGAATCAACCGGAATAGAATGGAATGGAATGGTAGGGAATGGTATGGAATGGAATGGAATCAATCCGAAACAAATGGAACGGAATGGAATGGAATGGAATGGAATGAACCCGAATGGAATGGAATGGAGTGGAATCAACTCGAATGGAATGGAATGGAACGGAATCAACACCAATGGAATGGAATGGAATGGAATGGAAAGGAGTCAACCCGAAATGAATGGAATGGATTGGAATCAACTCGAATTTGAATGGAAGGCAATGGAATGGAATGGAATGGAATCAACTAATATGGAATGGAATGGAAAGGAATGGAATGGAATGGAGTGGAGTGGAATGGCATGGAACAGAATGGAATGGAATGGAATAAACCCAAAAGGAATGAAATGGAATGGAATGTAATGGATTGGAAAGGAATGCAATTGAATCAACCAGAATGGAGTGGAAAGGAATGTAATGTAAAGGAATGGAATGGAATGGAATGGAACCAACCCGAAAGAAACGGAAAGGAATGGAATGGAATGAAATCAACCAGAATAGAATGGAATGGAATGGAATGGAATGGAAAGGAATCAACCCAAATGGAATGGAATGCAATGGAATGGAAATGAATCGAATCAACACGAATGGAGTGGAATGGAATGGAATCAACTCGAATGGAATGGAAAGCAATGGAATGGAATGGAACGGAATGCAATCAACCCGAATGGAATGGAATGGAATGGAATGGAATGGAAGGGAAGGGAAGGGAATGGAATGGAATGGAATCAAACCGAATAGAATGGAATGGAATGGAAGGGAATGGTATGGAATGGAAAGGAATAAATCCGAAATAAATGGAATGGAATGGAATGGAAAGAACCCGAATGTAATGGAATGGACTGGAATCAACTCGAATGGAATGGAATGGTTTGGATTGGAATGGAATGGAATGCAATCAACCCGAATGGAATGGAATGGAATGCAATAGAATGGAAACAACACGAATGGAATGGAATGGAGTGGAATGGAATGAAACGGAATGGAATGGAACGGAATCAACCCGAATGGAATGGAATGGAATGGAACGGAATCAACACCAATGGAATGGAATGGAATGGAATGGAAAGGAGTCAACCCGAAATGAATGGAATGGATTGGAATCAACTCGAATTTGAATGGAAGGCAATGGAATGGAATGGAATGGAATGGAATCAACTAATATGGAATGGAATGGAAAGGAATGGAATGGAATGGAGTGGAGTGGAATGGCATGGAACAGAATGGAATGGAATGGAATAAACCCAAAAGGAATGAAATGGAATGGAATGTAATGGATTGGAAAGGAATGCAATTGAATCAACCAGAATGGAGTGGAAAGGAATGTAATGTAAAGGAATGGAATGGAATGGAATGGAACCAACCCGAAAGAAACGGAAAGGAATGGAATGGAATGAAATCAACCAGAATAGAATGGAATGGAATGGAATGGAATGGAAAGGAATCAACCCAAATGGAATGGAATGCAATGGAATGGAAATGAATCGAATCAACACGAATGGAGTGGAATGGAATGGAATCAACTCGAATGGAATGGAAAGCAATGGAATGGAATGGAACGGAATGCAATCAACCCGAATGGAATGGAATGGAATGGAATGGAATGGAAGGGAAGGGAAGGGAATGGAATGGAATGGAATCAAACCGAATAGAATGGAATGGAATGGAAGGGAATGGTATGGAATGGAAAGGAATAAATCCGAAATAAATGGAATGGAATGGAATGGAAAGAACCCGAATGTAATGGAATGGACTGGAATCAACTCGAATGGAATGGAATGGTTTGGATTGGAATGGAATGGAATGCAATCAACCCGAATGGAATGGAATGGAATGCAATAGAATGGAAACAACACGAATGGAATGGAATGGAGTGGAATGGAATGAAACGGAATGGAATGGAACGGAATCAACCCGAATGGAATGGAATGGAATGGAATGGAATGGAATGGAATGGAATCAACCCGAATGGAATGGAATGGAACGGAAGGGAATGGAATGGAATGCAATCAACCCGAATGGAATTGAATGGAATGGAATGGAAAGGAATGGAATCAATGCGAATGCAATGGAATGGAATGGAATGGAAAGGAATGGCATGGATTGGAATGGAATGGAATGAACCCGAATGGAATGCAATGGAGGGGAATGGAATGGAATGGATTGGAATGGTATGAACTCGAATGGAATGGAATGGAATGGAATGGAATGGAATGGATTGGATTGGAATATAATCAACCCGATTGGAATGGAATGCACTGGAATGGAATGGAATGGAATCAACCCGAATGGAATCTAATGGAATGGAATGGAGTCAACACGAATGAAATGGAATGTATTGGAATCAATTCGAATGGAATGGAATGCAGTTGAATGGATTGGAATGGAATAGAATGCAATGGAATCAACTCGTATGGAATGGAATAGAAAGGAATGGAATGGAATGGAGTGGAATGGAATGGAGAAACCCGTAGGGAATGAAATGTAATGTAATGGAATGGAATGGAATAAACCTGAAAGGAATGAAATTGAATGGAATGGAATGGAATAGAATGGAATGTAAAGGAATGCAAAGCAATCAACCCGAATGGAGTGGAAAGGAATGGAATGGATAGGAATGGAATGGAATGGAATGGAACCAACCCGAATGGAATGGAATGGAAAGGAATCAATCCGAATGGAATGGAATGAAATGGAATGGAAAGGAATGGAATGGAATGGAATCAACACGCATGGAATGGAATGAAATGGAGAGGAATGGAATGGAAAGGAAAGGAATCAAACCGAATGGAATAGAATGGAATGGATTGGAATCTGAACCCAAATGAAATGGAATGGAATGGAATGGAATGGTATCAGCCCGAAAGGAATGGAATGAAATGGAATGGAAAGGAATGGAATGGAATGGAATCAACCCGAATGGAATGGAATGGAATGGAATGGAATCAACCCAAATGGAATGCAATGCAATGGAATGGAATGGAATCGAATCAACACGAATGGAATGGAATGGAATGGAATCAACTCGAAAGGAATGGAATGGAATGGAAGGGAATGGAATGGAATCAATCCAAATGCAATGGAATGGAACGGAAGGGAATGGAATGGAATGGAATGGAATGGAATGGAATCAACACAAACAGAATGGAATGGAATGGAAGGCAATGGTGTGGAATGGAATGGAATCAATCCGAAATAAATGGAATGGAATGGAATGGAATGGAATGAACACGAATGGAAGGAAATGGAGTGGAATCAACTCGAATGGAATGGAATGGATTGGAATGGAATGGAATGGAATGGAATGGAATGGAATGGAATGGAATGCTATAAACCCGAATGGAATGGAATGGAATGGAATGGAAACAACACGAATGGAATGGAATGGATTGGAATGGAATGAAACGGAATGGAATGGAATGGAATCAACCCGAATGGAATGGAATGGAAAAGAATGGAATCAAACCGAATGGAATGGAATGGAATCAACCCTAATGGAAAGGAATGGAATGGTATGGAATGGAATGGAATAGAATCAACGCAAACGGAAAGGAATGGAATGGAATCAAACCGAATGGAATGGAAAGGAATGGAATGGAATGGAATCAATGCGAATGGAATGGAATGGAATGGAATGGAATGGAATGGAGTGGCATGGAGTGGAATGGAATGGAAACAACCCAAATGGAATGCAATGGAGGGGAAACGAATGGAATGGAATGGAATGGAAGCAACCCGAATGGAACGGAATGGAAAGGAAAGGAATGGAATGGAATCAACCCGAAACGAGTGGAATGCAATGGAATGGATTGGAATGGTATCAACCCGAATGGAGTGGAATGGAATGGAACAGAATGGAATGGAATCTATCTGAATGGAAAGGAATGGAAAGGAATGGAACGCAATGGAATGGAATGGTATGGAATGGAATGGAATCAACCCGCATGGAATGGAATGGAGTGGAATCAACTCGAATGGAATGGAATGGAATGGAACGGAATGGAATGGAATGGAATATAATCAACCCGATTGGAATGGAAAGCAATGGAATGGAACGGAATGGAATCAACGCGAATGGAATGGAATGGAATGGAATATAATGCAATCAACCAGAATGGAATGGACTGGAATGGAATGGAATGGAATGGAATGGAATGGAGTCAAACCGAATGGAATGGAATGGATTGGAATCAACTCGAATGGAATGGAATACAGTTGAATGGAATGGAATGGAATTGAATGCAATGGAATCAACTTGTATGGAATGGAATGGAAAGGAATGGAATGGAATGGAATGGAATGGAATGGAGTGGAATGGAATGGAGAATCCCGAAGGTAATGTAAAGGAATGGAATGGAATGGAATGGAATAAACCCGAATGGAATGGAATGGAATGGAATGGAAGGGAATGGAATGCTATGGAATCAACCCGAATGTAATGGAAAGGAATGGAATGGAATGGAATGGAATGGAATCAACCCGAATGGAATGGATTGAAATGGAATGGAAAGGAATGGAATGGAATGGAATGGAATCAACCCGAATGGAATGGATTTCAATGGAACGGAGTGGAATCGAATAAACACGAATGGATTGGAATGGAATGGAATCAACTCAAATGGAATGGAATGGAATGGAATCGAATCAACATGAATAGAATGGAATGGAATGGAATGGAATGGAATGGTATGGAATGGAATGGAATCAATCAGAATGGAATGGAATGGAGTGCAATCATCTCGAGTGGAATGGAATGGAATGGAATGAAATCAACCCGAATGGAATGGAATGGAATGGAATGGAATGGAATGGAATCAGCCCGAATGGAATGGAATGGAATGGAATGGAATGGAATGGAATGGAAAAAACAGGAATGGAATGGAATGGAGTGGAATGCAATGGAATGGAATGGAATGGAATGGAATGGAATCAACCCGAATGGAGTGGAATGGAATGGAAATGAATGGAATGGAAAGGAATGGAATTAAACGGAATGGAAAGGAATGGAATGGAAAGGAATGGAATCAAACGGAATGGAATAGAATGGAATGGATTGGAATATGAACCCAAATGAAATGGAATGGAATGGAATGGAATGGAATCAGCCCGAATGGAATGGAATGAAATGGAATGGAAAGGAATGGAATGGAATGGAATCAACCCGAATGGAATGGAATGGAATGGAATGGAATCAACCCAAATGGAATGCAATGCAATGGAATGGAATGGTATCGAATCAACACGAATGGAATGGAATGGAATGGAATCAACTCGAATGGAATGGAATGGAATGGAAGGGAATGGAATGGAATCAACCCAAATGGAATGCAATGGAATGGAAGGGAATGGAATGGAATGGAATGGAATGGAATCAACACAAACAGAATGGAATGGAATGGAAGGGAATGGTGTGGAATGGAATGGAATCAATCCGAAATAAACGGAATGGAATGGAATGGAATGGAATGAACACGAATGGAAGGAAATGGAGTGGAATCAACTGGAATGGAATGGAATGGAATGGAGTGGAATGGAATAGAATGGAATGGAATGGAATGGAATGCTATAAACCCGAATGGAATGGAATGGAATGGAATGGAATGGAAACAACACGAATGGAATGGAATGGATTGGAATGGAATGGAATGGAATGGAATGGAATGGAATCAACCGAAATGAAATGGAATGGAATGGAATGGAATGGAATGGAATGGAATGGAATGGAATGGAATCAACCCGAATGGAATGGAATGGAATGGAATGGAATGGAATGGAATCAACCCAAATGAAATGGAATGGAATGGAATGGAATGGAATGGAATGGAATGGAGTGGAATGGAATCAACACAATTGGAATGTAATGGAATAGAAAGCAAATGAATGGAATGGAATGGATTGGAATGCAATGGAAGCAACCCGAATGGAATGGAATGGAATGGAATGGAATAGAATGGAATGGAATGGAATGGAATGGAATCCACCCGAATGGAATGGAATGGAATGGAATCAACCCGAATGGAATGGAATGGAATGGAAACAACTCTAATGGAATGGAATGGAATGGAATATAATCAACCCGATTGGAATGGAATGCAATGGAATGGAATGGAATGGAATCAACCCTAATGGAATGGAATAGAATGGAATGGAATGGAATGGAATGGAATGCAATCAACCCAAATGGAATGGAAAGGAATGGAATGGAATCGAACGGAGTCAACACGAATGGAATGGAATGGATTGGAATCAACTCGAATGGAATGGAATGGAATTGATTGGAGTGGAATGGAATGGAATGCAATGGAATCAACTCGTAAGGAATGGAATGGAATGGAATTTAAAGGAATGGAATGGAATGGAATGGAATGGAATGGAATGGATTGGAGTGGAATGGAATGGAGAAAACCGAAGGAAATGTAATGTAATGGAATGGAATGGAATGGAATAAACCCGAATGGAATGGAATGGAATGGAATGGAATGGAATGGAATGGAGTGGAGTGGAATGGATAGGAATGCAATGGAATCAATCCGAATGGAATGGAAAGGAATGCAATGAAATGGAATGGAATGGAATGGAATGGAATCTAACCGAATCTAATGGAATGGATTGGAATCAACTCGATTGGAATGGAATGGAATGGAACAACAGAAATGGAATGGAATGGAATCGAATGGAAATGAATGGAATGGAATGGAATGGAATGGAAACAACATGAATGGAATGAAACGGAATGGAATGGAATGGAATCAACCCGAATGGAATGGAAAGGAAAAGAGTGGAATCAAACCGAATGGAATGGAATGGAATGGAATGGAATCAACCCTAATGGAATGGAATGGAATGGAATGGAATAGAATCAACGCGAACGGAATGGAATGGAATGGAATGGAATGGAATGGAATGGAATGGAACGGAATGGAAGCAACCCGAATGGAACGGAATGTAATAGAAAGGAATGGAATGGAAGCAACCCGGAAGGAGTGGAATGAAATGGAATGGATTGGAATGGAATGGAATCAACCCTAATGGAATGGAATGGAATGGAATAGAATCAACGCGAACGGAATGGAATGGAATGGAATGGAATGGAATGGAATGGAACGGAATGGAAGCAACCCGAATGGAACGGAATGGAATGGAAAGGAATGGAATGGAAGCAACCCGAAAGGAGTGGAATGCAATGGAATGGATTGGAATGGTATCAACCGGAATGGAGTGGAATGGAATGGAACAGAATGGAATGGAATCTAACTGAATGGAATGTAATGGAAAGGAATGGAATGCAATGGAATGGAATGGAATGGAATGGAATCAAACCCCATGGAATGGAATGGATTGGAATCAACTCGAATGGAATGGAATGGAATGGAATGGAATATAATCAACCCGATTGGAACTTAATTCAGTGGAATGGAATGAAATGGAATCAATGTGAATGGAATGGAATGGAATGGAATATAATGCAATCAACCAAAATGGAATGGAATGGAAAGGAATGGAGTCAACCCGAATGGAACGGAATGGATTGGAGTCAACACGAATGGAATGGAATGCAGTTGAATGGAATGGAAAGGAAACATCTTGTATGGAATGGAATGGAAAGCATTGGAATCGAATGGAATGGAATGGAATGGAATGGAATGGAATGGAATGGAATGTAGTGGAATGGAATGGACAATCCCGAAGGGAATGTAAAGGAATGGAATGGAATGGAATGGAATGGAATGGAATGGAATGGAATGGAATGGAGTAAACCCGAATGTCATGAAATGGAATGGAATGAAATGGAATGGAATGGAATGGAATGTATTGGAATGGAATGGACAATCCCGAAGGGAATGTAAAGGAATGGAATGGAATGGAATGGAATGGAATGGAATGGAATGGAATGGAGTAAACCCGAATGTCATGAAATGGAATGGAATGAAATGGAATGGAATGGAAAGGAATGCAATGAAATCAACCCGAATGGAATGGAAAGGAATGGAATGGACTGGAATGGAATGGAATGGAATGGAATCAAACCGAATGGAATGGAATGAAATGGAAAGGAAAGGAATGGAATCAAACCGAATGGAATGGAACGGAATGGATTGGAATCAACCCAAATGAAATGGAATGGAATGGAAAGGAATGGAATCAGCCCGAATGGAATGGAATGGAATGGAACCAAACCGAATTGAATGGAATGTAATGGAATGGAAAGGAATGGAATGGAATGGAATATAATGGAATGGAATGGAATGGAATCAACCAGAATTTAATGGAATGCAATGGAAAGGAATGGAATCGAATCAACACGAACGGAATGGAATGGAATGGAATCAACTCGAATGGAATGGAATGGAATGCAATGGAATGGAATGGAATCAACCCGAATGGAATGCAATGCAATGGAGTGGAATGGAATGGAATCAACCCGAATAGAATGGAATGGAATGGAAGGGAATGGTATGGAATGGAATGGAATCAATCCGAAATAAATGGAATGGAATGGAATGGAATGGAATGGAATGGAATGAACCCGAATGGATTGGAATGCAGTGGAATCAACTCGAATGGAATGGAATGGAACAGAATCAACCCCAATGGAATGGAATGGAACGGAATGGAATGGAATGGAATGGAATGGAATGGAATGGAATGGATTGGAATGGAATTAACCCGAATGGAATGGAATGGAATGGAATCAACTAGAATGGAATGCAATGGAATGGAATAGAATGGGACATAATCAACACGATTGGAATGGAAGGCAATGGAAATAAATGGAATGGAATCAACCCGAATGGAATGGAATGGAATGGAATGGAATGCAATCAACCCGAATGGAATGGAATGGAATGGAGTCAACCCGAATGGAATGGAATGGATTGGAATCAACTCGAATGGAATGGAATGGAACGGAACGGAATCAACTCATATGGAATTGAATGGAAAGGAATGGAATGGAATCGAATGGAATGGAGTGGAGTGGAATGTAATGTAATGGAATGGAATGGAATGGAATAAACCCGAAAGGAATGAAATGGAATGGAATGGAATGGAATGGAATGGAATGGAATGGAAAGGAATCAACCCGAATGGAATGGAATGCAATGGAATGGAATGGAATGGAATCACCACGAATGGAAAGGAATAGAATGGAATGGAATGAAATGGAATGGAATGCAAAGCAGTCAACCACAATGGAATAGAATGGAATGGAATGGAATACAATGGAACAGAATACAACGCAATCAACCAGACTGGAATGGAAAGGAATGGAATGGAATGGAATGGAATGGAATCAACCCGAATGGAATGGAATGGATTGGAATCAACTCGAATGGAATGGAATGGAATCGAATGGAAATGAATGCAATGGAATGGAATGGAATGCAATGGAAGCAACCTGAATGGAATGGAGTGGAATGGAATAAATGGAATGCAATGGAATAAACCCGAATGGAACGGAATGGAATGGAATCAACACGAATGGAATGGAATTGAATGGAGTGGAATTGATTGGAACGGAATGGAAAGGAATGGAATGGAATCAATGCGAATGGAATGCAATGGAATGGATTGGAATGGAATAGAATGGAGTGGATTGGAATGGAATGGAATGGAATGAAATGGAATATAATGGAATGGATTCAAGCTCAATGGAATGGAATGGAATGGAATGGAATAGAATGGAATCAACCCGAATGAAATGGCATGGAATGGAATGGAATGGAATTGAATGGAATCAACCCGAATGAAATGGAATGGAATGGAATGGAATGGAATGGAATGGAATGGAACCAACCCGAATGAAATGGAGTGGAATGGAATGGAATGGAATGGAATGGAATGGAAACAAACCGAAAGGAATGGAATAGAAGGGAATCGAATGGAATAGAATGGAATGGAATGGAATCAACCCGAATGGAATGGAATGTAATGGAATGAAATGCAATGAAATGGAACGGAATGGAATCAAACCGAATGGAATGGAATGGAATGGCATGGAATGGAATGGAATGCAATGGAATGGAATAAACCCGAATGGAGTGGAGTGGAATGGAATGGAATGGAATGGAATGAAATGAAATCAACTCAAATGGAATTGAATGGAATGGAATGGAAGGGAATGGAATGGAATGAAATAAACCCAAATGGAATGGAATGGAATGGAATGGAATCAACCCGAATGGAGTGGAATGGAATGGAATGGAATGGAATGGAATGGAATGAAATCAACCCAAATGGAATGGAATGGAATGGAATGGAATGGAATGGAATGGAATGAACCCGAATGGAATGGAATGGATTTTAATCAACTCGAGTAGAATGGAATGGAATGGAATGCAATGGAATGGAATGGAATGGAATGGAATCAACACAAATGGAATGTAATGGAATAGAATGGAAATAAATGGAATGGAATGGATTGGAATGCAATGGAAGCAACCCGAATGGAATGGAATGGAATGGAATGGAACAGAATGGAATGGAATGGAATGGAATCCACCCGAAGGGAATGGAATGGAATGGAATGGAATGGAATCAACCCGAATGGAATGGAATGGAATGGAAACAACTCGAATGGAATGGAATGGAATGGAATGGAATATAATCAACCCGATTGGAATGGAGTGCAATGGAATGTAATGGAATGGAATCAACCCTAATGGAATGGAATAGAATGGAATGGAATGGAATGGAATGGAATCAACCCTAATGGAATGGAATAGAATGGAATGGAATGGAATCAACCCTAATGGAATGGAATATAATGGAATGGAATAGAATCAACGCGAACGGAATGGAATGGAACGGAATGGAAGCAACCCGAGTGGAACGGAATGTAATAGAAAGGTATGGAATGGAAGCAACCCGGAAGGAGTGGAATGAAATGGAATGGATTGGAATGGAATGGAATCAACCCTAATGGAATGGAATTGAATGGAATAGAATCAACGCGAACGGAATGGAATGGAATGGAATGGAATGGAATGGAATGGAATGGAACGGAATGGAAGCAACCCGAATGGAACGGAATGGAATGGAAAGGAATGGAATGGAAGCAACCCGAAAGGAGTGGAATGCAATGGAATGGATTGGAATGGTGTCAACCGGAATGGAGTGGAATGGAATGGAACAGAATGGAATGGAATCTATCTGAATGGAATGGAATGGAAAGGAATGGAATGCAATGGAATGGAATGGAATGGAATGGAATCAAACCCCATGGAATGGAATGGAGTGGAATCAACTCGAATGGAATGGAATGGAATGGAATGGAATAAAATCAACCCGATTGGAATTTAATGCAGTGGAATGGAATGAAATGGAATCAATGTGAATGGAATGGAATGGAATGGAATATAATGCAATCAACCAAAATGGAATGGAATGGAATGGAATGGAGTCAACCCGAATGGAACGGAATGGATTGGAGTCAACACGAATGGAATGGAATGCAGTTGAATGGAATGGAAAGGAAACATCTTTTATGGAATGGAATGGAAAGCAATGGAATGGAATGGAATGGAATGGAATGGAATGGAATGGAATGGAATGGAATGTAGTGGAATGGAATGGACAATCCCGAAGGGAATGTAAAGGAATGGAATGGAATGGAATGGAATGGAATGGAATGGAATGGAATGGAATGGAGTAAACCCGAATGTCATGAAATGGAATGGAATGAAATGGAATGGAATGGAATGGAATGTAGTGGAATGGAATGGACAATCCTGAAGGGAATGTAAAGGAATGGAATGGAATGGAATGGAATGGAATGGAATGGAATGGAATGGAGTAAACCCGAATGTCATGAAATACAATGGAATGAAATGGAATGGAATGGAAAGGAATGCAATGAAATCAACCCGAATGGAATGGAAAGGAATGGAATGGACTGGAATGGAATGGAATGGAATGGAATCAAACCGAATGGAATAGAATGAAATGGAAAGGAAAGGAATGGAATCAAACCGAAGGGAATGGAATGGAATGGAATGGATTGGAATCAACCCAAATGAAATGGAATGGAATGGAAAGGAATGGAATGGAATGGAATCAAACCGAAAGGAATGGAATAGAAGGGAATCGAATGGAATAGAATGGAATGGAATGGAATCAACCCGAATGGAATGGAATGGAATGGAATGGAATGGAATGGAATGGAATGGAATGGAATGGAATGAAATCAACTCAAATGGAATGGAATGGAATGGAATGGAATGGAATGGAATCAACCCAAATGGAATGGAATGGAATGGAATGGAATCAACCCGAATGGAGTGAAGTGGAATGGAATGGAATGGAATGGAATGGAATGGAATGGAATGAAATCAACCCAAATGGAATGGAATGGAATGGAATGGAATGGAATCAACCCGAATGGAATGGAATGGATTGGAATCAACTCGAGTAGAATGGAATGGAATGGAATGCAATGGAATGGAATGGAATGGAATGGAATCAACACAAATGGAATGTAATGGAATAGAATGGAAATGAATGGAATGGAATGGATTGGAATGCAATGGAAGCAACCCGAATGGAATGGAATAGAATGGAATGTAATGGAATGGAATCCAACCGAAGGGAATGGAATGGAATGGAATGGAAACAACTCGAATGGAATGGAATGGAATGGAATGGAATATAATCAACCCGATTGGAATGGAATGCAATGGAATGGAAAGGAATTCAATCAACCCTAATGGAATGGAATAGAATGGAATGGAATGGAATGGAATCAACCCTAATGGAATGGAATAGAATGGAATGGAATGGAATGGAATGGAATGCAATCAACCCAAATGGAATGGAATGGAATGGAATGGAATCGAACGGAGTCAACACGAATGGAATGGAATGGATTGGAATCAACTCGAATGGAATGGAATGGAATTGATTGGAATGGAATGGAATGGAATGCAATGGAATCAACTCGTAAGGAATGGAATGGAATGGAATTTAAAGGAATGGAATGGAATGGAATGGAATGGAATGGAATGGAATGGAGTGGAATGGAATGGAGAAAACCGAAGGAAATGTAATGGAATGGAATGGAATGGAATGGAATAAACCCGAATGGAATGGAATGGAATGGAATGGAATGGAATGGATAGGAATGAAATGGAATCAATCCTAATGGATGGAAAGGAATGCAATGGAATGGAATGGAATGGAATGGAATGGAATGGAATGGAATCAAACCGAATCTAATGGAATGGATAGGAATCAACTCGATTGGAATGGAATGGAATGGAATCAACAGAAATGGAATGGAATGGAATCGAATGGAAATGAATGGAATGGAATGGAATGGAATGCAACGAAAGAAACCCGAATGGAATGGAATGGAATGGAATGGAAACAACATGAATGGAATGGAATGGAGTGGAATGGAATGAAACGGAATAGAATGGAATGGAATCAACCCGAACAGAATGGAAAGGAAAAGAATGGAATCAAACCGAATGGAATGGAATGGAATGGAATGGAATCAACCCTAATGGGATGGAATGGAATGGAATGGAATGGAATAGAATCAACGCGAACGGAATGGAATGGAATGGAATGGAACGGAATGGAAGCAACCCGAATGGAACGGAATGGAATAGAAAGGAATGGAATGGAAGCAACACGGAAGGAGTGGAATGAAATGGAATGGATTGGAATGGAATGGAATCAACCCTAATGGAATGGAATGGAATGGAATGGAATGGAATGGAATGGAATGGAATAGAATCAACGCGAACGGAATGGAATGGAATGGAATGGAATGGAATGGAACGGAATGGAAGCAACCCGAATGGAACGGAATGGAATGGAAAGGAATGGAATGGAAGGAACCCGAAAGGATTGGAATGCAATGGAATGGATTGGAATGGTATCAACCGGAATGGAGTGGAATGGAATGGAACAGAATGGAATGGAATCTATCTGAATGGAATGGAAAGGAAAGGAATGGAATGCAACGGAATGGAATGGAATGGAATGGAGTGGAATCAACTCGAATGGAATGGAATGGAATGGAATGGAATGGAATGGAATATAATCAACCCGATTGGAATTTAATGCAGTGGAATGGAATGAAATGGAATCAATGCGAATGGAATGGAATGGAATGGAATATAATGCAATCAACCAAAATGGAATGGAATGGAATGGAATGGAGTCAACCCGAATGGAATGGAATGGATTGGAGTCAACACGAATGGAATGGAATGCAGTTGAATGGAATGGAATGGAATCATCTTGTATGGAATGGAATGGAAAGGAATGGAATCGAACGGAATGGAATGGAATGGAATGGAATGGAATGGAATGGAATGTGGTGGAATGGAATGGACAATCCCGAAGGGAATGTAAAGGAATGGAATGGAATGGAATGGAATGGGATGCAGTAAACCCGAATGGCATGAAATGGAATGGAATGAAATGGAATGGAATGGAAAGGAATGCAATGAAATCAACCCGAATGGAATGGAAAGGAATGGAATGGACTGGAAGGGAATGGAATGGAATGGAATCAAACCGACTGGAATGGAATGAAATGGAATGGAAAGGAATGGAATCAAACCGAATGGAATGGAATGGAATGGATTGAAATCAACACAAATGAAATGGAATGGAATGGAAAGGAATGGAATCAGCCCGAATGGAATGGAATGGAATGGAATGGAATGGAATGGAATGGAATGGAACCAAACCGAATTGATTGGAATGGAATGGAATGGAAAGGAATGGAATGGAATGGAATATAATGGAATGGAATGGAATGGAATCAACCCGAATTTAATGGAATGCAATGGAAAGGAATGGAATCGAATCAACACGAATGGAATGGAATGGAATGGAATCAACTCGAATGGAATGGAATGGAATGGAATGGAATGCAATGGAATGGAATGCAATGCATTGTAGTGGAATGGAATGGAATCAACCCGAATGGAATGGAATGGAATGGAAGGGAATGTTATGGAATGGAATGGAATCAATCCGAAATAAATGGAATGGAATGGAATGGAATGGAATGAACCCGAATGGATTGGAATGCAGTGGAATCAACTCGAATGGAATGGAATGGAACGGAATCAACCCCAATGGAATGGAATGGAATGCAATGGAATGGAATGGATTGGAATGGAATTAACCCGAATGGAATGGAATGGAATGGAATCAACTCGAATGGAATGCAATGGAATGGAATAGAATGGGACATAATCAACACGATTGGAATGGAAGGCAATGGAAATAAATGGAATGGAATCAACCCGAATGGAATGGAATGGAATGGAATGGAATGCAATCAACCCGAATGGAGTGGAATGGAGTCAACCCGAATGGAATGGAATGGATTGGAATCAACTCGAATGGAATGGAATGGAATGGAACTGAATCAACTCATATGGAATGGAATGGAAAGGAATGGAATGGAATCGAATGGAATGGAGTGGAGTGGAATGTAATGTAATGGAATGGAATGGAATGGAATGGAATAAACCCGAAAGGAATGAAATGGAATGGAATGGAATGGAATGGAATGGAATGGAAAGGAATCAACCCGAATGGAATGGAATGCAATGGAATGGAATGGAATGGAATCAACCCGAATGGAAAGGAATAGAATGGAATGGAATGAATTGGAATGGAATGCAAAGCAGTCAACCACAATGGAATAGAATGGAATGGAATGGAATAGAATGGAATAGAATACAACGCAATCAACCAGAATGGAAAGGAATGGAATGGAATGGAATGGAATGGAATCAACCCGAATGGAATGGAATGGATTGGAATCACCTCGAATGGAATGGAATGGAGTGGAATCAACCCGAATGGAATGGAATGGAATCGAATGGAAATGAATGCAATGGAATGGAATGGAATGCAATGGAAGCAACCTGAATGGAATGGAATGGAATGGAATAAATGGAATGCAATGGAATAAACCCGAATGGAATGGAATGGAATGGAATGGAATCAGCCCGAATGAAATGGAATGGAACGGAATGAAATGGAATCAACACGAATGGAATGGAATTGAATGGAATGGAATGGATTGGAACGGAATGGAAAGGAATGGAATGGAATAAATGCGAATGGAATACAATGGAATGGATTGGAATGGAATAGAATGGAATGGATTGGAATGGAATGGAATGGAATGAAATGGAATATAATGGAATGGATTCAAGCTCAATGGAATGGAATGGAATGGAATGG